>NC_140515.1:41155587-41755587 GCF_964339955.1 Pipistrellus hanaki
TAGCTCTTTCTTCATAGGGCTTGTGTTCTGTAAATGTTTACCCGTGTTTTCCCTTTCAACTCTGTCTGTCCCTGCGAGATAATCATTGTCCCCGTGGCAAGAGAGACTCTGCCAGGGTTACTCAACTGGACTGTGCTAATATGTTTCTTGTCCTGTAAATAGTTTTAAGATAAATATTTTTTTAAGAAACTGCATTTTGTTTGAGTAGAACAAAGTTAATGGATAGTTTTCCCTATGAGATATTAAAATTGCAGTTCATAAAGGATCTTGGAAGATTATACGTGTGCTTTTGCCTCTGTTATACAGTGCCCCAAAGAATGTCTTAATGTCCAGTTTACTGTCCACTCTTGCAAGGACATACTGGGCAGAGTGTTCTCACTAAAGGGGCATTTTCCGCCTGACCATTTATAAGCAGGAGGCTTCTTTATGACATCATCTTTCCCAAAGCTTCCAGCTGATATCAAATGGTACAGCATCGGCCCTCAAGGTCAGCGTGGTCTGAGGTTTTATTTTGTACTCAGCTGGAGCGTATCTCAGTACTCACAGAGCAAAACAGTAGGTAGCGTGATCTTCCCAGGAACTTACTGTACTGGAGAAATCTGAAAAAGGAAGCTGAGAAGATGGATCTCACAAAAGAAGTGAACACACACATAATTACATCATTGTGTTGATTTAATTGGTGTCTAACATAATGCAAGTTCTGATTTTTTCCTCCCCTAAGTTCTGATTTTTTATGCAGCCCAGTGCAAAGGAAAGATTTCAGAAATTACAGAAACAACTTTGCTTATCGCTAACTTTTTTTCCACAATTGATCCCTGAGTGAGTGCCCTTTAGACTTGCCTCAGAAAATATGATGCAACTAGTGGCCTGGTGCATGAAATTCGTGCACATTAAAAGGGAATTAATTAGAGGTAATATTTTAATGCTGCTGTTTGCCCTTTCTCTATAATAGAAGTGTCAGAGATAAAAGGAAATTAGTAAAATATATATGAAAATCTCCCTCCTGTCAGAGTCTGGGGCATGCTGTGGGACCTAGAGTCAAGTCCCTGCCACCACCTGCAGGCACTTTGAAAACACAGACCCGGCTGGCCCCACCCTCATTGGGTGAGACCCAGACCAGGCCGGACCCACCCTCATCAAGCCCTGCCAAGTGGTGGGTGCAGCCTGAGGTTCCTTGCCCCAGCCTGGCACCATGCAGCCTCAGGTCCCTGCTGTTCTGTCATGACCTTACAGTGTCTTGGCTAATTTGCATATCTTCTATTATTTAGATAAATAGATAGATAGATAACAAGCTGGGCTCAGGAGCTCCTTAAGCACTGGGCTTGAGCTGTATTTGGTGTGATTGGGAAAATTCGATTGTCCTATACCAGTTAACATTGAAAAACAGTCTTTTTCCTTTTTTTTTTTGTCTTTTAGAGCCTCTTGGCTGAACAGATTGTCTCCACTCTGAGCATGTAAAGACACATGAACACTCAAAGGCAGAAATAGTCTTTTACAAAGAAAAGCCAACTTTGTCCCTTTCATATTTTTTATATATATATATAAATCAATATATATTTTATATATATAAACCAATATATATATTATATATATAAATCAATATATATATATATATATATATATATATATATATATATATTGATTTCAGAGAGGAGCGAGAGATGGAAACATCAATGATGAGAGAGACTCATTGGTTGGCTGCCTCCTGCATGTCCCCCACTGGGATTGAGCCCTGCAACACAGTCATGTGCCCTGACTGAGGATCGAACTGTGACCTCCTGGCTCATAGGTGGACGCTCAACCACTGAGCCATGCCGTCTGGGCCCCCTTTCGTGTTTCTCATCAGACTTTGACAATATATAATAGAATGGGGGAAAAAAGGTATAGATCCTTTTACCTGGAAAATCCATGCCAAAAATTTAACCTACTTGTAAGTTAAGATGTACCTTCAAATTTAACCAAGGGGACAATTATTATGTACTTATTCGTGATATTAAAAACCTGGAAACAACTTAAACTTCCCAATGTAGGAGGTAATTGGTTAAATTAGGAAAATCTATGTTATGAAATTTAATATGGCCTTTAGAAAAAGATGTATTTGTCTACATAGAAAGATATTCTTAGCATATTCTTCACCAAAAAAAGCAGGCCATAAGCCAGCTTAATTGGAGGTTTTATAATTTAGGAATTAGAGGGTCAGCCAGCCCGAAATCAGTACCTGGCTGTACAACCAATAGCTGTGAGTTGGAGCATTTTACTTAATCTGCCTGGACCTCAGTTTTCTCTGTTCAAAAATGGAGTATCTACTGCATAAGATTGTTTTGAGGATTAAATGAGATAACACAATGCAAAGATTTTAGAACAGTGCCTGGCAAATTAATGTATTATTATGAGCTCTTCTTCCACTTAAAGCAACCGATATGAATTCCGTGCAGTTTAAATAAGAAAACAGTGTTTGTAAGATGGGTACCGGGAGCTCTCAGAAGCTGAAAACAAAAGGAAATGGGGTTTCAGTAGAGAATCTCAGCGGCAGAGATTTATGGGCCTTCTGTCCTGCTGGATGATTTTCTTCTGGCTGCTTCCATCCCTATGGCTATTGGTTCAGGACTCAAATCCCCAGATTTGAGGACTGGGTGCAAAGGGGATCTGACTGTTGTGGTGCCTGCCACATGCCTGCCTCTCAGGGTGGCATTCCAAAATGCATGGATATTGACTCAAGAACAACATCATGAGTATAATCTCATTTTATTAGCCTAGAAAATACGAAATATTATAATATATATATATATTATATATATTATAATATATATATAAAAACAGGAAAAGATCTGGAAGGATGTATATTGAGTTGCTGACAGTGATTTACTCAGGGTTTTGGGGTTATTATAGACTAGAGGCCCGGTGCACGAATTCGTTCACGGGTGGGATCTGGCTGGCTCGCCCTGGTGGGAGCTGATTGGGGCCGGGCCAGTGGGGGAAGGGAATGTAGGAGGTTGGCTGGCTGGCCCCACCCTCGATCGGGGTGGGGCAAATCAGGGGCAGGAGCGGTGGCCGCTGTAGTGCATAGCGACTGGTTGTTCCAGTTGCTTGGCTTTTATATATATAGATGCTTTCAAAATAATTTCCCTTCTTCCTTTCTTCCTCTTTCCCCCACTTCAGTCTGCTTTCTTAGGATTAAAATATCTTTATCTTTTCAAGTACTTTTGGAATTACTTCCAGAATGTTATTGTATCTTAGTATCAAGGCTGTAGAAAACCTTTTTTTCTGAGATTATGCTTCCTCCAACCCACCTCTTCCCTTTTAAAAACTTTTTATTAAGGGAAGTTTCAAACATATGTAAAAAGGTAGAAAGAATAGTATCAAGACAATAGAAAAACCTTTTTCCTGAGATGAAAAAGCTTAAAAAGCTTTTTATTATGGAAAGTTTTACATATGTAAAGTAGAAAGAACAGTTTAATAAACTACTTTCTACCCATCACTTCATTTACTTTTGCCATTTACCTACCTCTTTTATTGTCAGGGTATTTTAAGCAAGTTCTGGACATCTTTTATTATTCATTCAAATTGTTTTTTAAGGATGGATATTTTATTTATACATTTATTTATTTTTATATACTTTGCAAAGTGTTCCTCCTCCCCTCCCCCCAATTTCCAGTACCCATCAGGCACCATACATAGTTTTTACAATATTATTGGCTATGTTATCTTTGCTATACTTTACATCTGTGACTATTTTGTAACTACAAATTTGGCCTTCTCAATCAATCCCTTTACCTTTTTTTGCACCCAGTCCTCAAACCCCCTCCCCTCTTCCAATCATCAGTCTGTCCTGTGTATTAATAAATGTGTATCTGTTGTGTTTGTTTGTTTATATTGTTCTTTAGTTGCTACATATAAGTGAAATCATGTGGTATTTGCCTTCCTATGACTGACTTGTTTTACTTACATGCAGATTACTTCTCAGTGATTACCTACAGAGTACAAGTTGGGATCTAGGGAATTCTGTTAAGCATCATGCAAGCCTTGATTCTCAAATACCTTTCTGTTTGTATATGCTGTTATGTTTTCACTGGCACTATTCTGAGCATGGTTAATTTAGTCCCCAGTAATACACATGTGTCAATGTGTAATGCTGCTGGACTTGTCAAAACAAAACGTTCAGGCTCATCGATTGAGATGATGTCTAGTCTATTGATTTGCTGTCGGGCATCTCTTGGCTCAGCTGTACATGTTCTTTTGACAGTGAGCTCTGGTTTCATGTGGTCTCCCGACAGTCACTTCCATCCCAGGCATCCTTGGCCTGCTGGAATGTGATGCTCGCCATTGTCTCCTGGGTATGAAACACAGGACTGACAACAGTCCGATCACGTGGAAAGAACATTCAACGGGGAGTTAGGAAGTAAGGATTCTAGGCCTGGCTCAGCAGTTTACCAAGTCCCTTAACCTCTTTGTAATTCTATACCTTTTATCCACATAATGAAAGGGTCAGGCTAGACCTACCTACTGTCTGATATTGTAGCCTCTTGATAAATGGGGCTAATGATCACTGGAAATGTAGCTACTCCAATTTGAAATGTGCTATAAGTGTAGCATACATGCAAGATTTTTTTCCCTTCCTCACCCAAGGATATGCTTTTTAAACTGTTTAAAACAGATTTTTATTGAGCCCTAACCGGTTTGACTCAGTGGATAGAGCGTCGGCCTGTGGTCTGCAGGGTCCCAAGTTTGATTCCGGTCAAGGGCATGTATCTTGGTTGTGGGCACATCCCCAGTAGGGTGTGTGCAGGAGGCAGCTGAATCAGTGTTTCTCTCTCATTGATATTTCTAACTCTTTATCCTTCTCCCTCTCCCTTCCTCACTGTTAAAAAAATAAAATATATTAAGAAAAAGATTTTTATTGATCAATTTTTTTTTTTTTAAATTGAGAGAGAGAGAGAGAGACAGACAGAAACATCCATCAGCTGCTTCTTGCACTCCTCCTACCAAGGATGGAGCCTGTAACCCGGGCGTGTGCCCTGATCTGGAATCAAACTGGTAACCTCTTGGTGCATGGGAAATGCTCAACCAACTTATCGACACTGGCCAGGGTCCAAGGATATGCTTTTACTGACCTTAGAGAGAGAGGAAGGGAAGTAGAAAGAGAAAAACATCTATGTGAGAATGAAACATCAATTGGCTGCTTCTTGCATGTGCCCAGGGGATTGAACCTGCAACGTACGTATGTGCCCTGACTGGGTTATGTGCCAAAAACCTTTTGGTGTACAAGATGATGCTCCAACCCTCCATGTAGCCAAGGCTACATGGGGGATTTTGAAAGGTTATTATGAAAAAAGTGAGCTATCTGATTAATATCAATGACATACTAAAATGATATTTTGGAGATATGCTAATAACATTTATTATTATAATTAATTTTTTTTTTAAATATATTTTATTGATTTTGTACAGAGAGGAAGGGAGAGAGATAGAGAGTTAGAAACATCGATGAGAGAGAGTCATCGATCAGCTGCCTCTTGCACACCCCCTACTGGGGATGTGCCTGCAACCAAGGTATATGCCCTTGACCGGAATCGAACCCGGGACCTTTCAGTCCCCAAGCCGACGCTCTATCCACTGAGCCAAACCGGTCTCGGCATATTATTATAATTAATTTAACTTGTTTTTTTTAAACTTAAAAATATGTGTATAGCTCACATTATATTTCTATTGCATAGTGCTGGCTTAGAATATTCTAGTCCATTTTTTGAAATTATTTGATTTTTGGCATTAGGACAATCAAATGCATTTTTAAAAACTTGACAAAGGGTCCTAACAAAGCACTTCAGTTGGCCCAAACATGTCTCCTTGTATTAGTAGCAATAAAAATTCCTGATTTTGAGCCTGCTTGTTTCAATAGCAACCTGCTTCTCTGCCCAGGAGAAGAGGAAACACTGTTGTAATCAAAACATGATTGGAATGTTTGTTGACATTTTGGGGTCTATTGTTCTGAACGGTGCCAGAACAAGCTGATTATGAAATTTGACTAGTCATGATTTTTTTGGTAGTTTTATGTAGAGGGTTTTGATTATTTTTCAATGCCATCAGTTGTTTTTTTCCCCCTCCTGATTTATATTTAACATATATTCTAGGTATATATTATATGACACACACACACAATATCTAGTCAAACATTCCAGCAGGGGAAAGTGGCCATTGTGTATTACTATGGTTACCTCTGCTTACCTGCTTATTCACAATAGAAACTTTCCAAGGAAAAGGCAAGAGCGAGCATTAGCGATTACACTAGAACTTGCTTCTTGAGTAGTATGACGTCTGAAGGGACTGCCGGTTTTATTTTCACGGACTATTTCAGACGTTTAGATCATAGGCAAGTCATTTGACCCAGTCCGTTTTCTTTGGCCTTAACACATTCGCATGGACCTCGGCCACTTGATCACCCCCCTCGCTCCCATTTACACGTTGTAACCATGCAGATGCCAAATGGCACGGTGCTCAGCCAGCACACTGACATGGCCACCTGAGTCAGCGTATTTCTCTTGGCTGAGTCAGCGTATTTCACAGGTCCTCTGTGTTTCTAATGCCACCTCTCACACACAGGCTTCAGCGTTGTTGGGACCTGTGAGTCCGGAACATCAGGAGTGACGGGCACACACTGATAATATTTGTCCTGCCTGATAGAAGTTACTTTTCCCTACTTTCATGAAGTCCTGTTGAGCTTCTCTCCCTGCACCCTCCCCTCCCCCGCCCCCGCCCCGCACTGCCTGAATTCAGGCTTGTTCTCTGTATTCTTTGGTTGTTCCTGCACCAGCGCTGGGAGTACTTACCTCCATTCTTGGGCATCCATCTTCCCAAGGAAGTCATGATCTTCTCTGGTCACATCCCCCAGCTCAGCCCTTTGAGCTTCCCATGATCCTCAGGAGGATGTCTAACTTTAGTTGAGCCTGGCCGGATTGTTCAGGCTTCTACTCTCTGGCCCTCCCCCGACCACCTGGGTTGCATTTTGGCCATCAGGCTGTTCTCTGAAGGTTTTTAAAAATATATATATTTTATTGATTTTACACAGAGAGGAATTGAGAGGGATAGAGAGTTAGAAACGTCGATGAGAGAGAAACATCGACCAGTTGCCTCTTGCACATCCCCTACGGGGGATATGCCTGCAACCAAGGTATGTGCCCTTGACCGGAATAGAACCCGGGACCTTTCAGTCCGAAGTCTGACGCTCTATCCACTGAGCCAAACCAGTTTCGGCCTCTGAAGGTTCTTCTCACTTTTTCCCACTTCGGCCTTAGATGTAGAGGCCGCACCACTGCAATGCCTTTTCTTCATTTTCTGCCAGGGGATCCCTACTCGCCTTCAAGATTTCACTACTAGAGAAGTTGCTATAACACATAAAGATCTTCTTGGAGATAATCATTGCAATGCACCTTTGTGGATAACTGTGATTATCTATCTCCTTGTTGGTTTTCTAGACCAGACAGATGAAGGGCTGACTTTGGCTCTAGTTCCTAATATATTTAGTTCCTTGGGCATAATTGGGTTTATTCCTTCATTAATAAATATTCATTAAGTTCAGCAATAGTAAGTAACAAGGTGACTGGTTGTTTTTATTCGCAGAGGTTTTTATAGTTTGTCATTTGTACCTGCACAGGCCAACACCAAAGCCACTAGACATGTGTGGCCACTGTGCGCTGGAAATGTGGCAAAACTAGAATTGAAATGTATTGCAAATGTTAAATGCACACAGATTTAAAAATATATATATATATTGTATTGATTTTTTACAGAGAGGAAGGGAGAAGGAGAGAGAGTGAAACATCAATCAGCTGCCTCCTGCTCACCCCCTACTGGGGATGTGACCGCAACCAAGGTACATGCCCTTGACTGGAATCGAACCTGGGACCCTTGAGTCCGCAGGCCGATGCTCTATCCACTGAGCCAAACTGGTGAGGGCAAATGCACACAGATTCTAAAGACTTTGTGTGATGAAAGAATGTGAAAAGTTAATAATTTTTTAATATTGACTACTTGTCGAAATGAATAATCTTGCATGCATTAGGTTAAATGTGACATACTATTAAAATTAATTTCAACAAGTTAATTATTTTAAAAAGTGGCTACTAGAACATTTAAATGGACATATGTGGTTTGCACTATATTTTTACTGGACTGAACTCACCGAAAGGGCTCTTAGTCGTAAACACCTCTTGTTCTGTATTTCAGAGCTGAGATCACAATAGATGAAACCACTTCTAAACGGTGGCCATTCAGAAGGTTTCATTGAGGGAATTTGTTTGACCTCTTTTCGCCGTGACCTCCAATGGCCAGAAACCAAAGAATGTACTTGAGCAGCTTCTACGGTGGCCATGCGTTTGCTGTGGCTCCAGTGAAAAGAGCCAGAGACACGTTAGCTGCCTGCACAGCTGCCGCCCGCTCACCCCGCCGGGCCTGTGGGAACTGGCAGGCTGTCCTCCAGGGACACGCAGGCCAGGGGTACATGGAACCAGAGCTCAGTGAGGTCACAGCACACGGTGAGAGCGTGCTTCCTGTTCCCGGCCAGGCAACAGCTGCGCCCGAATCCTAGCAGCAGGCGTTTGGCGGCTCACTCGGTGGCACCCTGGGTATTGGCAAGTCGGGCACAGCACTGAGCAGGGTTTCACCGTACACCCTCCTGCAGAGGTGGCAGGACAGCAGAGCCTCCCCCAGTCCTCAGACCCCACCTCCCCTCCCCGCTGCCCTCCACACAAGCCTGGGAGGGAGCTTTCCCCAAGATTCTTGGGAAATGATGTCGATGCTTTGTAGCGGCCTCTCGAAAGGCTGAAGTGAAAGCAGCATTGTTTCCATTGGACGGTCAAATTCCAGGTGGAGGAAAGGTTTTTTCCAAAAAGGTTTTTATTTGGGAAGAATGTCAGGTTTCAGAAAAGCCGGGAGAATAAGGAAGGAATAACATCCTCTGTATCTTTTGCCCATTGCTTACCTGCTGTTGTCGGACGTGGACTGGGACCAAGACAGGTTGCAAGACCCGTCTGGAAATGGGCTTCCTGCAGAGCCTTAGAAAATAGGATTCCAGGAGTGCGTGCATGGGAGGATTTGAGGTATGGTGGTTAGACTTATCAGAAGTGGAAGGGTGTTCAGGGCACAGATGCCCCCGACGAGGCTGCCACACGGCCTCAGCCATGACCAGGTGGCTTAGCTCCTCTCACTGTGGAAGAAGTCCAGCCTCTGAGGCCACACCAGGCCCAGGAGGAGGGCCAGGGGCCCCAAGATGCTGTGCCATCTTCCGCATTGGCATCCACAGCGTCAGCAGTCTAGCTTAGTCCCTGTTCTCCTCTAGCCCGCTTTCCATGCTGTGCTTCATTCCGTGCAGCTGCCCCGGTGCACCTCAGGCCTTTGCTAAACGTTGGTTAGAACGCCTTGGTTTGGGAAGGGGTAAGCTTTCTTTCAAACTATCCAATGTCTTTCCTGGTTCTTCCTGGGGCTGTGTTGGTGCCTCCCCCTAGCCAGCCCTTTCCCTGAATCTTTTGGGTTTTGTGCTCTTAACCTATCCGATCCTTTTCACAGATTTTCCCGGGAGTTCTACCAACCCTTTCAGTTAGAGTGGTAATGGAGGCCTCATTATGCAGGCATGATTGATGAAACCATTGGCTATTTCAGTGATGGACTCAACCTCCAGACCCTCTTCCCTCCTGGAGGTGGAGGGCATGGCCTGAAAATTCCAACTCCCTCATCACTCTTTTGGTTCCCCTGGCAACCAAGCCCCCTCTCCCCTAATCCTTAGGGGTTTCCCAAAAGTCATTTTAATGAACATAAACTCTGGTTTGATTGAAAGGGATTTGTTGTGAATAACAAAAAACACTCATTTCACCTTTATTGCTCCCATTACTTAAGAAAATGCAGTGGTTTTAGAAGCACCGGGCCATGAAGAAAGACCAAACATATATATTTCTTCTTATAAATCACGTATTGTAGCAGGTCTCTTTAGTGTCCTGTAACCTGAAACAGTTCCTCGGCCTTTTTCTTTTATGACTTTGACAGTTACATGGAGGGATGTTTTACATTAAACAAACCTGTTAAAGAGCTGGGAGAAAATACATGTTGTTACCTTTTGTTTATGTAAGAAAGACTTTTGCAAAAGAGATCTTAAAGAAATTCCAGCCATAGATTTGACTTTCTAAGAAATTTAAAATTCCTATATGATCAAAACAACCAACCAACCAACCCACCAACCAACCAACCAAATGAATCCCAACCAAATCCAGGAACATTTGTCATGAATCGGACAGACATAAAGCTTTTTCCAGGCAAGCAAACAACAAAAAACCCAGCATTTTATCAAAGCAGGCATAGGGCACAAATAGGCATTACACAAAAGAACAAATACAAATAGCCCGTAACATGAAAAACAAACAACTCTAAGGCCATTCGAATGAATGCAGATCAAGATAGTCGGGGACCTGCATTCACTTTTTTTTTTTTTTTTTTAATTGATTAAATTATTGGGAATGATTCTCCACTGTCGGCAAGGGTGGGGAGAGGGGTATTCTCTCACACTGAAGATTTAGTGTTATGAGTTCAGTGGCAGATTAACTGCTATAGATTTGTGCATTGTAGTTTACCAGTTTTTATTTCACTTTATTTTATTTTAATGATGCCCCCAAACTTGTGTAGAAGAGGAAGAAATTTTAGCCTCCTAGGTTCTTTTGGCTGGTCTAATACTTAAATTGATGTGAGACAAATTAACAAGAGAAGATAACCAAATTTAATTACATACATACACATGGAAATCCCACGTACATGAGGGGTTCCAAGACAGAGTTTAAATGAGGTACTAGTTTATGTGATGTTTGGGGCTAAGGATGAGGAAAGGCACTTTGGGGCTTCAGAGGGGAGGAAGGTCACTGTGGTTGTTAACAGATGTTCAGTAATAAGTAGTTTGTCCTGCCATATAGATTGGTCAACACAGTTATTTCTGGTGATAATTCTTATTATGGGCAAAGCCCCTATTGAAATTCTTTCAGGGAGAGGTAACGTTTTCTCATGAGTCTCAGGTTCTTGACTCCCTTCAGCTCAAAATAATTAACATGCCAGAGGAACATTTTGAGGAGGCATTTTCTAAACATGCTTTTAGATCATTGAAGGGAACCTATTTGCATCTAAAAGGATTCTTTTAAAAAAATATATATTTTATTGATTTTGTACAGAGAGGAAGGGAGAGAGATAGAGAGTTTAGAAACATCGATGAGAGAGAGTCATCGATCAGCTGCCTCTTGCACACCCCTTACTGAGGATGTGCCCGCAACCAAGGTACATGCCCCTGACCGGAATCGAACCTGGGACCCTTCAGTCCCCAAGCCGACGCTCTATCCATTGAGCCAAACCGGTTTCGGCCAAAAGGATTCCTTAGAAAAGATTAAGAGAAGGATTTCTTTCACTAATGAGTGACTTTTTTGTTTGTTTGTTTGTTTGTTTGTTTGTTAAATATGAGTTGATTTTTCAGGAAAATAAATAGTAGTTTACAGGTAGAGTGAAGTGCACCTGGGTGCTGGCATGGGTTGAGGTTGGTTGTGGGCTCCTGAGTAAGTCCTATCTGGTCAGCACCCTCAAAGAGTCAGGGGCAGTCTTCAGCTTTGGGAAAGATGGGGTTGTTTTGAGGGATATGATAACAGAGAGGACAGTCTGGAGACTATTTTGCTTCTGTGAACTTGAGGTCCCAATGACCACAGAGGTAGGAGTGGGGAAAAGTGATGACTCTGAGAGAACGAGGAAGCTCAGCTGAATCTGGTGACTGGTAGATCATATGTGGGAGGTGAAGGACCATGAAGGAAGGAATGAATGGACAGGCTTCTTGGCAGAAACAGGGCTGGCAAGAGGGAGTCCCCATTTAGAGGAGGGCCATGAGGCTTTGACTCCTCGAGCCAGGTTTGCCACGATGGCGGTCCACTCACCGTGTTGGGATGAGAAGACTATGAGGTGAGATGTGTTGAAGATCTGAGCTTGAGGAGAAGTTAGCTGGTGATGCGGATTTGGTGAGAGGAAAACGCTGAGAGTTAGATGCTCAGAGACTGAAAAGGAGTCTTGGTCAAAGGAACCCAAGAACGAGAATCTGGGAGTGTGACAGCCAGAAGATTTAAGTATTTACAATGTGGTCATAATTGGCTTTATCTGGCTTTCTTAGCAGAGGGAAGCTTCTCTTTCAGAGGAACTTGTCCACCTTATTTTTTCCTTTTCAAGCAGATGGTTTGCTCCCTCTACTTCCCTCTGATCTTTCCTCACCCCATCATTCATCCTAAGGAAGCTTACCCCTTTCCATATAGTGTCATCCTTCTGCCTCAGGACACCCCCCTGTCAGCCCAGCCCACCTTTCCTTCATTCTCAGAGGAAGAGATACCATCTCTGCTGTAAAGTTGCCCTCATTTGTCCAGTCGAGCCTTCCTCCTGGGAAACTTGCTCTTTCCTTTTCACTTCCTCCCCCTCAGAGATGTGAAGAGTGGTCCTGGAGTTCCTCCTCAGCAGAGTCAGAGGGGAACGAACCTCCGCAGGTCTCACTTTAGCATTTTAACTTCTCTCCTCTCCTCTTCAAAATATGTAAGAAGGTGGTTCTGAACTGGTTTTTCAAACCATGGAATCCAACAAGGAATGGGGATGCTCTTCCTCTCCCCATCCCCAGCCTTCTGAAAATAGGAGTGTCTAGCTCTTTAAAATTCTAAGAATTCGTTTGGTAAAGTGTTCTGTGGGTTAAAGTGTTTTGTGAGCCACTGGTTTTAACAAAGAGTCATGGCACATTCTTCCATGAGTTGAACCCACTATATGTTAGCACCTTAGAGTGTCTTACAACATGGAGAACCTGAAGGAATTTTATATGTTACATTGCAGGCTGTTTGCTTTTATAGCTTATCACTGGAAAGAGATGAAAGCATTGCAAGGTAAAAAAAAATTAGTTTCAAATAAAGTGATTTCTGTAAATAACTGACATAGAAATCTTGACCTACTTGTCTTCAGAATGAGGCCTGTGTCCCAGAAGCTTCAGGCTGACCTCAAGGGAAATTTTGCAGTCTTCAGAAAAGAATGACCTGGCAAATGCACTACTTAAAAATGAAGTCTAATTTTGGGCCTCCCTTAGAAAGCGAGGAAGCCACATATTGCATAGCCAAGTGTAAACAAATAGATTTTGATAGTAGTTTTCGTGTTTGCACACATATGTACTTTTAATTTTTCCATGATGTCAATTATTGATGTTCTTAGAGACACGTCAGTCTATTACTCATGTTCTGTTCGGTAATATAATAATACATTGTTGGGATTTTCAGGTTTAGATGTATTATTAGAGCTTCTCTGCAGTATCCTAGGCATACAGATCACCAACATTTCCTTCTTCCCTTCAAAAAATGCTCTATGCAGGTGCATATCCATGTACGCGAAGGTATGTGCGCATGCACACTCATTAGCAATGGCCTGTGACCTTGGGCCCATCACTCTACCTTCCCATTACCTTTCCACATTAGGAAGGAATTTAGTTGGGTGTCCTCTGCCCGTGTCATTTTAACCTCATTACTCTTCAGGGACCTTTGAAGGCCTACTCTCTTGGGTATTTAATCCTCCTCACTCTCTAAAGTTGCTTTTGATCAGATGTCTTAGTTTTGGAGTTCTTGCAGAAGTAGACTGCAAGACAAGGATTTGAGCGCAAATAGTTTATTTGGGATGAAGTTAGGGAGTGGAAAAGTGAGACGGGGGGAAAAGGGGGGATAAGGTGGCCACAAAAGGGTGAGTTATTAAGCCAGCGCTCACTGTGGGCAGCCGGTGCTTAAATCTGGGGGGAAATGCAGGAGCCAGTGTAGCATGGCTACCTCAAAGTGATTCCATCTGAGGGGTGAGGGAGGGCAGTTTATACTCTAACTTCTCTAGTCTTGGTTGAAGGCTGCTCTCGAGGGGAAGTGGGTGGCAGAGCTGATTACTTGTACAGGGACAGGAAGCCAGGAGGTGTGCTCTGGAGTAGTAGGGAAGGGATTATGGGTAGGGCACTCCCGGCATTTTTCTATCCCAGGCTCCTGATTGAGATTGTGGTTTAGTGAAAGGTTTCTGGAGTAGACTGACCTTGAAATATTCCTTAATAACCTTCAGTTCCATCTTCCTTTAAAAAGTCAAGGAAAAGCCTATCACTCTTGTCCATATTTAGATTTTCTAGATCATCTCAAGCACTTCTGTGTCTAAGCTTTTTTGTTGTTGTTGTTAATCCTCACCTGAGGACATTTTCTCCCATTGATTTTTTAGAGTGAGAGGAAAGGGAAGGGAAAGGAATCGGGAGTGGAGGAAGGGGGTGGTGGGGGGGGAGGGGAGAGAGAGAGAGAGAGAGAGAGAGAGAGAGAGAGAGAGAGAGGGAGAGAGAAACAGAAACCTCAATGTGAGAGATACATTGATTGGTTGCCTCTTGCACATGCCCCATTGGAGGTTGAGAATGAACCTGCAACCAAGGTACGATCTCTTGACCTGGAATAAAACCAGAGACTCTTTGGTGCTTGGGCTGATGCTCTAACCTAGGGGTGTCGAACTCAATCAGAGAAGGGGCCAAAATCTAAAATCCAGCCTAAATCGCGGGCCGAATGGTTTACTGAACAGTCATAAACTGACAATGTCATAAACTGACAGCGGAGTGCAGTGATGACAGCGGGGTGCGGGCCACATTGCAAGGCCTGGCGGGCTGGATTTGGCCCGCGGGCCTTGTGTTTGACACATGTGTGTCTAACCATTAGAAACACTCACTAGCCAGGGCGTATGTCTAAGCATTTTAAACCAGCACACCGAGAGCAGCACCTGAGAGGACTATGGCCATTCAGGGACAAGCATAGTGATAGGTATTGGGGACACAGAAATGAGAGACATGATCCTGGACCACAGGAACTGGAAGTGGGTGAGTATTGGATGGCTTATCTAGATGGCCTTTTCAAGTGGAAAAGGACTTGAAGCGAACTAATCATAAAAAATTTGTGGGTGTTTTAGAATTTGGGTCCAACATTCTTCCCTTTTAGACACTGAGTGACATTTATTGGCTGAGTGACATTGGATGAAACAGCATTCAGTCTCTCTGAGCCTGTTTCCTCAGCTGTAAAATGGGATTACTGATAACCTACTTTATGGGATTGAGGATTAAATAAGTTAACTTTGAAAAATGGGTTACGATGGGCATGGGAGAGAGGAAGGTCAATGGATAGGTCACTTAACTCTAGTAAGATGATACAACGGAGGTAGGAAAAGTGGTTTTGGAATCTTGATCATGGAGGATTTTGAATCTCAAGCTTCATTAGGAACTTTGCTGCAGAGACTGAGGTTTCAGTGTGTCTCAGAAGCAGGGGTCTTCAAACTACGGCCCGCGGGCCACATGCTGCCCGCAGAGGAGTCTGATCCGGCCCGCCAGGTTTTTTGGGCAGTGAGCGCAGCTGAGGTGTTACAGTAGGAATTAGTAGTTCATATAGTCCGGCCCTCCAGCTCTCTGAGGGACCGTGATCTGGCCCCCACTTTAAAAAGTTTGAGGACCCCTGGGCTAAGGGAAAAGGCTTTCTTTCTTTCTTTTTTTAAAAAAAATATATTTTATTGATTTTTTACAGAGAGGAAGGAAGAGGGATAGAGAGCTAGAAACATTGATGATAGAGAAACATCGACCAGCTGACTCTTGCACGCCCCCTACTGGGGATGTGCCCGCAACCAAGGTACACGCCCTTGACAGGAATTGAACCTGGGACCTTTCAGTCCGCAGGCCAACGCTCTACCACTGAGCCAAACCGGTTTCGGCGGGAAAAGGCTTTCATTCAGTCTTTACACTAATATGATTCTTGTCCCACTTAACTATTCATAGAATCTAGAATTAAAATTTCAGGGAGTTTAGTTTTTTGTTTTTAAATATATTTTATTGATTTTTTACAGAGAGGAAGGGAGGAGAGGGCTAGAGAGCCAGAAACATCAATGAGAGAGAAATATCGATCAGCTACCTCCTGTGTACCCCCTCCCTACTGGGGATGTGCCCGCAACCAAGGTACATGCCCTTAACTGGAATCGAATTTGGGACCTTTCAGTCCGCAGGCCTATGCTCTATCCACTGAGCCAATCTGATTTTGGCTCAGGGAGTTTAGTTTTAATCACCTTCAACTATAGACCCCCAAATCCTGGATCCACTTCTAGGACCACAGAACCCTCTTGATATGGTGGATAATTTGCTCATATGGAAATATGTAAAAATTTAGCACCATCATGACCAGACTTATAAAACAGCCAGGCTCAACAAGGTGGGCAGTCTCTTAATTACAAGTCAGTTTTGTGAGAAGACTTAGGTCTTACAGGGTTCAGAAATATTCTCCCCTCACCATGCAGTCTAATGGATTGGTGTCCTGGAAGGTTCATGGGACACAGGACCTTTCGTTTTGAAGTCAAGATTGTTTGCAATTTCCAACTAACTTCTCACAAATGTTCCTTTGATCTTTGTCTTAAGCTGCTCACGTTTCCCACTTGGAGAATGTGTCAGAGGAAGAAATGAACAGACTCCTGGGAATAGTGTTGGATGTGGAGTATCTCTTTACCTGTGTGCATAAGGAAGAGGATGCAGACACCAAACAAGTTTATTTCTACCTGTTCAAGGTGCGATTTCAACATCTTAAAAGGCTTTTCTTCTTTCTCTCATGGTTCGAATGTGCATAGTTTCTGTTCCCCAGATCATGGATAGGAAGGCTCTCAGCTCATGTTACATTTTGCCCTCAGGGTTTGCTGAAGCATGTGTTTCTTCGTGACACACCATACGTTGGACACCATGACTCTGCTTGAGAGCTTTTATACGTGTATGCCTTTATTTGCTCATGCTTATAGATTTCTTTCCATCCATCCATCCATCCATCCATCCATCCAACAAGTGTTTACTGCACACCTGCTCTGTGCATGGCACTCATGTAGGCATGAGAGATAGATCAGGGGGTGAAACAAAGCCTTTGCCCCCGTGGAGTTGACATTTCCGTAGAAGAGGCAGACAACCAACAAGTAAATAATATATTTGATAGGTGGTGCTAAGTGCTGTGAAGAGAAACAAAGTAGGGTTAAGTGGAATCAGAATGGCAGGGATGGTAGTGGGCGGGGGGATACAGTTGTGAGGAAGTAGGGCAGTTAGCGAAGGCCTGTCTGAGATGGCGGTTGAGCGGAAACACAGATGGGGCGATAGGAGCCATCCTGTCCAGGATGGGAGAGAACAGGACGTAGACTGTGCACCCAGTGAGCTCGATGCGATGTGGGAGCAGCAAGGAGGCCAGTGTGCGGAGCCCAGTGGGCAAGGGGAGGCTGGGAGAGGATGGGGTGAGAGGGTGGCCCGAGCGCCTTGGCTCTCCTGCTTCACGGGGAGCAATCGAGTTCCCACTGTTTAGGCGTCTTACCTCGGGGAGCTGGGTCTTGTTGACATGCCACCGATTATCACTACCACTCCCCGTGGCTGCCTCTTCGTGGCTCTGCCTTGGGGCTCCACAGATTCATGTCCCCAGGTTTCTGATTGTAGTCAGGACTGACAGATGTGGGAGGGAAACTCGTGGTGGGAACAGATAGAAAAACATCAGGTTGCTAAACATAGATTCAGAAAGAAGGCTGACAGAGGAAGAAATTTTTAAAAGCACCGGTTATTGAAGGCACTGTTAACGATGTCAGCGGTCGCCAGCCTTTCGGACCTCAGGGGCCACCGGTTGGCGACGGCTGAATTACGTTGTGAGTGTATAACCTTTCTAAGGATCTTTAAAAAGAAGTACAAAAACCAAAACATGCCACTCAGAGCTTACAGCCAGGATACACCCTTGCTTCTTCTAATGAGTAGTGGGCTTCATTGTATGTGAGAAGGACAGGTACATTTTCCATTGAGTTCCCTCTTTTGCTTTGGTTGCTAGGAATCTCAGTGAAAATTTTGTGTCCAATTTTTATGGCTTTTTTTTTTGTTGTTGTCTGAATTTGCTTGATATGTCATTTTCCCTTCTCCCTTTTTATTACCTAATAGCATGTTTGAGGTAGATAGGGGATGGTGGGAGGGAGAATTATATTTTTAAATTTTGGGGTCATTTGGGGATATTAACTATAAAAGGGTTAATTGGGAGGAGAAAGAGAGAAGATGAGGAGGGAGGAAGGGAGGGAGGGAGGATATGAATGAATAGCTGAATTCCCCACAGCCTTTAGCAGGCACTGGGCTACTCCAGGTGGCAGCTTGTTGACATGGCTGTGGGGCCTGAGTCATCAGATTGAACCCTGGCAGGTTCATACTGTTTAGAGCTTCTTTGGAAAAAGATCTTCGTTGAAGAAAAACAACGCCTGCTTGACTGCAGCTATTATTTGCCTTGGAACTAAGCTCCCTGGCAGTCCCCCACTGCCCTGTTGGAAGTGAAGGTGGTATCAATGTTTCCATCCTGTCAGCCTCCTCTCGGTTCTGTTTATAACCAACCAAATAGGCCGGGAAGCACTGCTCTGCCTGAAAGTACATTTTCTCTCTTTCTTACCTCCCTCATCTCCAACAGTGCCAATAGATTTGCTTGAGGAGCCAAATCCAAAATATTCAGTATTATCCCCCATCTTCTCCCCCCCCCCCCCCCAAAATCATTCTTTGGGCAAAGTAAGTTCTAAATCACCCTTCCTTAGCTTTTGAAAGGCAGTTCCTGTGTCTTACATGTCTCAATAATGAAATTAAAATGCATTATGTATTTTGGTAGCATTAGAAAATCTTCAGTCTTAGATGTGGAAAATAAACTCAGTGAAAAGCTGCTTTCTAAAGCTCAGTGTATCCTATCGCCTGTGAATGGGGCTCTGGAGCCCAGCTATCTGGGTTCAAATCCTTAATGTGACCTTGGGCAAGTCATTTCCCCTCAGTTTCCTTATCTGTAAAATACAAACAATAATAGCACCTACATAAAAAGATTGCTATCACTATTAAGTTAGGAAATATATACAAAGAACTACAAAGAGTGCCTGGCAAAATTAAGGATGCAAATGCTTGCTGCTATTCTTAAATGTCGTTTATATGCCCATTTATCCCAGCTTCATTTTTTTGTAGGGAATGAGATTCAACATCTCCCCAATCCATCAGCTTATTTCTCAATTGAAACCCCCAATGGGCCAAGTTCCCAAATGGGCTTATTTTCACTGGGGGAAAAAAAAAGGCAACCAGAATGATTTGTATTTAAATTTCATGGTCAATTTATATATATTGTTAAAATCACTTACTGCACATTTTTTCCTGGTAAAGATGGACATAATACACCCTCAGGATCAACAAATGATGTGCCCTAATAATTTACAGGGCCCTTGTAGGACACACCCCGTGGGAACACATGATGACCTTCAACCTTGGGGATTCATTTTCATGAACCCCTGGGAGAATGATTGCCTTGGTTTGTTTCTGTTGAAAAGACAGTAAGTGGAGAAAGGAGGGCAAAAAGTAACTTAAATAGATTCAGGGTCTTCTATCATAACAGACCCACATGTAAAGGTTACAGAAGATTCAAGCAAAGGTAGAAGTTAAGAATTTCAGTGTTACATTTATTTTTAAATCAGGTCTTGATTAGCGTGGCTCTCTGTTCTCTTTCTCTCTGCTGTTTGCTCTTGGAGGGCTTGACATTCCAGGGGCAGGGATTAAGAGCAGTGTTTTGTTTAGTGGGTGTTGAGATGCCAGAATGCTTGGCCTGCATTCTGTGGATCCAGAGGAAATGAAAAGAGACCGAAACAGTGAGTTGCCAGTTGAGAGCCCTGCAGAATTCCTTCCCAAAGAGGCTGGGCCCCATAGATTATGCCTATGATGTACATCTGCTACAACCAGCCCCCACCCCACCTTACCCCCACCCCATCCCACCCCACCCCACCCCCACTCCACCCCCACCTCCTTTGTGCAAAATGGACCTCAGTCTTCCAGGGGCTTAAACGAGACACTCTGGAGTGGCAGCCCTCCTGCGGTGTTCTAGATGGGCGTGTGCAAAGTTTGCATGGTGTACACAGGCCTCTGGTACAGAGTGGGGAGAGGGGGAAGGGAGTGGGTAGAGGGGTCTGGTGGCCACTGCCGGGAGCTCTAGGATGCCCAGAAGGTGAAATGTGTCCAGTTCCTCATAGCTCTGGCCATGGGTGGGAAGGTGAACTTGGGTTACCTGATAGTCACCCAATTCATTGATTTAAGGATTTATTTGCCTGTTGATGAGATGAATAGAATATGGTGGCTTCCCTTCAAAGGCTGTGTGTGTGTGTGTGTGTGTGTGTGTGTGAGAGAGAGAGAGAGAGAGAGAGAGAGAGAGAGAGAGATGGAGAGAGACAGGCAGAGAGGCTTTGATTAATTATTTAAAAATTGTTTCTTTGCAGCTCTTGAGAAAGTCTATTTTACAAAGAGGAAAACCTGTGGTTGAAGGCTCTCTGGAGAAGAAGCCCCCATTTGAAAGACCTAGCATCGAACAGGTAAAAAGGAAAATGAGAAGCCCCTTTCCTATCGCTTTAAGGTTGAACAAACCTTTTCACCTTCCTCTCACATCCTTTTTCCGCCCTCCACACCTGATCCAGAGATGTTCACCAAGGCTGCGGAAACTGTCTCGGACCCTTTGGCTCAGAAGTGAATACTTAATCCAATAAATGAGCCAGCTTTTGTCTCTTCGGGTTGCTCTGTACTCAGAATTTACTGTGTGCTGGGGGAAGAAAACAGCGAAGTAGAACATGTTGTTCGTGAAAACACATGAAATGTGCTTTTCCCTGCTGTTGACGTTTAAAAATTGGGCCTTTGTCCTTTCGCTCGGCACTGTCTGAAAAAGACTATTGAGGTGAAGGAATTCAGTAGCAATGTGAAAAACATTGTAAAGTCCAGCAAAAAGTGCAATAAAGAGATGAGATTTTTTTATGTCCAGAAATTGACTTCCTGTTGCATTGTGATTCCTGGAAGGAAGCCGATGTACTCAGGGAATCTGTTGACATGCGTGGACTTTTTTATGTTAGGTGTTGTCAGTATCTTTCATCAGCATCATTTTTTTTTAGCCTATCATTGATTGGCTGACTAAATCTCATCCTGGACTGAGTTTCTTGATGAGGATGATTATAGAAGATCATGGTGCTATCAGAGTCCTTACAAATAGATGTATTTTTATCAGTCAGTTTTCAGTAGAAGAAATTTTGCCTCCAAACCGTATTAAATAAGAATCCATTGTCCTTTTATTTGACATTAGAATAAATGGGAGTGTTCTACAAAAAGATTAATCCACAGATTTTTTTTAAAAAGCTCATAACTTTGAATTAGTTTTTTTGTTTTTGTTTGTTTTTTTTAGCTTTCTGAAACTGAGAGTGATAATAAAGAGTTTAAATTCAAATGGAGTGTAAATTCAGTGGAAGGTGTACTAGTAGCCTTTTCATCAAAATTTTGCTAAGGCAAAAACATTATATCTGTCCAAGATCATCATTATAGGTGAGCCACTGTGTTGAGAGTACAGCAAGAATTATTCTGCAAAAACAGTCCCATTCTATTGTTGGAGGGGTTTTGACCTTTTCCGCCTGCGATTTCGCTTTTCTTTTTAACCTGTCAGGATTGCAGCAGGCGGAGAATTGCAGCTCACAGCCTCCCTGTCTTGTCACTTTGCACTCGCTGTGATCTCAGGCATGATTCCCTCTGGGCATTCCTTTTTTCTAATAGGGGGAAAGGAAGATTTTTGTGACTAGAAAAACGTCTTCGTTTGCCAAGACACCACCCATGGTGCTGACTCTGTGGGTGTTCAGAATTAGCGTGATTGCACAGTGACATGAATAAATTGCCTTCCTTCCTTTTTAAGGGCGTGAATAACTTTGTACAGTACAAGTTCAGTCACCTGCCATCCAAAGAAAGGCAGACCATAGTGGAGTTGGCAAAAATGTTCCTGAACCGCATCAACTATTGGCACCTGGAGGCACCATCGCAACGAAGGCTGCGCTCTCCCAATGATGACATCTCCGGATACAAGGAGAACTACACAAGGTAAGCAGGTGACCAGCTCCTTTCCTGCGGGCCCTGGAGAGCACAGTGGACACATAAAATGGCTACTTGTCTCTGCAAGCGAGGGCTGTCCAGTCATTATGGTGACACCCACTCAGAGATGCTAGCATGTCTCCAGATTCCTACTTTTCTTTTAATGTTTTTATTTTATTTTATTTTATTATTATTTTTTTATGGTGACTCCAACTCAGAAAGAGGAAGGAAGAGGGAGAGAAGGATAGAAACATCAATGTTGATGTTTTAGGGCACATTCCTAGGTTGTGGGTTGGGGACATGCAGGAGGCAGCCAATCAGTGATTCTCTCTCATCGTCAATGTTTCTATCTCTCCCTCCCCCTTTTTCTCTCTGAAATCAATTGGGGGGGGGGGTTGGGGGGAGGGGGAAGCAGTGAATATAATAGATCTAAAGAACTTTTTTAAAGAAGGAAAGATCACCCTAGTCCCAGCATCATGACAGAACTCATATCATTAAATATATTGTCTTCCAGTCTTTGCCCCTTTAAGTGAATATTTCATATTCGTTAGAATGAAAGAAAGTACAGAGTTTTCATCCTTTTGTCTCCCCACTTAACATCATCTCACAGGTTACATTACAGTCTGTTGAGTTGATGTACCATAATTTACCTAACCATTTTCCCATTTTTTTTGGCATCAAACTCTGCAAGTATTCTTTTGCACATTTTTTTTTAAAAGTGGGAATTTATTTTTATTGCTTATGATCTGCAAAACAATAAAATTTCCTTTAAAAATCTTAAACATGGGCCATACAAAATAGAATGACCTACATTTGTTTTCATTAAAGTAAGAAGGTGACTTGGATTATCCATTCTATTCACCTTGTTACACCTTTTGCCATCGATTTTTGTAGGCACAGCAAGCTTGCTTCAGAGGGTATTATGGAGCATATAAGTGTTTCTGATTTAAAGTAGGGAGTGCTTTTTGATTGCCTGTAAAGACCCCTTGTCCCAGGTTATTCTCTGTAATAGCAGATGACATGCAGGGTTGGATATAATTTAAGATAAGCCTTCCTTTCTAATAACTGGCCTGATTTCAAGATAAATACACCTTTTCCCTCTTTCTTCCCCCCTTTTACAGTATATGCAGTTTGAATTATAAAGTATTTTCTCCTAATTATTGATTGACTTTTAGAGGGATTACAGATTTCATCAAAATCAATTTTTAAATTAAATCTTCTTATCTGCATCTCCATTTCAGAATTTTACATTAACAACAATTCCTCTATTTGTTGTAATTGCTGTTTAAAGTAAGAGTTGAGATAATGAAATACATTTCTAAAACATAAATATCTTCTAACCTCATCTGTAGACGATTGACAAAGCTGAATGTTTGTCAGCGCCGAATCCCTGAAAGTATTTGCCACTCTTAACAGAGGAAAGATTGTTTTATCAAGGAGAATTACCTAACCGGTTTGGCTCAGTGGATAGAGCATCAGCCTGTGGACTGGAAGGTCCCAGATTCAATTTTGTTCAAAGACATGTACCTTGGTTGCGGGCACATCCCCAGTAGGAGGTGTGCAGGAGGCAGCTGTCCATATTTCTCTCTCATCGATGTTTCTAACTATCACCCTCCCTTCCTCTCTGTAAAAAATTAATAAAATATATATTAAAAAAAGGAGAATTAAAAGTGAAGTAGCATGGAAGATATTACAGTTTTTTAGAAAGCAGACTATAAACACTATTAGCGCTTAGGATTTACCAAGAAATGGGTAGAGTTTAGGAATACTTAAGGAGTAGTAAAAATAGAAATTAAGCTTGGAGTGAGGGCTGGGTTTGAATCATGGCTCCATTTCTTCCCGGTTTTGGGTGCTTTAGACCAGTCACTTCACCTCCTTGACCTTCAGCTGCTTCCTCTGTCCAAGTGTCAGACGCGCTGTGAGTGCTCCAGGGGGCGGTTTGTGCGCGGTTTCTGGCACTCAGAACAGCGGCTGGAAAGATGCTAGTCATCAGTTTCCTCCCACTCATGCTGGTGCCTAAAACCCAGTCAGTCCCCGCCAACATGGGGTTCTTGTACAGTGGGATGAGTGTGCCTATTGAAGTATCACTTCAGAAACGAAGGCGAGAAGGAGAAAGACAGCAGCAGGGTCCTCTCCAGCCCAGCATCCTGGGCCAACAGCTGAGGCAGAGGAGCCGGGTCCAGGAGCGAGGAAGAGAAACTGCCGAGAGACTGAAACGAATACGCCCCGATGAGTTCTGAAACCTGCTGATTTCTAGGTAGAAGGTAGACCAAGAGTCTCTGTTAATAATAAATAAGGAAATGAAGGCAGATCACACCTCCCCCGCCCCCCGCCATCACGCCACACTGACAAAGAAAGGGAAGTGGAGACAGCCTGCGAAATGTATGAGAACGGTTGCTTCAGGGTAAACCTCACTGTCATGACTGCTTGGGGATTGAACAAAACCACACACCACTGCGACAGGGTGTCTCACTGATACCGATCTCCTAAAAAAAATGGGTAATATTACAGGCTGCAGGCACCACTAGACTTTATCTTGATGTGCAAGCGAGCCTTTGGATGGGTACCGCTGGCTCAGCGTATAATTTACAGCAATTGCTGCGATTAGAACAAAAGGGGCTGAAAACTACTGGAGCTCACAGCAGCATGAAAATGGGGTGAACTAGGATTCTCCGTGGAAAAGACCGGGCTCAGAAAATGATTCCAGTCATTACAGGGCTAACCCTTGACATTTTATCCAGATTGAAATTTATGTGTAGATTGAAGTGGCTTATATTTTCTGTTCTAAATAAAAGAAAACTATATTTTGTATTAAAACTACTTATATTGATATTAAGTTATATCTAATAATGAATATAGGTACATATCAAATATACATTATACATATTCCCCCCAAATCACTGTGGTTTTAGAAAGAAAAAAAAAAAAATCTGGGCAAAAATTTGAAATCCCCTGAATTTCTCGATGGTGCACTCATATAATTCCAAGAAGAAATAACTGGAAATATAACTGGCAGAAAAATATGATGTATTTAAATACATCTGACCAACAGAATCTGCTGAAGGAAAGTGGGAAATAGTTTGTCTGCGATTCTGAGTTGTGCAGAACTTTGGGAAGTTAATGTCACTTCTAGAGATGTTTCGTGAGACTACGGGGCAAGTTAGATAGAACTTAAGTTGATTTTGTGAAACTGTTTCAGGTAATCGTTGCTCTATGAAGTATAGCCAGCCACCACGCTTATGGAGTATTCGTAATTAGGCATGTAAGTCTATTTATCAAGAGGCATGGAAAGAACAGGGGACTAGTGAATAGGAGACCTAGCTTCTAGTCTGAACGCAAATAGTAACCAGCCCTGAGTTCTGATGAACTGGGAGAGGCCACTTAAACCCTGAAAACCTTAGGGCTTTCAGTCAGCAAGTAAGTTGGGTCTCCTGCCCTCAAACTCTCCACGTCTTGTCATGCGTTAAAGAAAGCAAGGTGGTGGCAAAGCATCATGATGTTGTACAAACAAACAAACACAAAACTGAGTTATTTGAATTATTAATAATAGGATACATTGGCCGAAACTGGTTTGGATCAGTGGATAGAGCGTCGGCCTGCGGATTGAGGGATCTCAGGTTCGATTCCGGTCAAGGGCATGTACATTGGTCCCGGGCACATCCCCAGTGGGGGGTGTGCAGGAGGCAGCTGATCGATGTTTCTCTCTCATCGATGTTTCTGACTCTTTATCCCTCTCTGTAAAAAATCAATAAAATATATTAAAAAAAATAATAGGATACACATGCCATCTCTATTAGGCATGCAAAAATGAATGAGCTTGTCTTTTACTTCTGTTTAGAAGACCCAAAAGCAGTCATTTGGGTAAAATTGTTTTCTCTAGTGAAGTCTTTGGAGGAATGTGTGTGTGGAGACTAGACACACAAACTCCCATTTTCTTCTTTCCATCTCACTACATGCAAGCCCCATGTCATTTTTAAAAAATTTTATTGTTTAAAGTATTATAAGTAGTTGTACATGTTTCCTTTTTTTCTCCATTGACCTTCCCCCGGCCTCCCCTACCCCTCCGCTACAGGCCCTCCCTACTCCCTCCCCATCATTTATTAGAACGCCACACTCAGACTCAGTCTCTTTGTCTAATCATACTGTGCACTTTACAGATTTATAAGATAAGACCCATCTTGGAAGTAAAAACAAAGCTAAAGTAAACTAACATGTATAAACTGAGGTCTGTAAAGCATACTCAAGGAAATGAATGGAAACTTATTATTGGAAAAATGTTTCTAGATAATAACAATCTATGCTCTCTTCCTCCACCCTGGGAAGATGAAATGACTAGTAAGTTCTGGATAACATGTTAGGATTTTATGACAGATGTGCTTTTTTTCTACTACACCCACTAAGATCACTGTTTCTGACGTGACAAAATGCAACACAACACTTAAGATCCCCATTTTGGCATTGCAATTGTAAAATGGCATTTGAGTACAAATTATTAAGACAGAAAAGTTGAGTGGAGATTATAAAAGATGGCAGGGGTTTTAAGGTTAATTTAATTTAATTTTTAAAATATATCTTCTTGATTTTTTCAGAGAGGAAGAAATAGAGAGAGAGAGAGTTAGAAACATCAGTGAGAGAGCAGCATCGATCAGCTGCCTCCTGCACACACCCTACTGGGGATGTGCCTGCAACCAAAGTTCATGCCCTTGACAGGAATCGAACCTGGGACCCTCCAGTCCCCAGACAGACGCTCTATCCAGTGAGCCAAACCGGTTTTGGCCTAAGGTTAATTTTATTTATTTATTTATTTTATTTATTTATTTTTTATTGATTTTTTACAGAGAGGAAGGGAGAGAGATAGAGAGCTAGAAACATCGATGAGAGAGAAACATCGACCAGCTGCCTCCTGCACATCCCCTACCGGGGACGTGCCCACAACCAATGTACATGGCCTTGACCAGAATCGAACCCGGGACCCCTCAGTCCACAGACTGACGCTCTACTGCTGAGCCAAACCGGTTTCGGCTGGCTTAAGGTTAATTTTAAATATAAGCGGACAGACTAACACTAATGAAAGTTCTCTTTTCCAAAGATGAAAAACCCCCCCCCCTCTCTCTCTCTCTCTCTCTCTCTCTCTCTCTCTCTGTCTCTCACACACACACACACACACACACACACACACACACACACGCACACACGCACACAATGTGAAGCAATACAGAGTAAGAAAAACAACAACAACAACAAAAACAAGTCAGTAAACACAAGTAAATTAATAATATTCCACTTTTTAGTAAGGGGCTGAGAGTTCCTGGGGAGCTTCCCGGAGCTGCTCGGGCCATTCGAGGTCTTCCTCTCACTTTAAAGAGATCAGGGAGACATGGCAGGGGGGCTAGATTTTAATGGTTAGAAAGCAGGCCTGCCCTGGGAGACGATGTTTAGATCTGCTGCCAAGGAATAAGGATCTGCAGCGAAGTTTCTGACCCTCCTCTGGTCTGGGGCCGCCCGCCCCCTGGGACCCCCTGACTGTCCACGAATGTTGCTGGTCCTGGGAATGAGCTTTTGCAGCTCTGGGAGATCAACAAGAAAGAGGGTTGGTTTTTGTGAATAGCTTCCCCGTGCTGAATGTGCTTTCCGCAGCGTACGCCCTACATAGCCAGCGAACCCCAGAGCTGCCCTCAGAGCTGGAGAAAGCCCCTGGCTCCCCCTCTGGGCCTGGGCACTCCTCCAGCCTCGTGCGGTGCTCCCGTGTGATTCTGACCTTGAGTCTGAGTCATTGAACATGTACCTAAGCAACAGATGGTGGAAGCTGATTACTGCCTGCATTTTGACTTGAGTTGTGAACAGTCTTGAAGATCTTTATCTTCCCACCAAAGCTTCTGGAGGCGGTGGGGGTGGGGGGTAGGGTTATGTTGCATGCTATGTAGGCATTTTAAAGAAACCCGAAATTTTATTCAGGGGACTAGATATTGGAAATCTGATTCTTTCACCAAAGCTTCCCCTGTCATTTCTTCTTTTATCTAAACTGCTATTTAGGTGCCAGAAACTCTTAATTGCACTTTCCACACAGTAGCCCATACAATGCTCCTAACAACCCAGGGCAGTACCGTTTTTACAGGTAAGGACATGGAGACTTCAGAGCGTAATTAAATCTCCAAAGTCATGCAACCAGTGAAGTGACAAAGCAGGGAGCTGATTCCGCGCTGTCTGACCGCAGGACTCGCTGCAGAGTACTAGAGAATGGAACACTTTTCCTAGAATTGGACCCAAGTGATGGTTTAAGGGCAAGCTAATCTTATTCGCAGGTTTCCCTAGCTGGTGGTGGTGGTGCCATTGCTTATCATGGCAGCCCCAGTGTCTCCTGCTGCGGTGAAGGGTTTGAGAGGAACCGTATTTGGGTATCTCCGCGGATCTGGGGGTCTAAGAGACACTGATGGCGCTTGTCCCTTCTCGTCACAGGTGGCTGTGTTATTGCAACGTGCCCCAGTTCTGCGACAGTCTACCTCGGTATGAAACCACCCAGGTGTTTGGGAGAACGCTGCTCCGCTCCGTCTTCACCGTGATGCGACGCCAGCTCCTGGAACAAGCGAGACAGGAGAAAGACAAACTGCCCCTGGAGAAACGGACTCTGATCCTCACCCATTTCCCAAAGTAAGGGGGCACTCAAGCAAGCCTCCGCCTCGTCTGGGGGCCTGAAGCTGATAGATGCCTGCCAAAGCCTGCATCAGTAACGAGACCGGGAATGATGGGGAAAGCTTCCGGGGAGCAGGGACCAAGGGGCCCTCTCCTCTGCCCCCTCCCCACATCCTCTTGGGGCATTCATTGTGCATCATCAGCTTGAGTTTGTGTTGGCCCCAGTCACACCTCTCTTTGCCCCACCTCATCCCACCTGGTGTCCTTGCCTCTGAGCTTCATAGAATCGGGTGGTGCTCTGTTTTGTGAAGTCAGCTGCCAGGAAGCCAGAGGGGGATGGGGGGGGGGGGAGTGTGTAGAAGCAGTTTCCATCTACTCAGAAGTGGTGCAAGAGAGCTCAAGCGGCTGTTTTGCTTTTTTGTTTGTTTGTTTGTTTTCCATTCTAGCTCCCCAACCCTTTCTAAGACTGCCAGATGCCTCCTGCCTCCGCTACAGAGGACCTGCCCCCTCGCCCTTTGTAAACTTAGACCCTAAGGTTGGGGCTGGACTGGAAAAGAGGGGCCTCCTTCACAATGATCTTTGTGCCTCCATGCTCAGTGTCCTGGAGAATACACACATGCTCTTGTGCACCTTGCTTCCCGTAGGAATAATCACTTAATTTTTTTTTCAAACGAAGGCAGTGCGTGAAAGACCTGGGAAGTGCCTTTTCCAGTCTGAGGACCAGATATGTCAGCTCAGAGACTGGCTGCTGGTGACAAGGGCTGGGTGTGCAGCGGACGGCTTGTCGAGGAGCAATGACAGCAGACAGGAGCAGACGGGTTTTGCGGGCGTCAGTCTGCCTGCAGCAGCGCCTGGAGGGAGGGAAGCTATCATTGGAGCGGCTTTCTAGGTCTGATAGAGCTTCCTTCTCCACGCTGTCGAGAACTGCTGGCGTAGAGTTCGGCCAGCGTTGCGAAACCGGTTTTTTTTTTATTATTAAAGTTACGATTCCTGGATTACCCAGTGTGCGCCTTAGGAAAGATAATTTTAAACAATAAGTGAGGTCCAAAACAACAACAGAAATGATTTCCCGGTAGAAATGGATGGGAAATTCCTTTGTTGCTTAAGATAATTCCTAAGCCCTAGGTCAGTGGTCGGCAAACTGCGGCTCGCGAGCCACATGCGGCTCTTTGGCCCCTTGAGTGTTCTAACGCCACTTCTTCAAAATAGACTCACCCAGGCCGAAAACCGGCTTCTGCGCATGGACCACGAAGTTTCAATCGCGTTGTACGTGCTCGCCCGCAGTTGGTATTTTGTGGAAGAGTCACACTCAAGGGTCCAAAGAGCCGCATGTGGCTCTCGTGAGCCGCGGTTTGCCGACCACTGCCCTAGGTAAAGGCTGCCTTGGGTGAATCGATGAGATTTTGCTGAACATCCAATATTTTCACGGAGCTCCTGGCACCCTGATTTTCAGTATTTTTTTTTCTTTTTTTTCTTTTTGAGGAAACTGGCAGCTGAGAATGAGGCATGACACAAGCAATCTGGCTTCCTCCAGAGGGGAAGAGTCAGAAGCATTTAGTCTGCAGTGTGGATGTTGCCCCTCAGTGGTTTATGAACTCTGGGCATGCTCCTCTCTGCAGGTGGCTGCCTTTGAGCTAGCCTAAGCGCCTCTCCTTAGAGCTTAAAGCAATTGTCTTAACCAACGCCTCTATTACATTTGCTACGGAAGCAGCATGTTGTGTCTTCAAATTATAGTTGTCATTCGGTCTCTAAGCTAAGGGACAAAGGGACAGAGAGGACCCTCCCCCAACCCCCACCGTGGATGGTGCTTAAAGAGAAATTTTGATTACCTTGCTTAGTAACAATCCCCCTCCCCCCTTCCCCCATAGCACATGCATTTTGCTTCTTGCAGATATTTGCTAATTATAGGGTGTTTTGTTCCTTCAGCCCAAAGTTCTGGCATGCTCCTGCTATTGAGCTAATCAATGCGGCTTTTTCTTTCTCTCACTAATGGTAGGGTAGAACTACCACCCTCTTCTCCTTTGAAACCTCTATTCATGGACTAGAACAACACGGGAGGCTGTTAGGCATTTATTCCCACAGGTTTGGCAGCGGAATCACACACGTGCTGAAGCCCGAGGTGCTGGTTGAGTCTTGGGCACCATCGCCCAGTGAGAGCTGCAGCCCCTCCACCTCACCCCGGGAGGTCACGTGGTTCTCAGGCATTTTCAGGGTCTTCCTCCTTGCCTGCCTCCTCTTCATACGCTGTCCTTTCTCCCACTTGGCCTTAACTTGTGCCTTTCCCCCCATCGACCTGCTTACAAGGTTGTTAAAAAGGTTTAGTATCTATATTTCATTCAAGGGATATTGATGAAAAACTCGGTTAAGAAGCAAAACATCAGCCACAGCCCTGTCATCAGGGCTTTTAGATATTGCTATATATTGACCGTGTATGGTGTTCTTTTACTCTCCATACAATTTTGTGTTCCTGTGTTTATAAAACAAGCACTTTTCAGTGTCATCGTACAAAACCGTTTTGTATTATAATGAAATAACCACGTATGTGTGTACATATATATAACACACCTGTAATTATTCCCAAAGTTAATGGCATTTTTCTTTGGTGGATTCTGTGCCCAGCTCTGTGAAGAGCCTGCTGATCGTATAATTACTGAACAAAGAGGGAGAAAGGAGATTTACTTCTGTGACAGGGCAGTGGGGAAATCTTGAGGGCGGTATAAGGGAAAGGTAGGTCTGCTTAGGAAAAGGGGAAAAGAATCGGGAATCTCCTCTGTGAGATCACAAGTGATCTTAGGAAGGAATTTAGCTCCTGTTGCAGTCTGTCTGAATGTGTGTGGTAAGAAATATACTGAAGTGTGTGTGTGTTTTTTTAAAATTTTTTTTGTTGACTAATGTCTCACATATTTGTCCTCAACTCCCCATGCCAATCCCCCACCCCTCCCCACTCATGCCCCCACCCCCCTATTGTCCCTGACCACTGGTTAGGCTCATATGTGTGCTCACAAATCCTTTGGTTGATCTCTCCCTTTTATCCCCACCCTCCCTCTGAGGTCCAACAGGCTGACCCATGGCTCCTTATTTCTGGGTCTTGAAGTGTTTTAAAACATGCCTTCACCATGGCTTGCTTAGCAAGGAGAAGTGACTCATGAATTACATCATCGAGTGAGGCTAGGTATTCACTCAGATGGTACCTCCTTGTTTGTAAATCTTCTATGAGCAGCAAGTCAGAAAACACTTCCTCCCACTCTCCCACCCTTCCCCTCCCCCTCCTCCCAGGACCTTTTCCTATCTGTTTTCACTTCCAAAAAACAACGTCCCTCTTGAAACGGTCTAAAATCTTGCAGGCATTGATACATGAGAAGAATACTGGTACTTTTAGTATTAATGATATGATGATGACCAGAACAGGTCTTTGATCAGTTACCTAAAATCATAGTACTTGGTAAGTTTTACAACTCAAAAGCTTAAACATTTTATAAAGGCAATTAATATAACACATGGGCTGTATGCCACAGCTCTAGGGCTGAGGTGAATTCCCTCAAATTAAATCGTTTATAATTATGAAGACTATATATAGTCTTATGTATGGTAAGGTCAGGTTTTGCTGCCAAATGGGTCATGGAAAACCTTTTTTAAGGGCTTTTGGATTTTACAGTTTCAGCAGAGGGATGCAGATGGCTTATAGGAGCTAACCTTTATTACACCATCATGCTTCCTGAGGACACGTGGCTGTTTTGTTCACCCTGTCCTTCCCGCACCTAACCCAGTGCCTGGCACATGGAAGGGGGCAGTTGATGTTGAGTGAATAGAGCACTTACTAGGGGTCAGATGCCATTTTATGCATAAACATTAGCTTATCCCTCATGACCGCCCTGTGCAGGAACTATTGTTGGTATTTCCATTTTATAAAAGAGGAAACTAGGAAAGATGAGAGTTAAGTACTTGTTTTCAAGATCCTACCAATAGTAAGTGCTGAGCTTCGTCTATGGATTCTAGAACCCAAGCCCTCAGCCAGTATCCTTGTTCTTCGACTCGAATGCATGTGCTTTAAAAGTGGTCTGCAGGGGGACATTCCAGTGCCAGGAGTGTAGATTTGTGTTGGTGTTTTAACTGCAGTTCTTCCGTTTTGATGTATGTAAGAATTGTCTGAGGCAGCGGTAAGAATTGTCTGCGAGCCACATGCAACTCTTTGGCCCCTTGAGTTTTTAGCCAAGGCCAGCTTAGGAGTACCCTAATTCAGCTAATATAGTTTAAGTTTAAAAAGTTTGGCTCTCCAAAGAAATTTCATTCGTTGCACTGTTGATATTTGGCTCTGTGGACTTATGAGTTTGCCGACCACTGATCTAAGGTACTTAACCAGAATGTAGTTCCCCAAGGCCCGTTCTCACAGACTCAGATTCAGTAAGTCTAGGTGGGGTTTGGGTAGCTGTGTTTCAGACAAGGTCTCCATGTAATTTCAGTGGGCCCCCAAAACTTGAGATCCGCTTGGTTTATACTGTGACAGGAAGTATAAGTTGGTAATGAATCACTGGTTCACTCTTGGTCCTGCATTGACTAGCTGTGGGACTTTGTACCAGTGACTTACCCTCTCTCTGCTGTACGTCTTTTCATCTGTAAGGTTATGAGAATCTGGTGAATGAGAGCTACACGTGTGTGGGATAAATAAAAGTAAAGTATTTTACTCGTGGAGTCCACATTGGGGATTCAAGAAGTTAGAACAGTGCAGGCACAGAGCAAGCACTTGATAAATGTTAGCAACTTTTGTTACGGTTATGACTGATAATGACAACTGCCTGCGGGACTGAGGCCTTACTGAGACTCAGTCTATGCAGAGTCCAAGAAAATAAATTTGTAGAAATGAATTTCTGTGTTTAATTATGCCAGCACTGTCCAACTAACAATCATCATTTGAGTTGTAATTGACCAGCCTGTCTCTGAGTTGATTGTGTCATCATGCTGATGTTCAGTGATTGCCATAGAGGGCTAGCTTCTGTCCCTCTGGCGGTATATTTGTTTTTGATTTTGCTGTTGTTCTTACCCTTGTGTCTAGGTTTCTTTCCATGTTAGAAGAAGAAGTTTATAGTCAAAACTCTCCTATCTGGGATCAGGACTTTCTGTCGGCCTCTTCCAGAAACAGCCAGCTAGGGATCCAAACAGGTAAAAAAAAAAATTTTTTTTCTTTTCTTTTCAGCATTCAGAGAACAACCAGGAAGTGTTGCTTTTCAGCTCACGCTGCATTTATTTGTGTTTTTCATCGAGAAATTGAAGACAGGAGCCAGCAGATTTTGCATCTGCATCTCTATTAATGAGGAGAGCAGGTGCAAATCAACGAAAACAACTACTGCTCCTACTACTGGGTTTGCTTAGCGTGCACATTACCATTTTAGGGGGGGTGTAAACTGCCAGCAGCTTGGCCCTGTAGGCCACTGCTGGCTCTTTCTAAAGACATTTAGAGTCTCTGTCAACGGCCTGATATGCCCAGGAATCAAGTTTCAGCCTGGTTTCTGAGTCCGTGATGTCTGCTTTGTGTATCAAGTTACTGTCAGGATGCGTGGAAGACAGCAATCTTGAGCCTCAGGACATGAAGAACTTCCCAGTGGGGCCAGGACATCCTTGGCATTGCCTTGGGTCAGCCAGTGGCATCACCTGGCATGTTGTGAGGATGGAAGACATGTGACTTGGGGAGTCGGGCTGATTCCCGAGAGAGGAGCTGAATCCCTGCCTTCGATACTAGGAGGATTCGGAGAAGTTTGGCAGGAGGTGCCAAAGCAGTCATTGATATGTGGCCATGGGGACAGGCAGAATGCAGAATTTTGACGTTAAAGAGATTTTAGCAGCTCTAGCTCAGTGTGTAGTGTGGGGACTGGTGAGTATCGCTTCCAGGAAAGTCAATTTTACTCTTGCTGTTTTTTTGTGTTTGTTTTTTTAAAAAAATATATTGATTTTTTTTTACAGAGAGGAAGAGAGAGGGATAGAGAGCTAGAAACATCGATGAGAGAGAAACACTGACCAGCTGCCTCTTGCACACCCCCTACTGGGGATATTCCTGCAACCAAGGTACATACCCTTGACCCGAATTGAACCTGGTACCTTTTAGTTAACAAGGCCAATGCTCTATCTACTGAGCCAAACTGGTATCGGCTCTTGCTGGTTTAAAAAAAAAAAGTAATTTTATGTGCAATAAAAGCCATCTTTTTTTTTTTTGCCCAGCCGAGTGGTTCAGTTGGTTGAGTGTCATCCTGGGCACCCAAAGGTTGCCAATTTGATTCCCAATCAGGGCACAGACCTTGGTTGTAGGTTCGATCCCTGGTCAGGGCGCCTACGAAAGGCAACTGATCTATGTTTCTCTCTTACATAGATGACTGTCTGTCTGGCTGTCTCTCTCTCTCTCTCTCTCTCTCTCTCACCCACCCTGTTCCTCTTTCTAAGCATGTCCTTGGGTGAGGATTAAAAAAAAAGTAAATAAGTCACCCTTTTTAGTAAATGGTTCTGTGAATTTTGACAAATACATATCGTTGTGTAGTCATCAGGATATAAAAGTTGCATCACCCAGAAAATTCTGTTGCGCTCTATGTAGTCCATTCATTGCCCTACCCCCAGCACTGGCTACCACAGACTTTTCTTTTCCTATAGTTTTTTTTGTGTGTGTCTTTTATAGAAGGTCATATGAATGGTCACATAGTACGTAACTTTTTGAGTCTGGCTTCTTTTACTCAGATTCACACATTTGAGAAGGTGGTTAAAAGTGGATGTGTGTGTGTGTGTGTGTGTGTGTGTGTGTGTTTTCACCTAGAGCCCAAGTTTGAGTATAAATATGCTTAAATTCAAAGCAGAATACTTAAAGAATGAGGTATTTTGTTTTGGCTCAAACCCGTCCTGTTTTGCATTCTTGTTACCAAACACATCTTTGCCTTTTTTATTTTTTATTTTTTATTTTACCTTAGGTCATAGAATGTGGTCTCATCTCTCTCTGGTCCAAAGACTATAGAGCTTTGGGGTCTATCTGCACCCATTATATGCTCCCTCCGGACCTGCATTTTCTGGGTGCGTTTTCTGTGGTGACTGGGCATGTCCTCGGGATTGCCCTGTGCTGTCCGCTTTATCTGCCTTTATCTCTGCTAGCTTGCAAATGGCATCTCTCCGAAAATGCCTTCCTAATGCTTCCTGTGCCCTCTAGCCAGGACTGGCTCTCCTTTCCTCCCCACTGTCACAGAGCCTTGAGTATATCCCATCCTCGGTTCTCACACTTGTCTGCACAAGGCATCACCCATGGTGATTTAAAGTAATTCTAACTCCTGAGTCCCTTCCAAAGAGTGTGCCGTGTAATTTGCCTAGGGTGTGGCCTGGGCATTGTAAAAGCTCCCCAGGTGATTCTGATGTGCAGCAATATTCGAGAATAACGGTGTCATACATGCTCGTACATGCTTACCGCATGCTCTCGGAGACCCACTTTTTTTTCTGTAGGTCTTTTCTATGAGCGTGACCCTGGATGGTCAGAGACCCAGTGTTGCCACAGTAATAATAACCAATAATTCCATAAAGGGCTTGCCTTTATGGAAATATTGGTTATTTCCATAACCAATATTTCCATAAAGGCAAGACATGAGGTTTGCTTCATGACTTTTAAGCCTTAGCATAAAGCCTGGGAGGTCGCTATTATTATCCCCTTTATGTAGATGAGAGTTGCCCAAGATCGGATGTCGTTAAGTGATAGAACTGGGTTTTTCCCCTCGGGTCTGGCTAATTCCCAAACACCAGACTGCATTATGAGCCACTGCTCTGACCACGACATCCCGCCACTTGGCTGTGCGTTGCGAATGTGCAGGCCCATGCTTGTGGGAGGAATGAGTGAAGAACATAGTCTCCTCCTTCCGGCAGGGGGACACCAAAGCTATTCAGCAGGGTCAACGTGGCTCCTTTGTGGAGGGCCTTCCGGAGAGACCCTCCCTGCTCAAAAGTCCCCCTCATCCTTGCCTGCTCAAAACACTACCTGGTCTGTTCCATTTCCAGAAAATTATCTATCATTAGCCCAGGATGGAAAAGGCAGAGGTTGTCTCTCTCCCTCTGGGAATCACGTGTCCGTTCCTGTGGCTAAGGTTGTAACCCAGTTAAGCTGGATTGTACTCTTCAGCATTACCCGGAGCCGTCAGAACCAGGCTGTCTCCTCCTGTTCTGCCTTAATTGCAGTGTGTTCCCTTTGGGGAAAGAAGAGTGCAATCATCGACTTAATTGGCACGTCTGCACCTCTATGCAAGCGTGATAAATGCCATTCATAACGATGGCTCTGAAGGTTTGCGAGGCACTCAGATGTCTGAAGAATCATCCGAGCTTCTTCTCGGTGCAGCGCCACCCCAGTGTACTTTGGAAGTCAGGAGGCCTGTGTGCGGGAAGGAACACCGTGTAGCCTGGCGCTTCAGTGTATTCTGAGTCTTTGCATACTCACTGCTGTTCAGTGGAGAGTGCTGTGGCCCATTGTCTCTCTGTTGCTTGGGTTACTCATTCCATCACTGTGTTGGCTGCGGGGAGTGTACTCTGCACACTGAGCTGGGGCTGCCTTGAAACTTAGGTGAACATTCTCTCTGGACATCTGCCTGCATTGTCCATGCTCGGTCCTCTATGGGACCAGAGTCACTGAAAAATGTCTGTATTCCTCATCAGCGCCAATCAGCAGAGCAACATCCTACTCCTTACAAAGGCTTTAAAAATAAGGTTGTCTTTGAAAATAGTCTCAAGAATAGAACAAAAATTTTGTATGTTGTGTATACTTTACGCAGATGCATCAATGGTTAAAATTATGCCACATATGCTTTATCATCTCTTCTCTCTCTCTCTCTCTCTCTCTCTCTCTCTCTCTCTCTCCCCCCCCCCTTTCCCTCCACCCTCTCTCTGTGTCTGTCTATATGTCTGTCTGTCTGTCTATCTATCTATCAATCATCTAACTATCTGTGATTTTCTAAACTATCTGAAAGTTGCAAATACCATGCCTCCTTACTGATTTCAGTTCTAAGAACAAGGCCATTCTCTTACTTAACGAGTATAGTTATCAAAGTAAGGAGCTTTAACCTTGATGCAAGGTTACACCTTAATGTTTAATCGACAGGCTATTGTCCATTTTTGGCTCTTATCTCAATGATGTGGTTTATGGCAATTTTGTCTCATATCAGGAGGTACATAATATTCTCTCTCATTACTGTTGGCATTCAGGTTTGTAGGTGATATTTACAAGGTTTCTCCACTGCAATGCTACCATTTTTCTTTTGTAGTAAAAAAAAAAGGTACTTTTGAGGGGAAATACTTAGAAACTATCTTGTCTTCATCAGAATTGTACTCATGAGGTTTAGCCTGCACAGATGATTCTCCCTGAGTCAATTATTATATGCTGGCTGCCATCGTCCCTTCCTTATTTATGTGTTGGCATTCGTCTGTAAGGAAGAGCTTTACCTTCTCCCCGCTTATTTGTCTGTTCATTTAGGATTTTATCAGTATGGACTCAGATATTTCTATTCTATTCAGTGGGTTATAATTCATTACTGTCTTTATTATCATGCTCACACTGACCCTATTGCTTTTATTTTAAAGATGACTTCTTTGTGGTGTTGGGCAGGAATGGGATGGTCTCATGTGCACTTGGTTCCTCATTGCCCAAGAAAAGAGCCATCTAATACCTTCTTTTCCTTTTCTTGGCAGTCATCAATCCACCTCCTGTGGCTGGGACGATTTCATACACTTCAAACTCATCTTCCCTTGAGCAGCCGAATGGAGGGAGCAGCAGTCCTTCTGGCAAAGGCGCTTCTGGGCTTGAGGCAAACCCAGGTAGGCACTTAGGGGCCACAATACAGGGCTGTGATTTGCCCTACAAGTTCTTTTGTAATATGAGAAGTTCCAGAGGTAGACTTAGACCAACTACAGATTGTTCATGTCCAGGATTTTGATGGCTGGAAATGACTTTGAGCTGTATTGGGTAGTTATTGCTGTGTAACACATCAACCCAAAATGAAGAGCCTTAAAACAAAACTATAATCATCTATACTAATAAAAGAGTAATATTGCTAATTAGACAGGACATCTTGCAGACGTCCTTCGGACAAAGTCACGGTGGGGGCTGAGGCAGAGGTAGTTAGAGGTGATCAGGCCGGCAGGAGAGGGCAGTTGGACATCCCCCAAGGGGTCCTGGATTGGAGAGGGTGCAGACCGGGCTAAGGGACCCCCACCTCCTGCACAAATTTTGTGCACTGGGCTTCTAGTTTATTATAATAGCTCACTTATTCTGTGTGTTACCTGGTTGTTGGCTGAGCTCCTTTGGACAAGATATTAGACATTGCTCTTTTCCTGTTTGTTTAAAGATAGTGAGATTACTATCTCACTATCTTTATGACATGCTTAGTGCTTAGTGGGATTTACTCCTGACAAATCAATTAGATTAGAACATAAATGTTAATAATACTTTAATACTTACGAATATTACATCACAGGAAAATTTTAATTTGTATATAAAAATAAATACAGATTATGACATAAAAAAAAAACACAACCCTGCACATATGATAGTAGAAAAAAACAAAACAAAAAGACACCATACACTCTAAATGGGAGAAAGTTTTCCTTGTCTTTGCCTGGCCTTTCCCAGCATGTGACCCGTTGAGAATGGCCCTGCTCACTTTGTCAGCCATCATTTTAAGGCAAAAAGGCATTGTGAGAGATAAAGAATGAAAAAATTAATTTCACCACCAAAAAAAACTACACCATTTCACTAGTATATTTCAAATATATACAGGCATAATATACATACACACATATATACAAATACATTTATACATACATATAGGAGAGAATTAACAGAACTACAAGGAGAAATAAATCAACCAATAGTTGAAAACAAAAGAACATCTCTGAATAATTCATAGATCAAGCAGACAAAACTGTCAGTAACCAGTATAGGAGTCCTGAAAACATGATCAACAAACTTAATCTAATGGACATGTAGAGATCATTGCTCTTAAAAATTGGAAAATACACATTTATTTCAAGAAGACACTATGCATTTATAAATAATTGGTTATGCTTTAGGCCATAAAGCAAGTTTCAAATTTTTTTGCTATTTTGTTATTACATGGACTATGTATGTTCTCTGACCACAAAGGGACTAAATTAGAGGTTAATTATGAATGATAACTAGCCTGATTCCTTGCATTTACAAATGAAATAATGTATGCTTTAATCATACATCAAGTTAAAATTATCATATAAAATAGTAAGTGTTCAGAATGGGTCTATGAATGGCAGTAATTGTGACATTCTTCCTGCTTTTTCCACCTCCTATTGCCACCTCTTCTCTGGGTAAATGGAGATATGACTTTCATACCTATTAGTGTTATTAGAAAATTGGTTGGATTGGTCAACATGTGTTATCTGCTTTGTGTTTAAAGTAACTCATTGTTTCCCCTTTTATTTTGATCATCACAGGAGAAAAGAGGAAAATGAATGACTCTCATGTTTTGGAGGAGGCCAAGAAACCCCGAGTAATGGGAGATATTCCAATGGAATTAATCCATGAAGTCATGTCTACCATCACGGACCCTGCAGTGATGGTTGGACCAGAGGTCAGCGGGGTAAACCTGGCAGCCAGCTGGTAGACCTCTTCTGCTCTCCTAGCCACTCCAGCTGTCCGAAATGGGGATAGAATCACTGAGAATTAGCATGTTACGCTACCCTGGTTTGCATTTAACTTGGCGGTCAGGGTAGGGAAGGGCAGGAAAGGCTAGTTGGAAAGGTGATTTTCTCCTTGATGAATATCATCACATCACAGGGAAACTTACTAATAATCTCACACAGTTCAAGTCATTTCTCTCCCCTCAACTTTCTATCTTGAAAAATTTAAACTATAAATGTTGTCTTGTCTTCCCCCCACTTCCCCTCTTGATTTTTTAAAAAGATAGAAACATCAATGATGAGAGAGAGTAATTGATTGGCTGCCTTCTGCACGACCCCCACTGGGGATCGAGCCCACAACTAGGGAATATGCCCTTGACTGGAATCGAACCTGGGACCCTTCAGTCTGTAGGCAGATGCGCTATCCACTGAGCAAAACTGGATAGGGCCTGTTCCATTCTCTTAAGAGAAGAGCTCTGTGTAATTTTTTCCTGTCTCCTGCACCCCAGAACAATCTTCTGTCAGCACATTCGGCCAGGGACGAGGCAGCAAGGATGGAGGAGCGCAGGGGTGTGATTGAATTTCATGTGGTCGGCAACTCCCTGAACCAGAAACCCAACAAGAAGATCCTGATGTGGCTGGTGGGTCTGCAGAACGTGTTCTCCCATCAGCTGCCCCGAATGCCCAAAGAGTACATCACACGGCTTGTCTTTGACCCGTAAGTGGTGCTTCGCTCTTCCTTCTTTTCTTACTACCTTTTTAAATGAAAGAGGAACTACTCAGAAAGTGAAAGTCAGCCCTAGGCAACCAGTGAATCCTGCTGCCTCTTGTCAACGCTGTGGATACAGGGATCCATGAAGTTAATTTCCTCGTCTAAGGCATTAAAATTAATTTTTCATCAATTCACAAATTTTTTTGTTAATAATAATGAAGCTTTGTGTTTTAAGTTGCTGGGGACGATCCTATGCTTCATTCCTTGTAGCAATGAAAGAACATCAACACTAAGAAGATGCCCCAATTTTTCAAGAGTCAAAACATTCTTGATTTGGGTGCCTTAATGAGGTATCATGGTTGCCTGGGTCTGGGAAAATTATTGGGATATCAGGCAAGTTTACTTTGAAAATTCATTCCTTTAAAAAAAAAACCTCAGCACCTAAACTTCTCAATTGTGAATATATTTTAACATATATACCCAATAGCCTGTGTGGACTATGATTTATGCATATGACAATTAGAGTGACATTTTAGTCAGAGAGGAGGTCAGACAGGGTTCTATAATGCAAGGTTTGCAAGTTGTACATTTTGTACAAGTTGTATTATTTTCCATAATGTATCCGTAATATTTCTGAATAAGACTAATCTTCAGAAACATATGCCACTTTGGTCATGACTTTGTGCTCTCTCCTTAGCCCCCAACCCTGGGCCCCTGTTCCCGTACTGAAACATGTACTCTGTTCTTTATTTGTAAACCTCAGAGCATTTTGTTCTGGTGGAATCTCTGATGAAGACTTGTACAGGAAAGCTTGCTCTAAAAGTCCACATTTAAGAATGGTCTGATGAGATGATGACTAGATAAAGGAGGTTTCCATAGAAACGCAAAAAACAACAACACTGCCCCCTCCTTCCTGGTTGGTTAATAAGGAACACCCCCTCAAAAGTATGTTTATATAACCAAGATAGGTTTAACTGATACAATCTTATTTTTTCAGGAAACACAAAACCCTTGCTTTAATTAAAGATGGCCGTGTTATTGGTGGTATCTGTTTCCGGATGTTTCCATCCCAAGGATTCACGGAGATTGTTTTCTGTGCTGTCACATCAAATGAGCAAGTCAAGGTAAGGGTAACCCAAGGTCTTAGAAGAAAAACAGAACGTGGTATTTCTCACGAAAGCTGCAGTGATTGGAAAGGGCTCAGGGCCCTGTCCAGATTAGGTTCAAAGTGGAGTTCAGGACTCTCTGAGAAGCATCCTGTCCCATGAGTGCACGTGTATGTGCCTGAGGTGAATAAATGTTCCACATGCCAACAGGTGTGCTTCTACCAAGGCTCTGTTGGACCTTAGGACAAAGTCCAGGGCCACTGCACAGCCCCAAATGCAACTCAGGTATAGTCTGTGGCAAGTGAAGGATGATTGAAAATATATAATAGTATTCATGGTTAATTTACTCATGGATTCATCACACACACACACACACACACACACACACACACACACACACACACACACACACAAATTGGAGTCAGGGAACCATCAGCAAGGATATGGTGTGATGTGGATTAGGAATATGATTTAGGTGGCTTACACTTCAGAGAGATTTCTTAGGACTCTGTCCCTCACCAGGAGCAGGAACTAAAGAAATTCCACAAGGGAAGCTGTGAAAATGTTGAAATTCATGGCTACGTTTCAGAAGTTTTCATGCTGGGTTTGGAATGTAGTGTTTTTAGGGGGTGGTGTGTGTGTGTGACTAATGCGCTTTCCCGATTATTCTTGGCCTCGGTCCCTTTCTCCCCAGGAACTCTGGCTGTTTTATTGATATCACGGTCGGTATCTCAGCCTGACTGGAATAAACTAGACTCTCCATGGGCAGTAAGAGCTCTGATCTAGGTTAGATTGTGTTCTATTCTGCTGCCCTTAGGGAAATGGAGGCAGGAAATGTGTCTTTAGAAGATTATTCACTTGGTATTTGGGGGGCCCTAGAGAATATCATGCAAATGTTTGGCGGGTGGTGGAAAGATAAGCAGCTCAGGATTAGATGGCTGCTGAGAAAAACCAGCCAAGGTCTGAGGCAGTGTTGTCCAGTGAAATATAGCGTGCTGGGAAAATGTGAGGCATACCTGTGATTTTACGTATTCTAGCCAGCCACATTAAAAAGGAAGTCAAGTTAATTTTTTAAAATATATTTCATCTTACCCAGTATATCCAAAGCATTGTCATTGCAAAGCTACTCAATGCTTTGAAGAATTATGAGTGAGACAGTCTTCATGCTTTGTTTTGTACTAAGTCTCCATGATCAAGTGTGTATTTTACACTTATAGCTTGTCTTGGCTCAGACTATAGCCACATTTCAGATGCTACCTGGGCACAGGTGGCCTGCGGTTCCTGTATCGGACAGTGCAGGTCTAAGCATCGCTGCCTAGTGCAGCTATAAAGACACAATGCCATTGGCAGAAAACAAAAAGAAGTCTCTAGAAGCAATCATGCTCTGCTTGAAGGATTCGGCTAGTACTCTGGGTACCTTTGCTTTCATTAGCAGCCTTACTCTGCTCACGGTGCCAATTATAGCCACTGAGGTTATTTCTGCTCACAAAGCACAAATGGGGCTTTTTGCTTTTAGCTCAGGGTACTAAGCATCAAAGGGCAAAATGCATTAGTCTTATATTTGTCATTTTGACCGGAAAAGTGAGGGCTCAGATTTGCTTGAAAATGATCTCTGGTTCTTTTTCAAGAAGTTCTGACTGTGTGTCTTTAGATGGTGCTGTTGTTGTTTCCATTCCTTTTTTTAAAGTTTTTTTTTTTTTTTTTAATTTATTTACCTCTAGCCAAAGGGAGAAACAATTTCCAAATGTCCAGAGTTTAGGAACTTACTTAAAAAGAAAAATTTGTTGGCTTTTTGTAGGGAAAGGAGCTGGCAAATGAGTCCCTGATTTATAATACCAGAAAAAAAAGATTGCATAATTTTTGTTTTCAAAGAAAGCTACACCAACTACCTTGTTTGGAAAGGTTGATTAAGGTTGACTTGGACACTTTTAGGGATACCAGAGGGAAACTAAAGGTATTTAATATGAATTGGATGCTTTGTCTTACTACTTTCCAGAAGGGCACTTTATTTTTTCCTCTCAAACCATGTAATTTTCTAAAAACATGAAGGAAGGTGGCCAAACATCACAAACTCGTAGGAAGAACTAGAAAATAAAATCACTTTTTGTGACTTCTAACGATAGTTTTAGGAAAGAAGAAAAAAGGTTATTCTCTTAAAACTGGATAGAAAGGACGAGTGTGGTAGAAGCCAGTGCTTTTGTGAAAACAGAGTGTTCCTAAGTGGTTTTAAATGTTTCTTTAATACATTAAAAATCTTGGCTAAATGATACTTTTTAGAATTTGTGTCCACTCATTTTGGAGTATTATGCTTACCACCAAATTCCTGCGGATGCTCGAAGTAGGATTTGCATGTGAATTTATCTTGGTCAAAGCACACACAAGATAATTTTTGAGAAGTTCCTCACCTGGTTTGAGGCTGTCTCCTCAACTGAGAATTATTTGGATTTGATATCATGTGCAATTGGAAAGTTACATGCCTAATACTTGTTTACTATAATAAGTATTTAAATAGTAAACACTGAAGTTACCAGGCAGATTTGGAAAAGAATCCTTTTGGTGGCAACTCAAAATAAAGGCATTCAAACAAGGGAAATAGTTGTGGGGTGGAAATCTAAACATTTGCCTCTAATAGCTTAGTGTTGGCAATGCTTCTTTAACCAAATAAATGTCTGAGTTACCACTAATGCCAGTCACAGTGCTAGAGAGGATTCAAGTTCAAAGACACTGCCCATGCTCCCAAGCAACTTGGATTATGGAAAATTTCTTTGGAGAGGTGACCACTGATGAAACACATCTTATGTAGGTTTTGAGAAGCTGTTTACAAAAGAAAAATTATTGCTGTTCTTGTGCAAATCATTGGATTATGGGTGAAGGGGGGGACATTTATAGCTCTGTTAATTCCTTACAAGATAGATGGTATATACAACAAAAGCCTAGCTCTCTTTCATCAACCACATCTATGTTAAAGTGAATTTCACCAGAAAACATATTTTCTACTAATCTCTAGACATTACTCTGTATCAATGCTGTGCAATATATATATATATATATATATATATATATATATATATATATATATATAATCTATATATAAAAGCCTAATATGCAAAGTCAGACCCCCCTGGAGTTTGACCAACTGGAAGTTCGATCGCTTGCTATGATGTGGCATGGAATGAAGGAAGGCCCCAGTCGGCAGCTGGCAGCCACTAGGGACCCTACCCAGGCACGAATTTCTGCACTGAGCCTCTAGTAGAAATATATTGTGAGCTTCAAATGCAAGCCAAACATGTAATTTTAAAATTTCTGGTATCTATATGTTTATTTTTATTAAATCCTCACCCAAGGATCTTTTTTCATTGGTATTTAGGGAGAGGGAAAAGACAGAAATATTGATGTGAGAGAAACACATCAATTGGTTGCCTCCTGCATATTCCCCGACCAGAGCCTGGGCTGGGGAGGAGCCGGGAACCTGGGCATGTGCCTTTGACGGGAATCGAACCCTTCGGTCCTAAGGTCGACACTCTATACACTGAGCCAAACTGGTTGGGGGCTATATTTTTAAAAAGTAAAATTAAACAGGTAAAACTAATTTTCATATTTTCCATTTAACGTACTATGTCCACAATAATGTCATTTCAACATATGATAGGTAGGTATACATCGCTATTAACAAGAATTTTTTTTCCTGATGCGTCTTTTACACTCCAGTTCTCAACTTGGACTGGCCAGGTTTCAGTTGCTCAGAAGCTGCTTGTGACTAGTAGCTGCCATATATATATATATATATATATATATATATATATATATATATATAAATATATTTTATTGATTTTTTACAGAGAGGAAGGGAGAGAGATAGAGAGCCAGAAACGTTGATGAGAGAGAAATATCGACCAGCTGCCTCTTGCACACCCTCTACCGGGGATGTGCCTGCAACCAATGCACATACCCTCGACCGGAATCGAACCTGGGACCTTTCAATCCGCAGACCGACACTCTACCACTGAGCCAAACCGGTTTCAGCAGTAGCTGCCATATTGAACAGTGCAGCTCTATGCTCTGATTTTGTGTTTATATATTTACCTTTCCCATTTAACTCTCTTGTCCTCAAGGAGAGAGGGATTTCATTCATCCTTTTAGTTGCATTTTATTTGGACTCACAGTGTGCCAGTAATGTGATCTTTTTGTAAAATGTAAAATGTCCTTGGGTAATATCAGTAGGAGAATAATTACCAGGAGACGTAGACTTCCAGCCTCACATGGTAGAGAGGTAGACCAGATGGCTGCCAGAGGTCCTTCTCGCCTGGGGCAGCTGCATGAGATCATACCTATTAGCACATTTGAGTTTTATTTTATTTTTTTATTTTTTTATAAAAGTGTGTCACTGAGTTCTAAAATGCTCATGTGAACATATTTGTGTCTAGATGCTGGGATTTCATCTCTCTCTTTTTTTTTTATTAGGTTCTGAAACATTCATCTTAAATTTATAGATTTCCTGTACGTTTTATTCAGCACTGAGAAACCTGGCAATTGCATTTTGTTTTTCATATTTCAATCATTCATTTTTTTTTTTTTTTTTAACATTGTTCACTCGCTTTAGTTACTTCCTAATATCTTCTGGCTCTCTCAGAAGATTCTGGGCTTCTGGGACCTTGTTTGGATAAGACCAAGCTGCCATCCAGTGTCTAAGATGATGCAGTTGAAGAACTGCTGATTTGCACTACACAGGAAATGCTCGGATTAGTTAACATTCCAGCAAAGATTAGCGCTGCTTGTTTACATTGCTCCTTTCCTCTGAGGTCCGCAAATACTTTGAGGATAAGCAGAAATGCCGAATCCTTATTTACTCCTAAAACTTCTGTATTAATATTCAGCAAGTAACTTTAGCGTTGAACTTGAAGCTTATAGCCTTTGTGTGTTATTTCTCAAAGGACCAGAAACTTGTATTTCTAAGTAATGACTATATCTCATTTTAAGGATTTTGAATGTTTTGGTTCAATATGCAGAAATGCAAGAAAGCATGTTAGTATTATATTGGTAAAATATTTCAAAGTACAGATTCCTAAACTGACCAGTATTTCCTGATGAATTTGTAGGACTTATTTTTTCTTCAGAACCTGATATATTTGTCTGTATACTAACTTCCTTCCACACAGGGCTATGGAACACACCTGATGAATCATTTGAAAGAATTTCACATAAAACATGACATCCTGAACTTCCTCACATATGCAGATGAATATGCAATCGGATATTTCAAGAAACAGGTACGTTTTTCACTGTGCAACACTGCTTTGTCATTCCTTTTTAAAATATGCGCTCAGGTAGCCTTCATTCCAATTAAATCTTTCCTTTGCCCCATTCAGTGTGTTCTGCTTATAAGAAGGACATACATTTATTTTATAAGCCTTAAGACTGGATTAGGAGGGTATGACCAGCACATAGTACATACTAGATAAATACTTGTAGAGTGAATGAATGTCATCTCTGAGTGAAATATAATATTGCATCCTGTCCTTCTAAATTATGGTATCTCATCCCAGGGTGGGCGATCGAGATATCTTGATATTGAGAGACATGGATTCAGTCTGTGGAAAGCCTCTCTTTAGAGCAGAGAGGACATTCTCATGCATAGGAAGAGCTCCAGACAATTCTGGTTCCATTGTGCATGGTGGGCTGGGAGATGGGTTGCCCTCAATCCTTATCAGAGGTTTTAGATTGGCTTTTTAAGGATTATTCTTTGGCTGCACACTTATTTTCACAGTGCTTTATAATCCCTGTACATTTTTAAAAATATATATTTTATTGCCGAATCTGGTTTGGCTCAGTGGATAGAGCATCAGCCCTCGGACTGAAAGGTTCCAGGTTCGATTCCGGTCAAGGGCATGTACCTTGGTTGTGGGCACATCCCCCGTGGCGGGTGTGCAAGAGGCAGCTGATTGATATTGCTAACTCTCTATTCCTTTCCCTTCCTCTCTGTAAAAATTCAATAATAATAAAAAAATCAATTATTTTTTATTGTTTTTTACAGAGAGGAAGGGAGCGGGATAGAGAGTTAGCAACATCAATCAGCTGCCTCTTGCACACCCACCACTGGGGATGTGCCCGCAACCAAGGTGTATGCCCTTGACCGGAATCGGATCAGGAAGTTTAACCTTTTATTTTGATTTCCTCTTGCATGTCATGTTTTAACATTGTTCATAGCTATTTCTTTACCCAATTTTAAAGACTTTAAAACATGTCTATTAACTTCTTTAAAATATATGAATAGAAAGCATCCCCTCTTCCAACGTCAGGTAATTAATGGCCTGTATATCTATTTTTCTAATTTTGGGGGATGCGTTTGTGGCTTTTGTAATTAAATTTACCTGACAGACTCAGTGGGACTGTTTCACGGAGGGTTTAAGAGTCTGCTCTCCTAGGTTGTAAGTACATTGCACAGCGTGAGATCTCAGCCATGATTCTTAAATGACTTGCCTGGAGCCCCCTTTGAAGACGGTGGCAATAATTGTTTGGAAAATAAGTTTTTGCTGGAAGAGAAGGCAGGAAACTGCCAGTGATAGTTCTGAAGCCCAAGTAATTTTCTGCAGGAAAACTGAAATAGACACTGTAAGGAAAATTATGCTTATATTATAAATATATGAATACATACCCTGTGGCACTATGTTATTATAGCTTAAGGCATGCAAATGAATATGTTGCAAAGCATTAATGTCACTGACACAACCACACATTGTGATGGTCTGAAAGTTTTTTGCCTGAAAAGTCGGGGTATCATTTTTTTAACGTCAGAATCCTTTTTAAAAAAAATATATATATTTTATTGCTTTTTTACAGAGAGGAAGGGAGAGAAATAGAGAGCTAGAAACGTTGATGAGAGAGAAACGTCGACCAGCTGCCTCTTGCACACCCCCTACTGGGGATGTGCCCTCAACCAATGTACATGCCCTTGACCGGAATCGAACCCGGGACGTTTCAGTCCACAGACCGACGCTCTACCACTGAGCCAAACCGGTTTCGGCAACATCAGAATCTTAATGGCTATATTTTTTTGATAAGCTTTTCTTTCAGACTTTGGGTCAATGCTAGTTGTTGATTTGTTAAGATCCTAGAGGCCCTCACCCCCACTTTGGGAGAATTTGTGCAATTTAATGCAAAATTAGACATTATTATTTAATATTTTATTGATTTATTACAGAGAGGAAGGGAGACAGATAGAGAGCTAGAAACATCGATCAGCTGCCTCCTGCACACCCCCTACTGGGGATGTGCCCACAACCAAGGTACATGACCTTAACCGGAATCGAACCTGGGACTTTACAGTCCGCAGGCTGACACTCTACCCACTGAGCCAAACCAGTTTCGGCTAAACCTTATTTTTACTTAATACTCATTTCCATTAAAAAAACAAAACAAAACACTGCTTGTTAGTATGATTGTGTTTTATTAGAATTATTTTTTAATGTCTTGTTTTCTATTTGCATGTTTGATTTTTTTTGTGTGTTTGTTTTTGTTGATAATCCTCAAACAAGGATATTTTTCCATTAATATTTTTTGAGAGAGTGGAAGAGAGAGGGAAAGACAGAGAGAAACATTGATGTGAGAGAAACACATTGATTGGTTGCCTCCTGCTCCTACCCTGACCAGGGCCCGGGCAGGGGAGCAGCCTGCAACCAACGTATGTGCCCTTGACTGGAATCAAACCTGGATCCCCTCAGTTTGCAGGCTGACGCTCTATCCACTGAGTCAAACCAGCTGGGGCTGCATGTTTGATTTTTGATGCTTTTGAACTTCCTGAAAGGGTTTCGTGCTCTTCCTTTCCATAATAATATGATGAGAACTTGGAAGAAACATATATTAATGCCAACACAGTTCCCAGCAGTTAGCACTCAATATATACTTGGTGGACAATGCCCACTTGAATGAATTTATTATTTGCTTTGCAGGGTTTCTCCAAAGAAATTAAAATACCTAAAGCCAAATATGTCGGCTACATCAAGGACTATGAAGGAGCCACTTTAATGGGATGTGAGCTAAATCCCCAGATCCCATACACAGAATTTTCTGTCATCATTAAGAAGCAGAAGGAGGTAAGCACAGACTGACTCGTGTTCCTCTGTACAGGCCAGTCTCAGTGGGGTGAGTTGCATATCACTGGGCTCAGTGTAAACGGGTTTACTGGCCATCATCACCTCAGTTTGCTGTGGCTTGTCTAGATCCTTGGTCTGTCTCCTCTAGGTTACCGTTCCTGAGAGCATCAGCTGTTGTTCAATTGGTATAAAAACACAAAACTTGTTAAACATGATGAGTCATCTTCACTTCACCTTCAAGGTTTTTTACATTCTGGTCTCAAGCATTTTCCCCAAACTTACGTTGTTGTTTTCTTCTCTAAACTACTCTCCAGAGCCAGTTACTGATGCTTTAACCCTCTGGCTTGAGGTGTTCGTCCTTTGCCCCCCTCCCTCTCCTGACCTAAATGGAACCACTTCAGCCTGCGCTCTAATTCCTTCCTTGAATGTCTCCAGCACTAGTCTGATCCATTCATTGCAATTATTCGTCGTCTTACACAGTCATTTACTTTAGCATGCATTCATCTCTCCTCTCACATTGCAAATGCTGAAGGTTCTAGGCATTAACTGACTTGTTATGTAATATTGGGGTGAAGTCTTTTTTGCATATGAACTGAAAGAGAAGCAGTAAAGGGAAAGATTGATAATTTGACTCTGTAGCAATTTTATATCTCTAAGACAGCAAAAGGAATGCAAAAAGAGCATACTTTGGGAGAGCACAGAGGCCATTTAATAAATGAATGAACTTGGCGTGGTAAGGCCAGGATCGGCTCTTTGCTCCTTTAGTTTGTTGGATTCAAAAACTCGGAGTTTGCAGCTGTGTCATTCTGTTGAATTCCACTTTATGCTTCTCCCCGCCACACCCCAACCTTTATTGTTGAAAGTATTACATAGGTCCTCCTTTCCCTCCTATTACCTTCTTCCGGCCCATTCCCGCCTCCCCACCCCCACTTTATACTCTGTTATTCATTTTTAGTGCTCTTTTCTCCAGATGTAACTTTTAGAAGGTCTTCTGTCTTCATTCTGTCTTTTTCTTCTGGTTTCTACTAATTTCCTTTAATCTCAGTTATTAATTATTATATCACCAATTACACAGTGTCCGGTGCATAGTAGCTGCTCCATAAATATTTTCCTTTTATTTAAAGTGGCTCAGATGTGTTCTTATGCTTCTTAGGGAAGTGAGCAAACAGTGTTTTCTTGTTTTGTTTTCGTCTTTTACTAAGTTAGAAAAGAAAAACAACCTTTGTTGTTGTTTTTTTTCTTCAAAATGTCAGCCTAAGGGAGAATTCCACATAGGCTACTGGGAGAGTTAATAAAATCACAGCAGGCTCCTCTCTCTGTCTGTCTCTGAAGAGCCGGCTTTCTTCATTGTTCTCTTTGGGGCTTAGTGAGCAGGTCTGAATTCAGCAGCTCATTGTTCAGCATTGGAGGCTGCTGGCCAAGGAAAGCCATCAGGCTGCTGTTAGCTGCTCATTCCTCAGGCCTCCCAGCAGCCCAATTCATCTCCCGATTCCGTCTAAGCTGAGAGCAGGATTCCCCTGGCTGCGTCTCCAAATTCACATCGTCTAGACGGCTGGCTCTTCCTCCAGGAAGGGGAAAGCCATAAGCACAGAGCTAACAAAAGCAGTCAGCTTGTTAGAAGATAAAGCTCCTTCGTCCTTCCTCTTTCTCTTCTCTTGGACCTTTTATCCTTCTCTGCTCACCTTCCTTCTCTGCTGCCAGCCTTGTCTAACACACACTGTTGAGTGGATGGATGATGAAGCGTGGAGTTGTTAACCTACTTCTTTTAAAAGAAGAGATCTGAGGTCACCATAGTAAAATATTTGGATTCACAGGTACCTTCTTCCACTGAAATAAAATGATTTTTTTTTTTTTAGTCATCGATCAGCTGCCTCTTGCACACTCCCCACTGGGGATGTGCCTGCAACCAAGGTACATGCCCTTGACCAGAATCGAACCCAGGACCTTTCAGTCCGCGGCTGATGCTCTAACCACTGAGCCAAACCGGTTTCGGCTGAAATCAAATGATTTTTACACGTGTTTTTTATTCCAACTTTGAAATTCCCCTGTGGAGGATAGGGACTAATGGTGGGAGCCATGCAAACCGGAAATATAGGGTGGTCTTTTCTAGCTGATCAAATTGTAGGTGTGGTTGGAGAAATCCAGTACCGTTGGACAGGTGGCACAAAGTGGAGAGAGGCGTACTGCTTCTTTTTTTATTTTTATTTTATTTTATTGATTTTTTACAGAGAGGAAGAGAAAGGGATAGAAAGTTAGAAACATTGATGATGAGAGAGAAACATCGATCAGCTGCCTCCTGCATACCCCCCACTGGGAATGTGCCTGTAACCAAGGTACATGCCCTTGACCGGAATTGAACCTGGGACCTTCCAGTCCGCAGGCTGACACTCTATCCACTGAGCCAAACCAGTTTCGGCGTGTACTGCTTCTTGAATGTGGACTCCAGGGGAATGGTGGCATCCATAGGGGCCCTGTGTCATCAGACATGGCTTTGTGGGAGTTTTTTTTTTTTTTTTTTTTTAATGTCTTCTTCTTTTGGGAATTATTTTAGAACTAATTACTACCTCAGTACCTTAGGAACTATTTATAAAACAAACACTTCTCTCAAAATCGTCCCATCCTGGTTGTGATGCCTTAAACAGACTTTAGAGCTGCTTTTTTCACGCAAACAGCATAGGTTGAGGCTCAGGCCTTGAAAAATTCGGGTAGTAAGGACATCCTCCCAGGTTTTGGCAACTTTAGTCCGAAGGAACAGTTCCTAGTCATGGATGTGAAGAGGTTCGCACGCTGGTGTGGGTAGCGGATCTCAGCTGCTTTGTGAAGGACTTGGCCCTGATGAGAAAGAGGACGGTGGGCACTGGGGTTAGCGTGTTCTCTCAATTCGACTTTTCTGAAGGGCGAGTACCGAAGAGGGTGATGCTAAATGGACATGATACATAGAATGTTTTCATGACTTTCCTACTGAATAGAATCCACCTCCTTCTCCCCTTTTGTTTTCTAAAGACTTGATTTTGCTAGGGGAATGGCTCCGGAGGTTGGCTGACTTGGCCCCCCCCCCCCCGGAGCCACGGACTTCTGCCACTGACCATGTTTCCTTCCTGTGCTTTTCAGATCATCAAAAAGCTGATAGAAAGAAAGCAAGCCCAGATTCGAAAAGTCTACCCTGGACTTTCATGTTTTAAAGACGGAGTTCGGCAGATTCCGATAGAAAGCATTCCTGGAATTAGTATGTATTTAGATCTTTTAAAAGCAAAATCTTTTGGAAATGCCACCAGGAGGGTTGGAAAGTATTACCAGAGTGTAGTCCTTTAAAAAGCTTTTTGCCCTGCCCTTCTCCATCTGTGCTATTTCTAGTATTTTAAGAAGGCAGCCAATGCTTTCCTTTGATATCTTTTCTCTACTTCAAATTGCAAACAAACCAAAGAGAGCTTAGATGACCCCTTGTTGTAGCTGTTAATGGCCATCCTGTACCGAGAGCCTGCTCTTTGTGGCACAGTGCTAGGCACTACCCACAGGTGACCTTCAAAGTAGGGGCTTCTTCTATTTTATAAATGGAGAAATTCAGCCTCAGGCTGGTTAAGTCCTTTGACCTTATATGGCACATGGCCGGTAACTGGCAGACTGAGGAGCAGCCCATTTCTTATCTCCTCCAAACAGCTTGCTGTTCTCACCATATCTCATTGCCATCATGGTTGCAATCTGCATAGATCTGTGCTTGGGTAGATGAGTGTTTCCAAACTTCTAGAAAGGATGATTAGAAATCACATATTTTGATTCCTGTTCCCTATTTTACAACAGTTTTTCTGAAGGTTCTTATCGGAGAGTATGTTAGCAGTGAGTTGTAGTGAGTTAAAACATACAAAGTAGTTCTTTTGGTAGATCAAATATTGGCACTTTCATGTAGTTCAAGTCCAGGGTCTTCTGGTCTATTGAAGATTTATAAAGCAAAACAAAATCATGCAAACTAAAAAAAGCCACATTATTTGTTTTTTTCACGATGTGATTCTTATATATTTCTTCGTTACAAAACCTACTCTACGGCACATCTTGCTTTCCCTGCCAGACCCAGAAATTTTACTTCCCCATGTTATCCTAATTAATAATAGCAACCATATCACTGAATGCCAATGTGTGCCAGGCATTCTTCTATGGGATAATATCACCTAAGTTTTAGAGTTGTGTTTTATAGATTGATACATTGAGAGCCCAAAGGTTAAATAACTTATCTAGGGTAAGTCAGCTTTCAAGGAGGAACCAAGAAATCAACTCCAGACCAGCTGGTGTGGCTTAGTGGTTGAGTGTTGACCCATGAACCAGGAGGTCACAGTTTGATTCCCAGTTAGGGTACATGCTTCCATTGTGGGCTCGATCCACAGTGTGGGGCTTGCAGGAGTCAGCCAATCAATGAATCTCTCTCATCATTGATGTTTCTCCTCCAAATCAATAAAACTATATTAGGAAAAAAAAAAAAAAAAAAAGAAAGAAAGAAATCAATTCCAGGCCTACTGGTCTCTAGACTATGTTTTCTTTCTGCTACACTAAACTGTCTTGCTTTATAAGCAGGTGCCAAGTAAAACAGAGACCAGGACAGACTTTGTTCTGACCTAAAATAACAGCCTCACTCTTTCACACGGTGATGGCAAAAATTGAGTTAGAGTTTAAAAAAAATACACATACCCACAGTACTGGGCATTTGTAATTTCTCTGATTTTCTTTGAAAGGTTGGAGTTCCCTCTTTAAAAAACGTATTGAGCAGTGTTGTTAATCTTGGAAATGTTTTGCACAGCGAGCCATATTAGAAAGTAACGAACTGCAGTTAATTTCAGTGTCTTCCCAGGAACAGATTTCTTAGGGCATGGCTGTAATTTATTGCATTTTTGTTAAGTGTTAACTGATATTCTCTTGCCAAAAGCAGTTCTCATTCAGTGTTTATTTCGTTGGCATACAGGAGAGACAGGCTGGAAACAGAGTGGAAAAGAAAAAAGGTAAGTGTGATGGGTGAGAAGATAATAATGGAAATGATCCCCCCCCCCCCCCCCCCTCACCGGGCAACTTAGAAAAAACGGGCAAACCCAGTGTAATCACCAATATAATTGTTAGGTTTCAGTTTTCATTAAAAAAAAAAAATCAGGAATGAATCCAGTTTTTGTTTGTTTGTTTGTTTTTGTAAAAACGAGCTGAATAGGAATCACCTGGCAAGAGGGTAAGAAACTAATTGTTGTTCCCTGTTGTTCACTCTTTTCCTTTCAAGTAAAGAGCCCAAAGACTCTGACCAGCTCTACAGCACACTCAAGAGCATCCTCCAGCAGGTGAAGGTGGGCGTTTTCATTCACCTCATGCCAATATTTTGATTTCTCACATGAAATTTCCGTATTAGATACTTTACTTTTTTCTTTTTTCTTTTTTTTCTTTCCCCAAGAGCCATCAAAGCGCTTGGCCCTTCATGGAACCTGTGAAGAGAACAGAAGCTCCGGGATATTATGAAGTTATAAGGTTCCCCATGGGTAATGCCATTAACATTTTCTAAGAATAGATTTAAAGCCCTCTGGATGGTGGTGTGGGGGGACACATGGTTACTGAGGTTAATTTGTACTCTTCTGTCGTAGGGTAGGGTGTGTGTGGTGGGTGGTGGGTTCCCCATGTACCCGGGGAGGGCAGCAGCGATGTCAGAACACAATGGCAAAGGAGGAGTGGGTGGCTGTGTTCATGAGAGATGTTGTGCAGCTGTCTGAGGGCCCACACACCAACACCGTAGACGCAGAAGCCCAGGTGGGGACTGTGGGTGGCACTAGATACGAAGCTGGCTGTTTGGACATAACCTCACTGATCTTCTACCCGTTGCAAATGGATAAACATCAGGTTGTCCTCTTGATATCGTTTGAGTCTGAGAATTTTTGAAGACAGTACAAGAGAAGTTAGGTGAAGCTGTTTGCTCTACTTTCAGAGGGAGAAATCCTAGTTAGTACAGTCCTTAATTTTTCATGCTCTTGATGGGTACTATTAATGTCCCTCTTTATACTTCTATTTTAAGCTTTGTCCCACATCCAAAACCAAACAAACAAAAAACACCACTAGAAATGTAGACCCGTGGAAATTGCTGCTGTGCCTGCAGCGTACTGAAAGGAATGATTGAGAACCCCCAAATTAAACCAATTTGGTGTCATGCAGATGACAGACAACCAGCTGAAATGTTCTCTTTTCAGCCGGTTGTGTGGCCATTTTTTTTTTTTTTTGGAGAGAGCCTGCGTCTTCTGTCCCTTTTCTACCTGTCATCTATTTCTGGTGCTAAGAAAGGATTGAAGTGTGAAAGGAAGAGTTAAAGGGACCCAGTAACTCCCTGATAACAAGAGTTATTTGTAGATGTTTTCTGTAGCATTCATTTTCACATGCGTATTTTAAATAACGCTGGTAATGATTTCAGTAGTCTCTACTCCTTAAAGTAGACGTGAACCCATATGCTTTTCTTTCTTTTTTTTAATATCTCTCTCTGCCTTGCTTCTGTGTACATAAAAACCCAAAGTGAAGGTTGACTGAGTCTTGAGTTCCGAATGAAAAGGTGATTTGGGAATTAATATTTCCCATGACGAAAAATAATACGTTAAACCCCTTTGTGTACATTTCAAAAAATTTAAAAAAAATATATATTTTATTGATTTTTTTACAGAGAGGAAGGGAGAGAGATAGAGAGCCAGAAACGTCGATGAGAGAGAAACATCGACCAGCTGCCTCTTGCACACCCCCTATCGGGGATGTGCCCGCAACCAAGGTACATGCCCTTGACCGGAATCGAACCCGGGACCCTTCAGTCCGTAACTGATGCTCTACCACTGAGCCAAACCGGTTTCGGCTACATTTCAAAATTTAACTGACCTTTGCACCCCCATCTTCGGGATGGGGAACCTTCTTTTGGGAAACCTTCATGGGAGGCTGTATGCATTTGCAGAGAATAGTTTTCTTCCAGCCCATCCATGTGCGCTCTGCAGACCTGCAGTGGTAGGTTTAGCTGGCTTGCCTGTCATCAGTCTGCTCATAGCCTGCTTTCTGGGATGGCTTTTGCTTGGCCAAGTCTGAGAAGGATGCGAGACCCTCCAAATTGATCACTACTTGTGTGTATAGCTGAATGCTCAGGAGGAGGAAATTGACCACATTGAGTAAGACCAGGGGTGGGCTAAGGTGTGTGCTGGACAAAGTCAATGGAAAGAGTAAACGGTCTCTTTAGTGGAGCCACAGTAATTTTGTTGGGATGCATTTACATGGTGGGCAAAATATGCAGTCTTTTCCCCTAAGATGGTCATGTGTTTAAGACTGACAAGTCAGTAATTTTACTTTTCCTCATTACCTTCTCGGCTATTCCCTAAAACATTTCTTCTCTTTCCCCTGTTCCCTAAAAAACTCTTTTCTTCCATGTGAAGGAGATCTAACCTGTTTTATTTAAGGACCATTGGCAGAATAGTCTGACCCAAGCATATCTTCTTATCTCACATGGGTTGCTAGGCAGAGTTTTTGGATTTATTCAGAATGCCCAAGTTGGTGGGGGAAATTAATGGTGTCTCCATGTTTGGAATTACTGAGGTTTAACTACCTTTTTTTTTTTTTTTTTTAAATATATTTTATTGATATTTTACAGAGAGGAAGAGAGAGGGATAGAGAGTTAGAAACATCGATGAGAGAGAATCATCAATTAGCTGCCTTTGGCACACCCCCTACCGGGGATGTGCCCACAACCAAGGTACATGCCCTTGACCGGAATCGAACCTGGGACCTTTTCAGTCTGCAGGCCGACGCTCTATCCACTGAGCCAAACTGGTCTCAGCTAACTACCTTCTTTTTTAACTTATGCTGTTTGGTCAACTGAAATAATCTAAAAAGGCTAGAGAAAGGTGCTATCGTCACTTAAGAATAGAAGGGAAATGTGGAAATAGGCAGAATTGGTTATAATTATTCAGAAAGGCCCAACACTTCTGTGGTTCTTGTTTTGTTTCTTTTATATTTTAGGCTCTTTTCATCTCTTCTTATCTACCCTCTCCCTCCCAAAAAATAATTTGAAAAGCTTTTAGATAAACTTGTTTTTGTGAAGTTTCATTGTCTTTCCCCCCTTTTATTCTTTTGGTTAAACATCTCTTGTAAAACATTATGTCTGGCAGCATAACTTAAGTGGTAGGTATTTAGTTGGAAGAAAGATAAACATCTAAAATTTTATCTAGCGAGGCACAATTTAACTGCTCTTTCTTTCTTAAACCAGAATATATCTTTATCTGTTCGATCACACTAAGATGACATTTAGTGGGATGTTTGCTGAACCTTTGTGTGTCTTAATACTTTTTTTCTCACTCTCCAAACTGTTTCCGTCAGAGAAGAAAGAAAATTGAAAATTGAACTCTGATGCGATAACTAATCAAGTCAAAAGAAATAAGCAAAAGCAGATATTTCCCATTTTTTCTTTGTGGTAGATTTAGGATTTTGATGAAAATGAACTTCTCCCAGTTTGGGGATGTTGCACATAAATTTATCTATCTTATTAAATGATCATCATAGTGTATTTGGTTATAAGCTTCTTTCCCTCTGGAAAATTTGATAAAATAATGGGAATCTGGATGATTGATATTCAGAAGTATTTCTTCAGTGAATTTGACTTATTTTTCTGTGTTAATATAAATTTTAATGATAGAACCAGGCTTGGAGACAACTAGGAACCTACAAGTGAGCGATGTTAGTAGTTAATGTTATTAAGTGGAAGATGTTAGCATCTTCTAATCTGCATGGAATTCTCTAAATCAGTCCTGAGATCAGGAATTAATGAAGCCCCACTGTATTTTTGTAAGTTTAGATGAAGCACCGTGTTCATTTATAAAAAGAATACAGTTTAAAGCAAGTAGATACAATGGGGGGGAAAAATTCTTTTTGCCATAGTCTTAGGAGACCTGTTTGCTTTAGGAAGTAGATGATTATGTTTGCCATTCTTATGCCATGGATGGAGCACGAAACTAAATTCATTTGAGCCATTTTACCTGCAAGGTCACTGGTGTATTTATTTGCAGATGTATTTATGATCAGTTTCTCTTAGTTCTGTCTCTGCAACACCAAGACAACTGTGACTTTCGTGAGACAAACTCACTCTGTTTTGCGCAATGAAAGGTTCAATACACATGTTCCTCCTGTCTTACTCCATGTAGATAAAGCCTCTTCTGTATAAAGCTGAATGAATAGCTGACAGTAGTCAGTTCATCATGCTTATTGCTGCTAATCTACTTAGCTTCTTGTGCTGAATAGGGGAGTGGGCCAGATGACTAATAATGGTCCCTTCCATGTTAAAATGCTGTGATTTTATTCAAGAAACTCCCACAAAAGAAAGAACATAAGGTTTAAGAACTGTTTTCCCTGATCATATGGATTCCTCTTCAAGGCATCAGGCTGGTAAAAATGTAATCAAAGTGATACAAGATATGAGAAATTTCCTTCCCAGTCTCACTTCTGTCAGCTAGTGTTCAAAAGGGGTCACAGATTGCTAATCTGTTTTCTTTCCTGTGCAGATCTGAAAACCATGAGTGAACGCCTCAAGAATAGGTACTACGTGTCTAAGAAATTATTCATGGCAGACTTACAGCGAGTCTTCACCAACTGCAAAGAGTACAACCCTCCTGAGAGTGAATACTACAAATGTGCCAATATCCTGGAGAAATTCTTCTTCAGTAAGATTAAGGAAGCTGGGTTAATTGACAAGTGATTCTCTTCCCCCTCCCCCACCCCCCACCCCTCGCTTCTTAGAAACTCATCAAGCAGAGTGCCTAAAGCAAGGTGGTTTAGTTTTACAGAAAATTGGACATAATGTGTTGAAGATACTTGTAAATGTATTATTTAGCACTTTGGAAAAACAAAAACATCCTCTTAGCTTTTCAGATATATATTTAAATGGGAAGTCATAGAATATTGTTATTTTATGAAATAGACTTTAATCTATTTACTACTATTAATGTCAATTTTCTATGGCATGTCCATTAGCTGAATATTCAGTAGTAGATGATCAGGGGTTTCCTCAAAACCTGTATATGAGGAAATTGCACATAGTACCAAGATTTGGGGGAATCCAGAAATTTCAGACCATGAATGTTTCCATTTTTTTCTAATGGAATGTGAGAGTTTATTTTTATTTTTTTCTGAAGGATTCTTAAGGAAGGGATATGTGATAAAAAACCCGTAAAAGGTGAAATATGTGATGTTTGAAGTCTCTTTGTAGACTTTATAAATATATTTTTTAAAAACACTCATCTAGATGAGGTGCTTTGGGCAGTTCTGAAAGATGCAGTTCCAGAAAAGCAACTGCTTTGATTCCTAAGGAAGAAATTCTAAATAATGCAAACTTTTTAATAAGCATCTGGGATTTTGATAATTCTGTCTACCTACAAAAAAACTTGTGAGTGCATAACCACTATTTTAATAATTATTTTCTCTACACAAACGTATACTATTATATTTGACATTGCTTATGCAGGCCATAAGTTCCAAAAGGCAATTTCTTGGGCCACAAGCATACATTTGAAAACACTTTTAATTGAACCAACATGCTTTAATAAGAAAAGAGGTATAATCTATATAAGTATCAAAAATGGTGAATTCTTGTTCTAATAAATAAGGATTTCTTTTCTACACAACAACCCCACTGATAATGTATGTATGGACATTTTCCCTTTGCATCTTCAGATTGTGTATATTCATTATCTAAAGTGAATTAAATTACCACCAAGATTTGATGTCTGGATTTTAACACCTACATTGGTTTATAGACCCAGGGTAACATCCCACTAAAGCCCATCATACAACCTTATTTTCTGTCTTGGGGTTCCAGCCTAGTGCTTGGATTTATTTCCCGATTAACACTACATAGATAAGTGGGACATCTGCCATCCTAACTCTGGGAGGACCAACTAACATAAAACAATTGAAGTCCATCTTGATGGTCTCGACACTAATTTTTGTGACACAAATTTATAAACTGATTTTTGTAAAGAACTGGGTTTTAAAAAATGTATTTAACTTGATGTTTTCTATCAGCATAAATGAAGTAGGACGATCAGTTAACAGTCATTAAAGACAATTGCCAGAGATAATCTGCAGAAAGGGGAAAAACTTGCAAATGGCTATTAAGTTGGAAGTATTATTTTTAATAGGCGAGAGAAGTTCAGAATGCTCACAATGAAAAAAATTGCCTCAACTTTTCTTAAGTATAAGAAACCACCTTGAGTGGCATCTAGATTTCTAATGAAGAATGGTGATACAATTTGGATCAAGTATCCTGGATTGGTTTTACACCGTGTTTTGTACTGGATCTGCTGAAACATCTGTCCAGCTTTGTATCCTGTGAAAAAGTTTGTTATTTTCTGGGTAGAAATTCTTATAGAGTATTGTCTTTAAAATCAGATGGTCTCTTCTATATTGAAAGCATTTTTATGTTTTCTAATTTAAAAATTAATATTTTCTTATAGATACTGTGCAATACAGCTGAAGTAGGATGTGTGGTTTTTGCAAATGCTTTAACAGCTGATAAAAATTTTACATTTGTAAAATTAATATATTGTACTGGTACAAAATAGTTTTAAATTATATTTTAAAAAGCTCTCAAGTCTCGTGGTGTGTTTTCTTCTTCTAGCAGATTGATTTTAACAGGGGAAAAAGCGACCTGGTTGATGACCAGGGATTGTATCCTTCATTCTTAGTTCTTAAGCATTTTTGTGAAGATGTTTAGAAGCATTGCATTCGTGGGAAGTTTCATGCAAATCTCCAGCCCATTAGTGAGAGCTTTACCTGTGTCTCTTGAGTTGTCCACTGCATTCTGCCCACCATCACTCATTAAACAAGGAAAAACATAACCGGCTAAAGAAGACAGTTACTGGTTCAGAAATAAAACATTTCCCACAGCTCTTCTACTTTGCATCAGTGAAACAGATGAATGAGCAGAGAGACCAAATACAGCTGAGTTTTCCGTTTCTCCCACATGAGCTTCTGTTCCAAAAAAATGCTGACTGTAGGAAATAACGCTGTGTCCTGTTGGGGTGTATGAGGATCCACCCAGGAGCACCCCTCCTCCCTTCTGAATTCCTAAATGAGAAGTCAAGAGCATAGGCCTATATGATTGCCAAAGTATCTTTATTCATAATAAAGTGTATGTTGGGGAATATGGCTTATGTATTTGGATACTGGACTTTCTAATAGTGAACCCTAGAAAGAGAGAGATAGACACTCAGAGTGCTCACAATGAAATAAATGCCTTGACTGGCATCTAGATTTCTAATGAAGAATGATGTCACAAGTACCTTGGACTGGCGTTAGAGGGCAGCTACTTTGTACTGAAGCACTGTTTAGTATCTTGTAGACGTTTATTTCTTATAAAGCATTGCCAACAGCTCTGTACCACTACCAACTTCCCCATCCAAGGGCATGGCCTTTATCACTAAGCCCAGTACACGGCCAAGAGCAATGGTACTGTCAGAAGGCAGAACAGTTCTGAAGAAGCGCAGGTGAGGGAGGAACAGAACCACCCAGCCCAGTTCCTCACTCTGGCTCACCAGTTAGGTCAGATCCTCCTGAGGAGGAATGAATGAGGAGCAGAGGAAGCCAGGGGATGAAGGATGTCCTACAGGAAAGGAAACATCTGCAATGGAGGTAAGTTTCTCTCTTACCCCACCCCATATATTCATAGTCAAAAATCGCTCTATTTTATTTTTTATAATTCAATACACAATTAAAAACTGGTTGTATTCATTAGAAGAAAGTAGTGAAAAGAAGACTTTGAGGTCTTCATATTACTGGAAGCAAAATTTGTAATTACGGAGCCTAAAAAGTAGAAATAGGATCAGACAAGGGGCAGGTTAATAATGTGTCATCCATTCCCTTTAAGCTGATACTCTTCAGACCAACCCTCAGTGTTTACTTGAGTCTAAGAACTGCACAAGGAAGGGTTACTAGTGGCAACCTTTGGCATTTTCCATAATGTTCTGAGCTGTTCTGCTCTGCCCCTTAACTAGCATTCTCCTTTTAGCAAAGTAAAAGCTCCAAAGAAAAGAGGGCATCTACTTTGGAATATCAAGTCATGATGGCAAGAGGTAGTAATTAAGTTGGCTTCTCCCCCATAACCCCCCCAGCATATTGAAACATATTTTTAGATTTCTTGACTAAACATTTTCTTTTCTGGCAGAAAAAGGTGTGTGTAGAGGGTGGTGGTTGGGGGTAAGGACAGTGGTGGCAGGGACTCAAATCAATGGCTCTGCTTGAGTCTTAAGGCTCTTGGTGGTGTGGTGCTATTGACCTTTTCCTTTGGGTGTATCAGTGCTGTTAGTACAAGTTAAGATGGAGATTGGCAGAGCATACATAGTGTTAGTAATGTCACTGGTAAAGAGATAAAAAATGAACTTGAAGAGAAAAAAACAAAAGCAAGCAGGTTTTCATTTATATTTAGAGGAACAAGCTTTAAGAAAGTAAACAGAAGTTGCTGAGGAGGTGAGGACACTCTGCATCATGAAAAGTTCATCGCATTTTATGGATATTTATGCCTTGGATTCTTCATGGGGGCATCTTTTTGTTTGGTGAAAAAAGGAAGTTGTAGATTTTCTTTGGGTTTATTAAAGAACAGTATAATTTCAATAGAGCAGATAAAAGCAAAGAAAACAAGTTAACTTTCCTGCTCCCTCTCATTATTGGGAAGTGCAATATAATCTTGGCAGTTAGTTTAAAAAGATGAGAAACAACATGTGTAATTTGTGTGTGTGATTTTCTGAGCTAAACCAAAGGTTGCCAGTTTTAGTTTATCTAGGTTTAAAGTTCTTTTAAAGAAATCCCTTGGACAACTTGGAAGCTAAGGACCTTCTTAAAATAATGCACGTTCACTTACGTGCACTTTTTCATTACGTTACCCTGGTTCTTGGACTCTTCCTAAAATTCATTTGTTCTGTTAATATCTCATTTTCTACAGTTAATAGATGGACATCTAATATATGCTTTAAAATCTGTAAGGACAGAAATCTGCTTTTTTTGTGTGCAATAGGCTGTCCCAACAACCAAATAGGCAAAGGCTATAGGAAAGTCCTTGGGTTTGGTTGCTGTTGGCTGTTTCAGAAGAGTTGGATAGAATACACACTTGGTTTATAATAAATTTGTGATCAAGCTCTAACTTAAATCTTTTTTTTTCACAGACTGCTTTTAAGTGTGCCAGCACTGCTCCTATTTTTAATAATTATAAATACCTTGTGTGATAGATTAGCAAAGCTGACTAAAGAAGAAATATAAAACCTAACCATCCCTGTATTAAACTAATTTATAACGAAAAACCTTTTTTTTTTCCTCAAACAAAACTCAAAGCACAAATGGCTTCACTAGTTTTTTGAATATTTAAGGAAAAAGTATTATCCTACACAAACACAGAAAATAGGTTCTTTTTCAGAAAACATTTAATGAGGATAGTACAATCTAAATACCCTAAATCTAAAGCCAGAAAAAATATTACAAGAAAATTATAAACCAATAACTGGAGTAATCCATGTAAATAAAGACAAAGAATGATACCTAGGATATATAAAGAGACTGTTACTAGAAAAAGATGTTCTAGTAGGAAAGTGGGCCAAAGATATAAGCAATTCAAAGGAAGAATGAGAATGGCCAATTAACACATGTTCTCACAAAATAAAATACTTTAAGTAATTAAAACAGACACCATTTCACATTTATTAGTCTGGCCCATTTTTCAATGTTCAGTAACAACAAGTGATAGTGATGGGGAAACTGGCAACTTAAACTGCTATTAGGAGAGAGATCCACTCCTGAGGTGAGGAGAATGGGTACAACCACTTTAGAAAGCAGTGCCACTTCTAGATATCAACTCTGTGGAAACTTACACGTGTATAGGATGTAGACTAGGGGTGTCAAACTCAATCAGAGAAGGGGCCAAAATCTAAAATCCAGCCTAAATCGCGGGCCGAATGGTTTACTGAACAGTCATAAACTGACAATGTCATAAACTGACAGCGGAGTGCAGTGATGACAGCGCGGTGCGGGCCACATTGCAAGGCCTGGCGGGCTGGATTTGGCCCGCAGGCCTTGTGTTTGACACATGTGATGTAGACCATTCCCTGAAGCAATAATGTGTAGTGAAGAAAAAATGGAAGCCAGTTATATCTCAGAAGAATGTTTGATTTATTCATGTAACAAAATACTGTACAACAATGAAAATAACCTACATTTGCCAACATGGATAAATCTCAAACACACAGTTAAATTACAAGTCAGTTGCAAAGAGGTATATACAATATAACATTCATGTAAAATGTTAAAACAATCCTTAACAGTCTATGGATAAACACTATAGCAAGAATGCAGGAATAGTAAAAGAACAAAACCACCAAATTTAGAACAATGATTTTGAAGATGAAGGGAAGGATCAGAACTAGATCAGAAAACGTCAACAGAGAAAGATCAAAGTAAAGGCAGTAAATACCTTGAGCAGGAGTTGGCAAACTTTCTCAGTAAAGGGCTAGAAAATAAATATTTTAGGTTGCGGGCCAAAAAGGTGAAATCAAAGATTTTATGTACTTCATTGGGGTTCAAATTCAGTGTTTTTATCACCAAAATCAATAGCCAGGATTTCATACCCCCCCCCCCCCCCCCCATTTAAAAAAGACATTTTTTAGCTTGCAGATCATACAAGAGCAGGCAGAGGGCTGTATTTGGTCCAAAGGCTATTGTTTGCCCACTGCTGGCCCAGAGCATTGCCCTATACAACTTTCTGTGGTGGTGGAAATCTTCTGTCTGCATTGACCCCAATAAGTGGCTACTGAGCATTTGAAATGTGGCTACTGTGGCTGAAAAATTAAATTTTAAATTGGATTTAATCTTAATTACATTAAGACAGCCATTCAAGAGTTTTTATGAATTTAAAGAAAGGGTGTAAAGGACTAGTTGAACAAATAAAGAGGGGTGGGAGAAGAGACTGTGATGGGAAAGTAGGACATACAAATCAGTGAGCACTGGTATTTGAGAACAGGGTCATTAATTTGAAGTAGAAAGAAGCGCATGGCTTTCGAGGTCAGAAATAAAAGAATTTTGGCTGATGAAAAGGATTTGGGTGTGCCTGATACAGAATGCAGAGAGGTAGGGAGACAGTCAAGAAAATTGGAGGTCAGGATTGGAAGAATCCTCCATTAAAATAGAATTTGTTGATCAATCCACAGTGAAAAGTTGAGAGAAATATTGAGGATGGTGGGGGAGCTAAGAATTTCATGGTAGAGGCTACAGAAAAAAATCAAAGTGGGAAGAAAAGTGTCAAAGGAAGATGAGAACAGTGAAGCTATAAAGTAAGATGACCACATGCATACTCTGATATTTAAAGAAGAAAAACAGCCCTAGCCAGTTTGGCTCAGTGGCTAGAACATGAGCCCTAGGACTGGGTTTGATTCTGGTCAAGGGAACGTACTTTAGTTGCAGGCTTGATCGCTGGCCCTGGTCAGGGCACATACAGGAGGCAACCAAATGATGTGTCTCTCACAATGATATTTCTCTGTCTCTCCCTCTCCTTTCCACTCTCTCTAAAAATCAATAGAAAAATATCCTCAGGTAAGGATTAACACCTCTCCCTGCCCCCCCCCCCCCAAGAAAAATACAAAAACTATATTATACAAATTTTATTGCTCTTTAAAAATTGATAATCTACAACACTCTAGTTTAAAGAGGTATATACAAGCAGTGGCTTCCAACTTTCAGAACTGAACTAGGTAATTTCCTCTCATTGATTAATAAAAAATACAAACAAATCCTTGGCATTCAGACATTTAACATCAGAGTTGACTAAATAAGTAACTATCCTGAAAGTCCATGACATAATAATTTGTGATTTTGTTGAGGTACTACTTTGAACAATATATATCCAGAGCTTAGCTTGGGGTTCAATTAGTTACTTAACTAGTCCCTCACCCTAATAGCAATTTTCTCCAAAGCCATGTATTTCTTTCTATTTTTAAATTAATGTCATGAGGTCATGCAAATTTTACCTGAAAAATTAAATACAACAACGGTATAAAGAAGACACAAACAATAGAGTATACCCTCCTGTGAATATCAAGAATTTATTTTATTCAAATATTATATAAGGGGTTTCAAAAGATCCTCAGCCTGTTTTCAAAAGTCATTCTAATAATCCCCACTAAAGGGAGAAGTAAAAGGGCCAGAAGCTTATAATTACAATATCTTATTTGAATAATCATTATTCCCAAAATGTTGGCATTAAGATACATTTTTGACTAAAATTATGGGCATTAGGCAGTATAAGAAATCTAACTATAATAGTGCTTCAGTCCAGTTATTTATATTTAAAATAAAAAAATAAACCAAATCTATTAAAGGCATAAGAACAAAGATCACATTTGAAGTAGAGTTTTTAAAAAATATTTGTGATCTAGAGTCCCATCCAGAGAATATTCTATGGCACAGACCACCTCACTTGTGTGCTATCTTATGGATTCTCTCTTGGAGCAATAGGAAGGGCTGCGGGATGAATTTATTTTTCTATTCTCTTGGGGATGTATTTAAACCACATCCAACAAATGCTTCACTGTATTTGCTTCATACTTTTTTTTTTTTTGGAACTGCGTCTGGAATCCTTTTTTTGCTTAAAAACAGGCGAATTCAAGAAACACAAATCTGTAAAAGGGTCTCCTCTTCTTAGTTTCCTATAAAGATTAAAAAGAGCTCTTTAGCAACCCAATTCTAACTTACTCTTCAGGATAAAGTTACTGTAAAATAGGCCAGAGTTAACATTCCCATCTTAGTTTTTTTAATCAAAATTTTATATATCTAGATTCACTCTTGTACAAAATTCTATTACCTTATCTCCTCCCCACCCCCCAACTGTATCTTCAAACGTGAGTTCCCACATATTAAATACTTACGAAGTGAGTGTGGGTTCCTTATAGTTCACACTGACTGTGCACCTACGCTTAGGCAGAGACCCTACTGGGCTTGCTTGCTTCTGTTGTGGAGACAGAGAAAGTTTTCTCATGTTCACTTCAGTATGCAAGGGGACATTGGTGATATCCTTCAGGCTAAAATGAGGTGACTGGTGAGTTTCAGGTATTGTACCTACAAAAACAACTTTTACTGAATATCAGTCCAAAAAAACCAACAAAACACACCCACTCCCCATAGGAAATAAAATTGTATTGCAATTACATATCTAAATATAGAAGCCAGCATTTTATAATACAGATTTAAAAAAATATATATATTTTATTGATTTTACACAGAGAGGAAATGAGAGGGACAGAGAGTTAGAAACGTCGATGAGAGAGAAACATCGACCAGCTGCCTCTTGCATACCCCCCACTGGGGATGTGCCGCAACCAAGGTACATGCCCCTGACCGGAATCGAACCCGGGACTTTTCAGTCCGCAGGTCGACACTCTGTCCACTGAGCCAAACCGGTCCCCGTTATAATACAGATTTTTAAACCTGTTTATCAGGTTTTCATCCCAGATGACATAAAAATGCTAAGTATTGTAGATGTGAAGAGTTGATATAGTTTTATTAAAAGTTAGAATTCTTGAAAATTAACTATGGAACTTCATTTTAGTCACACCTTGCTCTTTAGAGTCATCAAGGCCTCTATCTCTTTCAGTGCCAAAGCTTATCAGGTGGCTTCCTATATTCCATTTAAACTCATTCTCAAGTAAATGAGAACTCGAAATCATAGCCTCTGTGTAAACCAGGAGAAATGAAGTTTCCTCTAGTAAAGCTAGTAAGTTAAAGAGTTACCCAGTGTTTTTCCTATCATAAGTACCCAAATTATTCTACTTTGGAACTCTAACTATATTGGGGTACAGATACCCAGCACACAGCAAAACAAACAATCTCTTCAAATAGCTTTAAAAAGCAAATCATTTTCCAAGAAAGACTAACTACATTGTGCCTTAGTAACCCTGCTCTCCAGGGTTATCTGGGTTTCAAATATCCTTTTTTTTGGTCCCCACATGAGCATACTGTACTACAGTAATTATTCTAATTTTCAGTTTGGAAAATATGGTTAAGTAGAAACATCAGATAAACTGTTATATTCTGGAAAGTTTAATGTATACACAAATTCCCCAGGGAACTTTTTAAAAAAGATGCAGATTCTGATTCAAGATTAAGGAGTATGGCCTGAGATTCTGCAATTATAAGAAATTTCCAGGTAACCCTAATGCTGAAGGTCCAGGGACCACACCCTGAGTAACACTATTTAGAATATACATGTTTTCTTTTAAAAACTTAGGGAAATTTGTACATGTATACAAAGATGGAGACAATAGTATAATGAAGCAACAGTTATCCAGCTTCAATAATTATCAACATTTTGCCAAAATTGTTTGATTGGCTCTAGCATCATCACACCGTATTTTAAAAAAAGATCTTCATATGCTATCCTACCTAACTGGTTGGCCTTGGAAAGTCACTGGACTCTTAGGCTTTGGTTTCCTTACAAACAAACATGATTACACCTTTACTTCACAGAGTTGTTCTTAGGATCCAATTTGAGAATGATAAAACCTGTGTATGTTATTTTTTCCAAACTTACTAAAATTCCCAGATGAGAATCTTTATGGGTAGGTGCTGGATATATTCTCAACCTCTGAATCATGCTGACTTTTGATCTAACAAAACAAGATCTTCTAAACCAGTTTTTAGATGTCTTACAAGTATCTTACAAAAGAATACTAGGCCCGTCAATTGAGGGAAGAGTTTTTTTTGTCTTAATAGGCCATATTCACTAACTAGAAAATTATTTAAAATCATAGTTACTGTCAAATTGAATATAAAGTATAGCCATTCAAATGACAGGTCATTGGATTTAAGTTGATTTCATTTTCAAGGGGTGTTTCAGGTGAGTTTATGAAAGGTATTTTAATTCAACCTAACTCCACAAAAAGTTTTTCCTGTCTTGAAAAGCTTCATTTACTAAAAGTAAATACTTCACAACAAGAAGTATTTGTTCTTTTAATTAAAATTTTTTAAATTTAATTTATTGGGGTGTCATTGGTTAATAAAATTATACAGGTTTTCAGTGTTTAATTGTATGGTACATCATCTGTATATTATATTGTGTGTTCACCACCCAAAGTCAAGTCTCCTTCGGTCACCATTTATTCCCCATTTTACCCTCTTCTACTCCCCCTTACCCCCATATTTTGTTCTTAGAGAGGACCTGAAGTACCTTAAAGCAGTTCAGAGCAATATTACTGTGATTTCCACCCTAGACCCTTCAATTATTTGATCAGACTGTTATTTCTCCCAAAGGGACAGATGGCAAGTCTCTAACCTCCCCCAGAGAAACAGATGGTAAGTATAGTATGTAAGCATCAGGAGTGATCATTTATCATAAACATTAAAAATGCAGGCAAACAAGTAGATCACTTACTGGTAGGAGTTTTTGTTGGCTGAGAACTCTCCATCTCTTTTTCATCCCTACATCTTAGTGCTCTTTTAGATGGAGGCCTGGTGACTGGGCTCCCATCTGATTGGCTGGTGAGATTTGGACTGTCTTTGCAAGAGGGCAAATAGAGGTCATCAGAATCATCTTCTGAAGTACTTGATTCATAGCTGCTCACTTCGGATACATTGGTATCTTCTTCTCTTTTAGAATCATTGCTTACTTTTTGTCGGAAAGGAGAAGGATGAACACCTTCTTCCAAATTAAAATTGTAAGCATCGTTGGAAGTCATAAAATCATCCACCTTTTTCTTGGAAACAGGTTTTTTATTTTTACTGATAGTTCCTTTATACTTATATACATATTTTGATCTTCTCCTTCTAATAGCTTTTCTTTTCTCTCCTCGTTTTCTTCTTTGTGCATCTCTATGCTTATTTTTAGTTTGCTCAGATTTATACTCAAAAATATTTTCTTTTGTTTTAGCAGATCCTCCGGGGTGAGTCAGTTCTTGTGATATATTAATTTGATCCTTGTTCCACTGACAAATATTTTGTTCTACATTTTCAGATAAGTGCAGATTTACTAGTGGGTCTACAAATCTAATTGTTTCCAAACCAGATGACTGCTCTGACATATGACTGATTTCAAAATTATCCAAGGTGTTGAATTGGCATAAATTGTTAAAATGGTTCTTGAAATTGCGACGGAGAGATACAGTTCTAGGTAAGATATTATCAGTAGATGTATCTTCACCTGAATCCAAATCAAATCCCAGCCTGTCTTGAGGAATAGTAGGTATTTGCTCTGAGAATTTAAAAAACAAATGAGAAAAATAGTTTTACTTTATGGAAATTTTAATTCCAAGGATCTTAGAATTCAAAGTTAAAAATGGACTAAGTGAAATTATTCTATAGTTTCTCCACATTTACTATCTATAATAATAAAAATATAATATGCTAATTAGGCCGGACAACCAAATGATCTTCTGGACAATGCTGGGGCTATGAGGGTGGAGCTTCTTACATGGATTTTGTGCATCAAGCCACTAATGCTATATAATAACGAGGTAATAAGCAAATTGACCATCATGCCCTCACAATATGGCAGCCTATGACCAGACTGGCAGGGGGGTTAGTGAGGGATGACCAAATGACTGAACAAGCAGGCTGCGTGGGGCAACCAGGTTGGTGGGGGGAGGGTGCGGGGAGACTTAGGGGTGACCAGAAAGGCAGGCAGGTAAGTGATTAGGGGCCAGCAGTTTAGGATTGTGAGAGGGATGTCCAACTGCTGGTTTAGGCCCCATCCCCATGAATGGGCCTAAACTGGCAATCAGACAATCCCCTGAGGGGTCCCGAATTGGAGAGGGCAGGCTGGGCTGAGGGAACCCACCCAATGCATGAATTTCATGCACCAGGCTTCTAGTAAGTAAATAAAAATGTAGAGAACTTAGTATTACCATCCATTTATTTGGCAGTGATCAATTGATATCTTATATCTCATCTGTGGAAGAATCTTATATAATCTTCAAAAATATTCTAACTTGGTTTTATGTGCTCCTCATTTAAAGAATAACTAGTAGTTTACATGTATCTATGTGTATAGGATTGAGAGAAAAGGAATCTCATATTCCAAAGTAGGACAAATACACCAAGAAAGTGAAAACTAAGTTATTAGTTGAAAAATGAGAAAAATTGGAATAACTGGAAAGCATTTCAGGTAGGAAATATAATTTGTATTTTGAAATGGAAAAATTTAGAGCTGCTTATTCAAATGCTTTCCCTTCTTCAGAACTTAGTTCAGTATAGTATAGGAACACATTGATTTAAAAGTAGAAAGAAGGGCATGGCTTTGGAGGTTAGCTTTGAGTTTAAAGCTTGATTCTGACCATCTGGGTTACTTTGTTGAGTTTATATAATATGGGACTGAGTGTACCTATATTGCAAGGTTGTTGTGAGGGTTAATTGAGTCAATATATATGCTAACAAAGATCTTAAATAAAATGCTAACAAAGATCTTAACATGTTGTCAGGTTCAGGAAATTGAAGCCATAGTTATAGCTAAGGTTTCAAATCACAATAAATGGATATATTTTAAAACTTTGTAAAATAAACAGATATGCTTTAAGCAGAAGAATATCAAGCGAAAAGATTAAAAAGTTAAAAAGGAAAATTAGAGAAATTTAATTATGTTACTTTTTCTCAAAGACCTCATCTTATCCTTCACATCATATTTTCAGATTTTCACTTGAATTACCTTCTATTTGGAATGATTCCCCTTGTTCTGGAAGGTGATCTTCCTGAAGAGGAGCTTGCCTTAGAAATACCATTGAAAAATAAAAATTTAATTAACAATTATGAAATAAAAATAAGCTTAAGATTTTCTGGAAATTAAAATATTATATTTTCTTTAGTATTATTTCATAATTCCATTCTAAGTCAGTACATCTATTCTACATTAAAGGAAACCAAACAACCTTTGTACTGATTACATGGAGGCTGATTTGTAATGACTGAAATTCAATTCTTACTGGATTAACTAACATATTAAATTGGACAGTTCTTCCTTAAAACATGACATAAGTCATAATTTCATTTAACTGGAGAAACAGCCAATCAGAATTGACTTATAAAATATACCAAAGAAATGCAATTTGATTACCAACTCTTTAGGAGCCTGCTTTATCATTCGCTGAGTTTTTTGGTAGTACCAGCTTTTATGATGCTTAACTACTGATTACTCTGAAGTTAACACTGTTCATTAAAAAAAAAAAATCTTGTCCCTCTTTGGTGCATGGAAAAATAATTTTCTTTATGTTCTAATACTATTACTGGTTATTTCATTTAAATTACATATAACTTTGTTTTTTATTTACTGTGGAGAATTTTTTTTCACCTCTAGATATAAAAAATTAAATAGTGGTTTAGGCAACAGAGTTATGGTAACAAACTAGTAACAATTTCAAAAATCTTAAAATTATCTTATTTAAGATAATCTTAAATTATCTCATTTTACTTTTTGCCCGTTACATGAATATTTTGTCAGATTTAAAGTTCAGCAGTTTTAGAATTATTAAAGTTAATATGGGGATAGAAATCATATTAGTGATGATCTCTTTGAGGACTGGGACACGGATTCAAAAGGGATATAAGGAAATAAATGGCTTATAGCAGTAGTTCCCACTTGAGGACAGTTATGACCCCCTAAGTGATGTTCGCCAATGTCTGTAGACATTTTTGGTTCTCATAACTAAGGAAGAGGAATGCTACTGGCATTTAGTGGATAGAGGCCAAGGAGGTTGTTGGATACCTCTGGATGCTTAGGACAGCTCTCTCAAACAAAGAACGACCTGGCCCAAATGCCAATAGTGCTGAGACTGAGAAACTCCAGGCTGGAGTTACAGCCATGCGCGCGCGCTCTCTCTCTCTCTCTCTCTCTCTCTCTCTCTCTCTCTCTCTCTCTCTCTTTTTTTTAAAATCCTCACCCGAGGATATTTTTCCATTGATTTTTAGAGAGAGTTGAAGAGAGAGAAAAGACAGAGAGAAATATTGATGCGAGAGAAAAATATCGATTGGCTGCCTCCTGCATGAGCCCCAACCAGGGCCTTGGCCAGGAAGGAACCTGCAACCAAGGCACATGCCTTTGACCAGAATCAAACCTGGGACCCTTCGGTCCATAGGCCGACACTCTATCCCCTGAGACAAACCGGCTAGAGCTATATCTTAATTGAGATTTTGGTTTGACTATACATTAGTCAAACTCACTGAACTGTATAATTATCAACTGTGCATTTTATTGTAATTATATCTCAATAATTCATAAACAAACAAATAAAGTATACTTGATTCAAGAGAAGGGTAAGAGAGTATATGGGATCTGATTGTATTTAGGAATAAGTTGGTTTAGCAAGGCAATGTGACAGTGGTATTAAATATGTTTTATTATATTACTTTCCAAATACAGACTTATCTGTAGTACTACCCTGTTTCCCCGAAAATAAGACAGTGTCTTATATTAATTTTTTTCTCCAGAAGTTGCGCTAGTTTTTATTTTCAGGGGATGTCTTATCTTTCCATATGCTAGGTCTTATTTTCGGAGGATGTCTTATTTTCGGGGAAACACAGTAGCAAAATACCATCATTTGAATAACCAATCCTTCTTAGAATAAAAATTTGGCACCAGAAAAATACAACTGAAGGGAATAATTTAATAATTCTAGAAAAGCTTCTTATTCTTAGACATAAAAAAAGTAACTATGAAAAAGATTTGGTTTGGCTATTTATAACAGAACTTTAACATATTAACTTTTCTTTAACTATATGCTCAGTGGAGAGATCATGAGGCTTAAAATAGGGCTCAATATGATGCAAATTTCCTTCCATAAATGGATCACAGAATTACATCTCTTTTGATATCAATAAGCATAACAATGAATTTGATACTAACGGTAAATCCTTCACAAATAAATCCCCAGAGTTGTCATCATTGGAGTTCATTCCAGAAGAACTTACTTCATGGTTCTGTGAATGTATTAAAAGAAAGAAAACATTAGTAAAACTCAAATATTCATCACAAAGTATTAATTTATTAAAAAATAAACTTATTGTTCTAGCTGGTTTGGCTCAGTGGATAGAGCATCAGCCTGCGAACTGAAAGGTCCCAGGTTAGATTCTGATCAACAGCACATGCCTGACTGCAGGCTTGATTCTCTCATTGATGTTTATATCTCTCTCTCCCTCTCCCTTAATCTCTGAAGTCAATAAAAATATATTAACAACAACAACAACACACACACAACAAACACTTATTGTCTATCATGGTGCCAGGTTCTGTTCCAGAAAATGGGTCTAAACATTTTTTAGTTCTACCCTCTTAAAACTTACATTCTAGTGTAGGGAAAATTTCTTAAAAAGACAGATATATAAATATTTTCAGTGTGTTAAATGCTACAAAGGAAATAGTGAAGTGACAGAGAGTAATTGAGGTAGAGGGCACTTTTATATAGGGTGACTTTCATCTGGAATCTGAAGAATGCAAAGGAGCCAGCCATTGAAAGAGCAGGGGGAAGAGAAAGCCGTGGAAACAGCAAATACAAAAATCATGATAATACAAAAACAACCTGTGTTTAGAAAAGAACCATTGTGGCTGGGACACAGACACTGAGAAGAAAAGCAGATGTACATGCAGAGGCCAAATAATTCAGGGCTCTGAGAGCCATGACTTTAAATTTTAGTCTATGTGTGAAGAGAAGTCACTTAAATGTTAAGCAGGGTAAGACTAATCTTTTTAAAACCTGGGTCATTGTACTTCCCTCCTCAGTGGTAGAGCACTGGCCAGAGGACTGAAGGGTTTCAGGTTCAATTCCAGTTAAGGCCATGTACTTCGGTTGCAGGCTCGATCCCAGGCCCTGTTCAGGGCATTCTCTCACATTGATGTTTCTCTCCCTCCCTCTAAAAATCAATGGAAACATATTCTCGAGTGAGGATTAACAACAACAAAAAGAACAGCCTGGCCACTGTGTGATACATGGATTGAAATGGGCCAAGGAGTTAAGAAGTCATCGTAGTAAAAGAAGCAAGATATGATATTGGCTAGGACTGGAATTCTGAGGCTATGGAGGTAAAGCCAAGTGGAAGGTTTTGAGCTGAACAAATGGGGAAGGTTGTTTTATTGGGATGCATGACTTATGGAGGGAGGTAGAAATACAGAATATCTTTGGTAGGGTGGGAAATAAAGAGTTTTGTTTCCTACAAAATATGTTTGAAATCCTTTATAAATATTTAAGTGGCTATGTTAAATAGTTGTGTTGTGTATGTGTAGGTCTTGAGCTACAAATTTGAAAGTTATTAACAGGTAGTATTTAAAGCTACGGGAGTAGTAAGATGGGTCGAGACCAATTGACATTTAAAAGAAGCCAGTGAAAGAGACTGACATGGGACAGTTAGAAAAGCAGAAAGAAAACTAGGAGAATATGATAATAAGAAAGCTAAGAGATCAAAGTATTTCTAGCAAAGTGTAATCCCTGTTTGTATGTTACTTCAGGTCAAGAAGAAAAAGTGACTTCTGAATTTGGCAATATGGAGGTTTTAGTAACCTTGACACAGTGACAATAGAATGGCATGGATAAATGCCAGATAAGTGTGAGTTCAAAAGTGAATTGGAAGCACTCATTGGTTGCTTCTTTTATGTGCCCTGACCAGAGATGGAACCCAAAACCTTGGTGCATTGGGACAACGCTCTACCTACCTACCTAATCAATGTATAAATACATGGAACAACAAATTGATGTTTCTTTCTCTCCCTAAAAGAATAAATAAAAATGGCCAAGATCATTTAAAGAAAAAGGAAATGGAAGTCGAGGAGATGAAGACATTAAGTGCTCTGTTCTCTTTGGAAAAGCTCTGCTGTGAATGGGAGTAGAAAAATAAGCAGATGGAGATGAGATCAGGAAGTTTCATTTATTTTCTTTTCCTTTGAACATAAGAGATTCTAAGGCACATTTGTATGATAGCTAGAATGATTCAGCAGAGAAGGAGATAAATGGCATTTATCCATGCCATTCTATTGTCACTGTGTCAAGGCTACTAAAACCTCCTAGGGGAGATGAGAAGAAGCAAACTAATGCACAGGGGAGGACTTGGACTCTGCTGGGAGCAGCGACACTTGTCACTGCAACAAGAGGGAACCTGAGAATAGATACAGGCAGATTTGTAGACCTGTATCGGAAGATGAGAGTTCCAGTCTGATACCTTAGAAGTCATTCTAATTGAGCCAGTTGTTTTTTGAAATTTGATGCACATATAATATACTAATGTTATAATGAATAGGTTAAAACTTATCAACTAGAAATTTATTCCTGTTAAAAGTTTTAAAGTTATTATCAATATATTTAATGTTCTAAACCAGTTTATTACTGGATAAATAAGAATGATAAAATTCAAAAACAAATTATTAAAAAGATCCATTATAAAATGTAGGGAACAAAAAGCTATTAGAAATAAATTTCTGGTTAATTAAAGCATCTTATTAAAGCATTTTAAGCTTCTCCGTCATTGTTAAAAGGAGTTGCTAAGCATGGATGCACGAGTGTAGAGTGATGGTTGAGAACGAGTGACATATGCAACTAGTATATGGCAGAAAACAAACTCTGATGTTTTATTTATTTATTTTTTAAAAATATGTTTTATTGGTTTTTTTACAGAGAGGAAGATAGAGAGTTAGAAACATCGATGAGAGAGAATCATCTATCAGCTGCCTCTTGCACACCCCCTATGTGGATATGCCCGCAGCCAAGGTACATGCCCGCAACCAAGGTACATGCCCTTGACCGGAATCAAACCCAGGACCCTTCAGTCCCCAAGCCGACGCTCTATCCATTGAGCCAAACCGGTTTCAGCTAGAGGTGACTTTAATTCCTTTCTCAGGTCCATAACCCTACTCTAATCACTATGGTCTGGCTTTCTTCTCCAGTCTGCTGCTAGCACAACTGTCTTCACTGGCATAGCAAACAGTCACAAGGAAAGAAAGTAAATTGTTAACACCGGACACTCTGCTTTTCTCTTTCTCCGCCCCACTCATTTCCCTGGCTGTGGTTTCTGGGAAAAAGAAAGAAACTGGCTCATCATTACTCTTCTTAGGATTAACCTTCAATGAGACACAAAGAATATTCTAAACCAATATCTGTTATATTCTGGCTGATCCTTTTATATATCCTTGGACACAAACAATCCAATTAAAAATGTGGATAGAAAAATGTTCAGGATATTTCTTGTTTGGAAATTAATGAATAATTTTCTTTATTTAGCCAACTAGTAGATAAAAATGATTCTCTAGAAGCACATAAATGCTCTCCACCCCAAATTAACATAGATTTTTTTTTTTTTAATTTTTATTGATTTTTTTACAGAGAGGAAGAGAGAGGGATAGAGAGTTAGAAACATCGATGAGAGAGAATCATCTATCAGCTGCCTCTTGCACACCCCCCACTGGAGATGTGCCCGTAACCAAGGTATATGCCCTTGACCGGAATCAAACCTGGACCCTTTACTCCTCAGGCCGACACTCTATCCACTGAGCCAAACCGGTTTCGGCATAACATAGTTTTTATAAAACCCGACTAGATGTAGCAAAACTACATAGAAAAGCTAAGATTTATAGAACTGATTCACAGTTATCAGTAATTAATTTAAATAGCATAAGTGATTTAAACTACTAATTCATAGCTTTACCATTTCCCTAGAGATTCAGCCTTTGTAATGAAAATACCTGAGCAGGTTCTTCTGTTTGTTGTGAAGCAAGTTTTTCTTTCAGCGCGTATAACTGGTATGTGAGGAAGTAACATTCCTTTCTCAGCTGTAGGATGATGTCTTGGGCTTCTCTCACTTTGGATTTTTCATTTTCCAAAGCTAAAACTAACATCTTGTTGTTGTCTTGGTAGTTTTTTAGCAGTGTAGAAGTGTTGGCTAAAAGAGATAAATTTTTTTTTATTAGTTATTAAATTTAAACTTAAAAAGTGAGGCAAAAGAACAGCATGAAAAGCTTACTGATTATTTGACACGGTGCAACTACAAAAGACTTTCGTTTGCCAATCTCTGCCAAGTTTTTATTCCTTTTCTCTTTCATTCGTTTCTTTATTTCTTCAAGACTATCTTGAAAGGACTTTTTGAGGTTCCTTTCCTTGGCCATCTTCTGCCTAGGAATTTAAAATAAAAAATATTTCACTTTAAAAAATATATTATCATCAAATATAAAGGAAGCTTGAAAGTAGAGGCTATTCATAAAGAATGTTTAAACAGAGACTTAGTAGCTGAAGAATTAGCTCAAAGTACATAGCTAAACCTGGTAATAACCTAGATTTTGCAGCTTTTTACATCTTGTTGATATGTTTGGCATATTATCCTCTTAGAGTTCTTTATAAGGAAGGTTTAATAAATATGGATTTCCAGCCCAATGACTGTAATATGCCATTTATTTACTCTTTAACAAATACTCATTGGGGGCTTACCATATTGTAGGCGCTATAGGAAATGCTTAATAATAATAATAATCATTATTATTATATATATGTATTATTGATTTTTTACAGAGAGGAATAAAGAGGGATAGTTAGAAACATCAATTAGCTGCTTCCTGCACACCTCCTACTGGGGATGTGCCTGCAACCAAGGCATGCCCTTGACCGGAATCTAACCTTGGACCTTTCAGTCCTCAAGCTGATGCTCTATCCACTGAGCCAAACTGGTTAGGGCTTAATATTATATATATATATATATATATATATATATATATATATATATATATATATATACACACACACACACACACACACACACACACACACACACATAAGTATATGTATATATATAAAATATATATATTATATTGATTTTTATACAGAGAGGAAGGGAGAGGGATAGAGAGTTAGAAACATCGATCAGCTGCCTCCTGCACACCTCCTACTGGGGATGTGCCCATAACCCAGGTACGTGCCCTTGACCGGAATCAAAGCTGGGACCCTTCTGTCCGCAGGCTGACGATCTATCCACTGAGCTAAACCAGTTTCAGCTAATATTATATTTTGACGCCATTATTATTTATGTCTCCTACAAGCAATACCTATGACCAACTTTTGGTGTTTATTAGGCTTACAGCATTAGATGAGAGGCAATCATATATCTGGGCTTCATTTTCCAGTTTTTTTCTATTATTTATCAGATTAGGTCACTTGATTAATTCTTTCTTTTCCACATTCTTTTAACTCAGTATTACATTAGATATGTATACACTCTCACTAATGCCAGTGATCTTCTGAGGTTTAAACTATGCAGCACTATGTACAATTTTAATAGGCTATGATAACAATGATAGAGCTAGAACCAGCAGGAATGGATGCACAGAAACATGTCAGTGTCCTCCAAGTTTTCCAAAAACTCAGGCTTGCTAATTCCTAGTACATCCTGAATATAGCGAACAAGAAATTAGCAAAACATGCATTGACAGTGGAATATGCTATTGAGTATTTTAATACATAAGTATACTTAATGAGGCAAACCAGGTAGGCTTTAGGATTCTGCTACTAAGCTTGTCACACTGCTTTCCATGAACATCTTTTACCTTAGATTGCACCTGTGCAGATTGCAAAAAAAAAACAAACAAAAACAAACAAAAAAAACTTTTCTACAACAATCTATGCAAACAATTTCACTACAAAGGCTACTATCTTCATCTCCTTAGTCAAATCCACTCCTGAAACTTATATTTTTCTGGAGGATTTTTCACCAGGCCTTATTTTCTCCTTTGCATTGTCTGGAGTCCTAGGTGTAGATTTTGTAGATGTCACTTAAATATTTCCTTTCCGCCGTCATCAATAAAATATACACTGGCATGTCCCCAGTAGAGAAAGCACAACTATTTTATAAAGCACTTATGTTAAGTAGGTTGTATAACATATGGTACCACAATGTAGTTTTTGAAGTTGGAACTGGAGATGTTTGATTACAGATTAAGTAATCGACCATGTTAGTTTAGTTAAGGTATTTTAAAAACCACGTGTTATCTTACCCCCCCAAAACAACAACAACAACAACCTTTTATCAAATTTAGTCAACTTAAAATCATAAAACATTGTCGTGTTAGTTTTATTTCCTGTCTAGGCTGATGATGGCACCAGCCGGGAGTGTGGTAGAATGAATGAATGAATGAATGAAAGAAAACAAACAGGTCACGGCGCGGATGACAGCCGCGATCGGTGTTGGTAAGGGATCTGGATTCCGAAAAGAATGCAGAACATTGGATCTGCGCCCCAATCCCTCCATCCATCGTTCCTGCCGCCGGGGCAGCAGGCAGGACAGCGGGACAAGCAAAAGCACACAACACAGCGGCCCGGCTCTGTGCTATATGCTGAGCCCGGCTCTTAACCACTGAAAAGGTTTTGTTTACACATCGCTTAGCTCACACCATTCCACAGGACAGGAGGTTCCGACCCCGGTTATTTAACGGGAGAGGAAAGTGGATCCTCGGGAAGCGTGAGTCAGGTGGCAGGACAAAAGCACCCGGTTAGTCCGACGCCACAGCCTCAGGTTTTGGACACCGAACTTAGAACGACAGAGAGACCCAGCGGGAAGGGTAACGGGTCACGGCGCCTCGGATCCACATCCGAACGGCGTGCGGCCTCCTTTCCCCGGAGAGCCAGCGGGCAGGGGGTGGGCGCGCCCGCCGGGAAAGGGCCCGGAGACCCGCCTCCCCCAGGTACGCCCGCAGCCGTACCTTGGCCGCCACTTCAGCCGCGTCCGTCTGCCTCCTCACATCCCAAGGCTCCGCGACAGAACCCGGCGGAGCGCGCCCCGAGCTCCCGGGCCGCCTGCCCCGTCTCCCGAACCCGCCGCTGACGGCCGCAACCACATTCGAAATTCGCATCGGCTCTCACCCATTGGCTGGCTGGCTGGCTGGGGGCGGTCACGTGAGGCGGCGGCGCGTTCCCCGACGCAGTCAGAGCCACGCCCCTGGGGGCGTCCCCACGTGACGCACTGTCGTCAAGCTTCCACATCCGGGCACCGGCTGTCCCAGTCCCGGGAGGGCGGAGCCGGCTGTCAGGCGGGTGGACCTGCCGCCGGCACTTTTCTCCTCTTGAGTTGTTGGCTTGGGGGCGGAGCCGCTCCCAGATCTGTGAAGGGTGGGTATGTTAGGGTTTGGGAACTTCCGGTTTTAACTTGAGGTTTGCTGTGTCCCCATCTTCGAGGTTGTGCTCTAGGGTTCCCTCTTGTGAGAAGACTCTCCTGGTGTGGTTGCCCGCACAGGCATCCAACTGCTGCCCGGAGGGAGGCAGCTTTTAGGGAGAACAATTGGGAGCACATTTTGGATTCACAGGATATGATTGGGGGAAGTTGCAGATTCCTGAAATATCCAGCTGTGGGTTACCTTTCTCTTTACCCGGCTACCCATGGCTCTTTTTTTTATTATTATTATTTTAAAAATATATATTTTATTGATTTTTTTTTTTTACATAGAGGAAGAGAGAGGGATAGAGAGCTAGAAACATCAATGACAGAGAAACATCGATCAGCTTCCTCTTGCACATTCCCTACTGGGGGTGTTTCCGCAACCCAGGTACATGCCCTTGATCGGAATCGAACCTGGGACCTTGAATCGAACCTGGGACCTTTCAGTCCGCAGGCCGACACTCTATCCTCTGAGCCAAACCGGTTTCGGCTACCCATGGCTCTTTAACGGGCGGGAAATGGCACCAGCTTCCACCCAGTTGCCCACTGGGAATCTTTCTGATGGATTGATTCTGTGTTCTCCCTTACCTTGTCAATGTCCAGTCAGTCACGCAGTCCTGTCAGTTCTATTTTCTAAGTATTTCTCACGTCCAAACATCGCTCTTTTCCCATCCCCTAAGCCAGCTGCTACCTAATCTTTTTGTATGAGCCGCACAAGTACCTACTCTGGCTGCCTGCTCCACTCTTTTATGTTCTTCATAGTGACATTTTGATACACAGCAGGTATGTTTGATTATGAAACTCTTAAATCAAGGCTGCCCGCGGCATCTAAGAACGCCTAAGGAGGTGTTCGGTCCTGAAAGATTCCCATGATTCCTGGTTCCACCTCTTCTGTGCACCAAGAAGGGTGTTTCCTTCCCGGAGTCCCACCCCTCTCTCTCTCTCTCTCTCTCTCTCTCTCTCTCTCTCTCTCTCTCTCTCTCTCTTTTAGTACTAGGTATCTTTAAAAAAATTTTTTTTTCATTAAGGTATATATGTGTACATATCTTTCCATTGCCTCCCCCCCCCCCCACTCCCATGCATGCCCTCCCACTTATCTCTTATGTATGCTGCAGGTGTCATTGTCTAGGTAAATTCTTCCAGAAGCCTTCCCTGTCCTCAAAGCTTCCTTAAGTACCCTGCTTTGTGCTTCCTTAGTGCCATGCATGTTCCCCTGGGTTACCTTGTGGCACTGACTTTTGTCATTCATTGCCTGTTTATTCAAGTTGAACAAGGGTAGGAACTATATCTACCTGTTCATAGTTAAATCTTTAGCATCTGTTTAGCAATTTGAAGTAAGTTGGTAAATTTTCACCGGGACAATAAAGCAATGGATAAACAACCTAAACAAGTGCTTTGAATTTAGGCATTCAGTTTATTAAAGTTGTGCTTTTGTTTTTTTGTTTTTAAAAACATACATTTAATTAGTGGGATAATCACATTGCAAGGTAAAAAATGTTAAAGCCTTATATCACACACCTGGAACTGATATAACCAAAATAAGATTGCACACTTTATTTTTTAACTAAAAAGAAATTTTAAGAAAGATTACTAACATTTACACCCTCACCCTAGCCTAAGCCTCACCTCATTCCTTTCTGGTTTAAGTGGAAAAGATCAGAACATCCTTTCTAGCCAACAACAACTTATTCTCCAGTGTCTTCCACCAGACTTCCTCTATTAGTCCTCAGTTTGCTACACCTGGGCAGTGTGACTCCTATGGGCAGAAGAATCAAGAAAGAGGGAACAGAGAGGTTTTTTTTTAATTACTTGAGGCAGAGGGTATGAAGTGGAAGGTGAGAGTGGAAGGTGAGAGCAGGGCTGGATTCATGGGCTTGTGACCTGTTTTCACCCCAAAGGACCTGCAGTTAGTTTAATGCTCTGCTCTTGCCATCTTGAAATGCTTAATCATTTCTCTTTGAATTGGTGACTTGTAAGTGAAGTCTGATGAGACAGTGGAACATGCACATGAATATATGAGTTACATATGTGTGTCTGTAACTGCCTTTTGCTGACTAACTGCCATACAGTGTGCAGGGTGCTCGCTTAATGGCTTCCATGATACACTTACTTTGTACTTCTGGCCATGTGTTCAGAAGGGCTTCACCCTTGGTTTAATACTCTGTGGCCTTCTTGTAATTCTTAGCAGTTTTATCTTTGAACTGTGCACTCACTTTGAATCCTATTGAACTTTCATGCTTTTTAGCCTAAAGAAATGATTAAAATCTAATCTGAGATTCTTTATTACCAGACCATTTTAAGAAACTAAAAGTTGACTTTATGGAGCCAATAAAGCCCTTTGGATATTAGCAAAACTTCAAGTGAAATATCATTTTTAAAATGTGCATAAAATTACTATTCTTGCTATATGTGTTTAAAACTAGGCCAAATTTAATGAGACGAGGACTTATTTTACAAATGAAATAGTGTTACGTGAATATTGATGGTAAAAATGGGGTGACTTGTAGAGAGAAAAAGTGTATTGCAATAAGAAACTATTATGTACCCATTATCAGATTCTAGTCCTGTTTGCTGTCTTTGAGGTTTTGTTATGTACTGGCAACTGGACTGGATCCTGAATTCTTCCAGTTTCCCCTAGTATCTGGCTACAACTCTTCCAACCAACATTTCCAAATTTCTCCCACCTTTTAGACTTAGAATCACTAAAAGCTAAAGCTCTCCTTTTCCCCATACTCTAACTAACTAAAGGCGGACCACTCAATATAAACTTCAGATATATCACCACGATGGATCATATATGTGCCTTTTTCATGCTTATGTCTGTGTAGGCCACTCTTGGAGTTCACCAGAATACCCTGACATCATCAGATATTCAAACTGCAAACCAGGAAAACTCATCAGATTGAAGCTTTCATCATTCTGCCACCTAAAGATGTTCGATCTGAAAAAAAAAATAATAATAAAGATTAAAAAATCTATAGGCCAAATGTAAAATTAAAAAAAAGATGCTTTGATCCCAAACCTAGAAAATTTCTTGACTGATTGATCTTGAGACTCAGAAACTAAGTTTATGATTTGCTCCAACTATTAACATTTTTCCTCTTGTTTCCACAGAAATACCTCTTATTAAATACCCAAGTGCTCACACCACATAGTTCTACTTCGATGGAAGCTCATCTGCAATACTACCTCTTGAAGGTATGTTTGTATAGGAACATACAGGGTTTGGTACTATTTGTGGTTTCAGTCATCCATTGGGGGTCTCCCCCCCTCCACTTAAAGGGCTCTACTATACTTTAAAAAAATCCATAGTGGGAGTACACTTAAAACAATTTGAGACATGTAGTAATTAATCATCACAATAGAAAGTGATTATTCTCCTTACCTCTTTTCCGAAGTTATTCTCTTCAAATATTGGGAATTACTTATTGCTATGGTGTGAATGGTGTCCTCCCAGCTTCCAAATTCACATGTTTCCATAAGAGGAAAAGGTATACATAGGACTGAATCTAGTTGAGAAAACAAAATACCGACTTGTTATATAACAAAAAGTTATGTAACTATTATTTAATAACCAAGGAAGTTAATGACCTAAGATAATAAGGAAATGAATATTGCCAAGACAGAAAAATGAATGTTGCAGGAGGCGGGGCTGAGTTAGAAGGGGTCAATGGGGAAAAAGGGGGAAATCTATAACACTTTCAACAATAGAGATACATTTAAAAAAAGTAAAGTTATTTCATAGAACTTAAAAAAGAAAATGAATGTTTCACCCTGGCAGGCAGGCTCAGTGGTTAGAGCATTGGCCTTCACACTAGAGGGTTGCAGGTTCATTTCCTGGTCAGTGGCACCTACCTGTCTTATGCTTTGATCTCACCCCAATCTGGGTATCTCACAAGTCGGTGTTTCTCTTTCTTGCTTCCCCTCTCTCCTCCCTTCCACTCTCTAAAAATTAGTGGGGGAAAAAAATGTCCTCATTCCTTGGGTGAGGAAAAAAGAAAAAAAAGAAAAGAAAATGAATGTTGCTACAATAGTTGAGGAAATTGAAGTGGTGGGAGTGACTTTAGTGAACATTTTATTCATTCACAGAACAAATGCATTTTTAAAAACTAAGAGACTACTCTTGCCTACCTGATATCTCTTCTTCTCTTTTCCCTTAATAATAGAATTTCTATATTGTTAAGGTAGCAGTGTGCTCGGTTATAATGAACATTTCAAACTTCTTTTTCATAGTTAATATACATGGAAGGCCTTGTATAGGGAACTATGGAAATTCTAAGACATATTTTCTTAAGCTTGGAGCTTCAGCAGAGTCTAAGTCCGAAACCAATATAGTAAAAAAGGTTTTATTTTTCATGCCACATTTTATCATGCTGAACTTATTTGTTTCAGTGTCTGTCTTTCCCAGAAGGCATAAGCTCTAGGAGGACAAGACCCATGTCTATTTTGTTTTATATGGGATCCCTGAAGAGGCACAAAATAAATATTTGTCGTATGAATGAATGGACAAATGAATGAAGCAATGACTATTGAATTTTGTGTTGAGAAGGATTCTGACTTAGTACTCTCTCAAGGGAAATAATGTCCTTGTTGAGTTATTGTGACTGTCATAGGTATGCCATAGGGGAGGGAGTACACACATGCCAGAGATGGGTCATCTTCATTAAAGCTTTATGCTATTAACACTGAACATAATGTTATACTATTTTAATGCTGTTTGACTTTATGCGTTAATGTAATGAACTAGTAAACACTTATGTATGAGTAAAACAGTTACGAGCATTAAAGGAATAATAAGAATGTTAAACTTGGAATAAAATTAGTTTGTTTAGCTCAATCACCTTCAAATTATAGATTTTGGAGGTTAAGTGCTTTATTGAAAGTCTCACAGTTTTTTGAAGTGATTTCTCATATTCTCTCCCCACCCCCAGCATGTTCCTGCTTCACCTTATTAACCACCTTATCTCACCTAATTTAACTACTCATTACAGAGCTATATGGCTAATTATTCTAGTACAAGGGAGAGATAGAAACAACAGAGTCTGAAATTTCATTTGTTCTCTTCTTCCAATATCTTCTCACATCATTTTTTTTTTTACCAATTCAAATTAATTGTAAGTACACAAAGATCAAAACTCTGATACAGCTTTTCACTAAAAAACTTTGTGAATCATACACACTCAATTATACATTGTGCTTAGAAACATTCTATGTTCATTTCTGTTATACAAAATCAACCTTGTGGTTTGTTCTTTTAATATTATTTTCTAATTTCTTTTGCGAACAACTTTCTTCAAATACACAGAATTTTTCGTGGCTGTATGACTGCTGAAAGACTAGAATGGAAATGTGCACTGAGAGAAGATAAGTTTTGCCTTAAGATGGCACTGTGTGTTAGAGAAGGAAGCAAATTGCGAAGGAGGTACTACAACTAGAATATTATTTCTATAGTAGTCAAGAGGTGCCCATACAGTTGCAAAACCCCAAACTAATTAATTCTTAGATTTTCTATGGCAGTTGTATTGTATTAGCATTAGTGGCCTGGTGTACGAAATTTGTGCATGGGGTGTGTGTGGGGGGGAGCGTCCCTCAGCCTGGCCAGTACCCTCTCCTATCTGGGATCCCTCTCACAATTCAGAACCACTGGCTCCTAAGCACTCACCTGCTTGCCTGATGCCCCTAACTGCTCTTCCCTCATTGTCTGATCCCCCTAACTGCCTATCTGTACTTCCCTCCTGGCTTGGTCCCCCTAATTGCCCATTGGCTCTCTTCTCCTGGCCTAAACCCCCTAACTGCCTATGTGCTCTCCCTTCCTCTCTGTGCCTTCAGACCCTGGTGCAGGAGTGCTGAAAGCTCTCCGCCGAGGCCCGACCCCTGTCCTGATGCCCCCACTCTGGGCTGGGTGATGCCATGGCCTGCGTGCACCTCTGCCAGGGGGCCGCCCACTGCTACAGCCTCACGTCCAGGTGGCGCAAGTCCCTGCCCCCATCCCAGCCCACCAGCTCCTGTGTGCACACAGCCTGATTGTGACTGTGACACCATTAGGACCAATTAGCATATTGCCTCTTTATTATATAGACTAGAGTCCTGGTACATTAAATTTGTGCATGGGGAAGAGGTGGTGTCCCTCAGCCCAGCCTGCACCCTCTCCAATCTGGGACCCCTCGGAATGTCCAACTGCCTAGTGGGATTGGGCCTAAATGGGCAGTCGGACATCCCTCTCACAATCCAAGACTGCTGGCTCCAACTGCTCACCTGCCTGCCTGCCTGCCTGCCTGCCTGATTGCCCCTAACCACTCTGCCTGCTGGCCTGCTCACCCCCAAATGCCCTCCTGCCAGCCTGATCACCGCACTGCCCGCTCCTGCTAGCCTGCTTGCCCCCGCCTTCCTCCCCACTGGCCTGCTCACCCTCAACTGCCCCCCTGCTGGCCTGCTCACTCCAAACTGCCCCCCACCGATGTCTTGATCACCTCCAACCGACTCACACTGATAGTCTGCTCACTTCCAACTGGTCCCCTGCTGGTCTGCTTACCCCCAACAGCTCCTGCTGTCCCATCCTGGTCTGATCACCCCCCTGTGACCTAAGGTCCCAGCCCATCCTTTTATTCTTTTTTTTTTCTTTTTTCTTTTTTTTTCTCCCAGTGCCTCCTTGAGCAGAGGCCAGGGTAGGCTGGAAGCAAGTATCTAGGATTTAGTTATCTTCTATAATTGAAACTTTGTAGCCTTGATGAGAGGCCAGGACAGGCCAGGGTGGGTGGGAAGCTTGGCTTCCTCCATTGCCAGGGGCAACCCAAGCCTCCTGCTTGCTCCAGCTCTGTGGCTGGCCGCCATCTTGGTTGGATTAATTTGCATACCCGCTCCTGATTGGCTGGTGGGTGTGATTTGGCGTAGCAGAGTGATGGTTATTTTGTATGTTTCTCTTTTATTAGTGTAGATTATATAGGATGGCTAGTTTTAAATGAAATGTATCAGCTTCATGTGAAATGTGTAAAAATAGGGAAAAAATAATTATTTTCCAGCATTTTGGTGTTTTAAATATTACATTACTCAAATAGAAATGTGTGTTTATTTATTTGTATTTATTTATTTATTTAAATGTATTTTTATTGATTTCAGAAAGGAAGGGGGACAGAGAGAGATAGAAACATCAATGATGAAAGAGAAACATTGGCCAGCTGCCTCCTGCATGCCCCACACTAGGGATTGAGTCTGCAACCTGGGCATGTGCCCTGACCTGGAATCAAACTGATGGTTCATGGGTCCATGCTCAATCTCTAAGCCACACTGGCTTGGTGAAATGCAGTGTTTATTAATAGCATCAGCTTTTGGTCATGATATAGTATATTGTTGTAATTAAAATAAAAATAGTTAACTCTAGTTGTAATTCATACAATTAAATTGACTTATTGCAAAACATTACATAATGAATTATTCCTATTAACAGTGGTCAGCTAATTCTGACTGGGAGGATGTAAATGTGAGCTGAGGAAGTAAGTTTTGCCTTACTGAAGAGACAGATTGGGGTGGTCAGATACTGAAATTTTTCACTTGGGGAACTTGGTAAAGAGCTCTCCATGGGATTGATTGAGGACATAGTGGTATCTCAGTTCAGTTCTGCACTCTGCCTAATCCTGCCTACTTCACTTCCCAGATAGTTGATCCTGAGAGCACTCGCCAGTAAAATTTCTATATGTAACTCTCCTCAGTATCTGCTTTCCAGGGAACCTGATCTAAGAAATTTGCCTTCTGTGAAGGACTGCAAGGAGCCCCCTATATTTTTAAATATCTTGTTTTATAAACCTAACCTCACCCATGATCTTCTGGAGCATTTTGCTCTCTTCTGACTTCACCATCTTTGCTGCAATAGCCTGTAAATGACAGGAGTGTATTTCATGTGAGGCCTTTATCTGTATCCTTGCTTGGGATTTTTTTACTTCAATTCAAATAGTTGCCCACAATTTTTCACATATCGTAATTTTTTTTTAAAAGAAGTTAGTTATTATTAAAGGAAAATATTTGGTACTTTTTTTTTTATAGTGGCTCCCTAAAAATGGTATTTATGTATTTTATTATTGGAAACAGAATCCAGAGAATACCATAAGGTGAGATGTGTTAGAAACATCAGTTCTTCATTCACACATACAGCAAACTTTCAACACTGTGTAATTTGTTTCAACATTTGTTTCTTCATTCTTCTATAATGCTTTCCATATGTCATCCAACAATATTTGCTGTCAAAGATATACATTTTAGGTCTCACCACATGCTTATTGAGGGGTAGTATTTCAGCCATTTTAACTGTGTCAGAGCAACTGTTTCCCCAATGGACGTTGATGTACTTTTTACCCTTGCCTTAAAATCAGAAACCTCAAAAAAAGCTTCTAAATATTTATTACCACATTTCCCGACACTTTGTAAAATCCTATATTTAGTGTTGCATGACTTTATCAATCCCTGAAAAATTGTAATGCCTTTTCTTCAGGTTTGAGATGCTTACTTTTAATGCATCCAACTATTATTTATGGCAGCATGCTAACATTTGCCACTGCTATTTCTGGCAGTATGGCCAACTAGATTACCCAGAAATCTTCCTGTAATAAAATACACCTGCTAGATAAAATGTGAAAGAAATATAATTTTTAAATGTGTAGCCGAGCCAGAAAGCATGTAAGGAAATTCCCAATGGGCTAAAAAGGAAGCACACACTGAAAAACTGAGCCAAACTACACTAGATGGAGTGACAGCTGAGGAGTGGGTTCAGGAGCGGGAGGTGGAATCTTGTCTCAGTCACACAGAGGTTTAGATCTTAGTGCCTACACAGGAATAGGGGGAAATGCTGTGGGGTTCCATAAGTTTAAGATTGCATCTGACATCCCCATAGAAAACTGAAGAGTCACTCTAGCAAAACTATCTAGTCACCGGTACAGAACAGTGTCTGAAGAATACTTGCATGTCTTCCTTTAGATTTTAGATAGAAAAAAACTTTCTTGAAAATCTATAACTATATCCCAATTGAGTTGGGATTACAATATTTGTATCCGTATGGTGTGAGATTGTGAAAACCCTGGGCATTTGGCAAAGTAAATGTAAAAACTTCTCCAGAGGAACTCCCTTAATCCAGAGAGTACGAGATTCCCAGCTGTAGAGTTCTGAAAGGTGCTGAAGAGTTCACAATATAAAATTCAAAGCACAAAGAAAACAACATGCCACCAGTGGAGTCAGCACACTCAATAAGCAGCAGTAGTATACTATCAAGAACTTTAGCTAAAAGAACTCTGGGTAGTAAAGATAAAAATAAGTGTGCTTAAAATAGTTAAGGATATAATTGGAATAAAAACCACGAAAAAGAAGCAGACACCATGAAAAAGAACAAGAAGACTTGAAAAAAAGAAACCGATACAACCAAATAGAACTTTTAAAAATGGAAAATATGGCCACTGACATTAAAAACTCAATGGACAGATTCAAAAGTAGCTTTGACCCAGTTAACGACAGAATTAATACACTGGAAAATAGATCTAATTGAAATTGTGATGGCAGTTACTTTCATTTTGCTTTTGGACATCTGGCGGGTTATTTGAAGTGAAAGCCTGTTTTGAGTTATTCCCTCAACTCTTGTTCTGCTTTAGTGCACGAATCTCATGCATTTTTGGCTTCTTCCCTTCTCAGTATGTATTGCTATGAGTGGACCATTTTGCCAGAGATAGTCCTATATGTTGCATACTTTAATAATCTAAATGAATCTACTTTCTTATTCTTTTCTCATTTTTTTAAATTAAGGTATTACATGTGTACATACCTTACCAATCCCCACTCTACTTTCTTATTGATAAAGGATAATATTTGATAACATTGAAAGAAGCTGCAGTTTAGATCACTGAGCCAGTATTGGTTATCCTGCAGGGAAATAAAACTAGAGATAGATAAATTAGTCCCGGGTTTAAAAAAAGTGGATAAGGCATATTTTATAAAACAGATAACCTAAATTTATTCACTAAAAAGATTCTAAATAAGATAAAGTGATTTTAAACAATTATATTAAGAAGAATTGTAATAACAGTTATATTAAGAAACTCAGGAATTAACTTTGATTCAAAAGAGCAAGTTATTCTATCTACTAACCTATCTATCTGTCTATCATCTATCTAATTTACTGATATATCAATAGAGTGTTATACATAGAATATACATAAATTCTTTTAGGCAAGTTAGATAAATGTGCATTATGTTAGTTAAGGTGCATGGAATAGAAATTATTTTAGGTATTTTAAAGGAAAAAGAACTTACCATATTTCATTAAAGCTTTATTAGTACTAACTGGTTTGGCTCAGTGAATGGAGCATTGGCTTGCAGATGCAGGGGATCCCAGTTTGATTCCAGTCAAGGGCACGTACCTTGTTTTGATTGGTTCAGGCCCTGGTCAGGACATATGCAGTAGGCAAGCAATCGATGTGTTTCTCTCACATTGATAGTTCTGTCTTCCCCTCTCTCTAAAAACCAATGGAAAAATATCCTTGGGTGAGGATGAAAAAAAAAACCCAAAACATTATCAATTATCAGATGCCTCATTATTTCTAAGAAATTCAGTGTTATCAAACTATGACAAAATGCCTTACTGAATCTTGAGTGAATGCCTTACTTTAATGTTTTATTGATTTGAAGTTACTTCATTTATTTTGAGTGATCGATTATTTCTACTGCTTTCGGTTTCATTGTTTGACATGAGATAGGCAATTCTTTTGCACTAATCTCAGTAACACAACTGGGAAGCTCTGCTACAAGGCGAGGCTAGCACACCACAAATCATGGGCCAGATCTGTAGGTAAAGTTTTACTGGAGCAGAACCATGCCCTTGTGCTTCTCTATAGTCTATGGCTTCTTTTGTGCTGTAACAGCAGACTTGAGTAGTTATAGCAGAGGTTGTATGACTCCCAAGGAAAGGCTGGCCCTTTATTAAAAAAAAAAAAATTGCCAACAGCTACTATAGGGAAATATGTGAGAGCTACCACTTCCTGATACCGTGGCACATTATAACAAGTCTTTATGTGGAGTAAAAAAAAATCAAAAAAAATCTTATCCAACAAAAGCAATATTATCCAAAAAAAATCTTATCCAAAAAGCCCAAAGTCTCTTATCCAACATGGTCAGGATGAATGTTAGTTGATTAATTGAATCATCCAGCCAGTCAACAAATAAATATAGAGAAACTATCACTGACCAGACAACTTATTTAAGGGGCTTGGAATCAGGTAGTAAACAAATCACTGTTTTTAAGGAGCTTATATTCTAGTTGGCTATGGTAGGGCAGGCAGGATAGAGGGCAATAGAGGAGATAGAAAGTAACTGAATTAATATGTGCAACAGGCATGTCAGCTCATGATAAGTATGTGTGAACATTAAAGCAAGTCAGGAAGTGCTGGAGGCAGGGCTTTAAATGGGAAGCAGGGAAGCCAGGGATGCTTCCCAAAGGAAATGGTGCTGGAGAGAGGACCTGAAGAGGTGAGGACAGGGTTTGCAGGTGGAGGGAACACCCTGTAAAGGCAGTAAGGAGGGGATGTGCAGCATGTTTTGATAAAAAGTAAGAAGGTGCACATGTTTACAAGAGAGAAATAAGTAGGAAATAAGACCAAACAGACAAGAAGAAATGGGGAAGGGATGGTGCAGATGATGGGCCGCAATGCAGTCTTTGGTTTTTCCCGCGAGGGGAAAAGCTGTTGGAGAGTTTTGAGCAGAGGAGTAATATGAACCTTCTTAACTGGATGCCTCTGCTGCTTTGTTGAGGATAGATGGAAATGGAGCAATATTAAAAGCCCATTAGATAGGGCTTTAGAAGCAATCAAAGAGCACTTATAATAATCCACATATGAGCTGGTGATCCAGTGTTTCCCAAACTTTTGACATATGTGTACCCCTTCTATAATTTTTGTAACTTCGCTGAGTACCCATTGTACTCATGAGAACGTATAATTAGGCGCAGCTAAGCACGGTGCAGTGCATATCCCCACCAAACTCCGATGCAACGCATACCCCCACCAAACTCTTCCCGTACCCCTGGGGGTACGCGTACCACACTGTGGGAAACACTAAAATTATTTAGCCTTAGACCATTAAGGTGGTGATGAAGATGGTGAAAAGCCATATGCAAACTTTTCATGATGGAAACCTTTGAATATATCAAAAATTGAGAGAATATAATAAATTCTTCCAACTTCAAAACATGATTAACTTAGGTCTAGTTATTTTCCATCTATAACCCACTCAGTTTCCCCCTACCATTTTATTTTGAAGAAATCTCAAACAATTCTGGATCTATTTTGAAGGATAAACAAACCAGATTTGCTGTTAGATTAGATATAGAATATGAGATTCAAGGGTTATTTCTAGAGTGCCAGGAAGGATGGAGCTGAGACTGAGATGGGAAAGACTAAAAATGGAAAAGAGTTTTTTTTCAGTGGGACTGAGAGTAGAAATCCGGAGTTTGGATTTTTACAGAATAGTTTGAGATGCCTATTAGCTATTCAAGAAATGAGATCTTTATAAGTAGTGGGATATATTATCTATCTATCTATCTATCTATCATCTATCTTTTTCTATATTTATCTATCTCTATATTGAGATATATCCAGACTTTTAGTGTGGAAATTTGGAGGGGGGCATTCTTTATAATTGGCATCTGCTGACCTCTCCCATTAGATTTTGCTCTGATTCTCCATAGGTATTGGGCCCTCTTTTGGCCCTTTGAATGCCAGAAACTTCAAAATGTTGTTGAATATTAGAAACATGTGGGGGAGATTAAAAACATCCTGATGCCCAGGTTGCATCCCATACTCTTAGGTATATCAGCAGTAGCTGGGGTGGAGCGAGGCATCAGTTCTTTTTTAGAATTTCCAGATAATTCCAAAATGCACAGAGTTTGAAAATGGATTTCTGTAGCCCCTGGCTACTCCCAACTGTGGTTCTCTGCCCAGCAAATGTGTTCTCCCATCAGCAGCGTTGGCCTCGCCTGAGAGCTTGTTAAAATGCAGAAGCTCAGGTCTCACCCTGCCCTCCTGAATCTGAACCTGCGTTTTAACAAGCTCTTCCAGGGATTTCAGTGGCTGCTACTTGGAGATGTCAGTGACAGCAGCTGTCCTTTCCCCTAGAGGATAATAAAAACGGCAACCTCTCTTCCACCTAGTCTCTGGCCCAGTTACTGTGGGTGATGGTTTCTTTGGTTGATGACAAGGTGACTCCAGACTAAAATGCACTTTTCATTCTTAGATATAATTTTTGGGTTTGGAGGGGAATTGCATGTCATGGGAAAGACAAAAGCAAAGGCTCTTGTGATTAATGGAAAGAAAGAAGTTCGTTTTGCCTTTAGTCCCTTTCTTTGTTCCTTGGTCTGTCTCATTCTCCCTTATCCATTGTCCTGCACTGACCATTGTGCTTGTGTGACCACCTACAACCTTTTCATCTATTTGTCAGAATGGCTCACACGTCCCAAACGACAGCAGAGACATTAAGAAGTATAACTTAAACAGGGAAGATGGCCAGTCTTTCTTATTGTTCTTTGGCATTTGTGTTGTTTTAAATTACTTTTTCTTGCTAACTATCCTGGGAGGCAGTGAGTATGAAGGACCTTATATTTGACTACAAATGAAGTCAGAGAAGGCTGGTATCTTCTATTTGCAGAAATGGATTTTTAAAAAATGAATCTTATGAAGAATACATTAATCTTTTCATGAGAATGGGAAAAATTTCTGTGAAGGGTGGCATGCTGAATGCCTTAAAGAAAAACTTCAATGGAGATGCCTGACAGAAGCGTAACAAGGATTTCTTGAGGCTTATGTAACTGTAGAATAAGAGGCATCTATTGTTACCAGCCTGTTCCGTTTTTCTCTTTCTCTTTTCTATATTGTACATCTATCATCTTTTTTTTTTTTTTTAAAAAGCCTGTATTTCAAAAACCCTTCACCTCTTTCAGTCCAAAGAAATTTCTGAGAAGTCCCATTTGTGATGGAAAGATGGATTTGCATAATAAAATATAATTCATAAAGATAATTTGAGCATAAAGTAGACCAGAAGATTATTTTTTCTAGAGCTAGAAGATGAATTTGGCAAGTTTGACATATATGTATAAAAATCATATAGCATATATTTGTGAGAAATGAGCGTGGATATAAATATTCTTTTTGAGTAGTCCAGATAATTAGAAAAGAAGCAGAGGGGGAGAGACCCACTAGAAATAAGAATATTTAATTTCATGTGTAATCAGAAGAAATGTGCCAAGTAACTCACTAATTCAAATAGTCAAGAAAAATCTAGGAAAAGTCCTCAGAAGTATAATTAGCTATGAAGTTGAAACATAAATGTCACAGTTATAAATTATAATTTTTCCTCCATGAGACCTGAGTGATGCTTACCAACAAATCCCAAAATATTTTCAGGAGGTCTCAACAGGAAATACTTGTACATGATGCAGGTCTTTTCACCTAGAGGGGGAAGTGCTTACTTTGAAAGGTTCATTTCTTATTTTTATTTTAAAATTGAATTTATTGGGGTGACATTGATTAATAAAATGATATAAGTTTCAGGGGTACAATTTTATAATATATCATCTGTATATTGCATTGTATGTTCACAATGCAAGTCAAGTTGTCTTCCTCATTTCTCATTTTTTAAAAGCTTTCTGGAATTCTGCCACTTACACATTCTGGGCTTCATTTCTTCATGAAAAATGGAAGGAACTGTGTCTGTCACCCATTTGTCTCCCAAGGTTGTTATAGAACATCTACAGGAAGTCCATTTATCCACAGTGCTGTATTGTCACTGACAGGCCAATGGGCCTCTCTGGCTCAATCATATGTTCTTGGTTTCTTCTGCTTTAGGGAAGGGAATGTCTTATTATCCCCTAACCTCCTATTGATAATATTTACTTGCTGCAGTTCAGACAGCTCTTGATTGAATATGGAACCCAAAAACTTACCTTAGACATGAACCTTGACCAGAGGACTTATAATACCTTTTTACAGAGCTTGCTAGGAATGAATCAAAGGTTCCAATCACAGTATCTTCTGGGTGTATTCAGGACTCTTTCGTGCTGTCACTGGTTATGTCTGAGACTGAGTAACTGGAGATGTGAAATGGGTAGAGGGTGGAAGGGGTCTAGGACCATGGATGCTTTTTATTTATTAAATTTTCTTTGTGTTGCTTAGAGAGCCACTGGAATCTCATCCCTATGGCTTTGGACAGAGCAGCATTAAGAAGAAATAAGTAGTACCATGGAGTTTGGGGTAGAAGTTGGCATCAGTTTTTCTTGAGAAATCATACTGTCAATGATGGTTAGGTTCTGTGGGCCTATTAATAACATAATTCATCTATAGATGGGGTAAGTGGACTTCTGAGGTCTATTCTACACTGTCTATAACCTTGTTTCTATGAGAATAATGTATCCTGATTTCCAAAGAATGGACTAAAATACATTTGGGAGGCAATCCATTTGTGAGTGAGGGATGGGGTACTGATGTGGTGCAGCTATGATGGAGAGTTCAAAAAATGTGGCTCCAGCTGGCGTTCACTAGTGCTTGCAGATTTCAGTCTTCTGGCTTTAAGTTTCTTGATATCTCTAGTTGGTTTAGGACAGTGGTCAGCAAACTGCGGCTTGTGAGCCATATGTGGCTCTTTGGCCCCTTGAGTGTAGCTCTTCCACAAAATACCAAGTGTGAGAGCACATGTACAGTGCGATTGAAACTTCATGGCCCATGCACAAAAGTCGGTTTTTGGCTCTCAAAAGAAATTTCAATCGTTGTACTGTTGATATTTGGCTTTGTTGACCAATGAGTTTGCCGACCACTGGTTTAGGAGGTTGAATGTATGCAATTCTCAAGTGAAGAGGCTTATTTTCTATTCATCTGCCATCTGTGATCCCCCTGAAGCCTTCTTCTTAATGCAATGACATTTTATTTTTGTAGTTTGGTAAAAGAGTTTTAAAAACATTTTAAATTAATAATTAAATGCTGAATTTACTTTAAAGTTTTTACTGAATTTATTGGAGTGAGATTGCTTAATAAAATTATATAGCTTTTAAATTTACAGTTCTATACAACATCACCTGTATATTGTATTGTGTATTCACTATCCAAAGTGAAGTTTCTTTCCATCACATTTCTCCTCTCTTTACCCTCTTCCATCTCCCTTCATCCATCCCCCTTCCCTCTTGTAATCACCATGCTGTTTACTTTTTCATTTGAACATTTTTGGGGAAGGTGTCTATCTTTTATTCTTGATCAACTTTGCTAGAAGTTTGTCTATTTTATTAGGATTTTTCAAGAGTCAACTTGTAGTTCATTGATATTTTTTCTCTGATTATTTTTTCCCTAGTAAATTAGTTTCTATTTTATGATATTTTTACTCTATTAATTGTTTTTTTTTCTAACATGTTAAGTTGCAAGCTCAGTGAATTAATTCTAAGGTTTTCTTCTTTTCTAATTAACTAAATTATAACATTTTAAAAGGTACTATTATTTTTTATAATTCAATTGCATATATTAATATTCTCTAATCTTTGTTTTGATGGTTTCTTTTAGTCTGAATATTTAAGAAAATTTCTTAATTTCCAAATGCACATTAAAAATTCTCTTTGTAAAATCCTTTTAAAATTGCATTATTGTCCATATAAAAATAATTATTAAAAACTGTTGAATTTTGCTTTATGTGTAGCAAATTGTCAATTTTTATATACTTTTTGTTTTCAAAAAGTGTAGTTTCCAGAGAGGAAGGAGAGGGAGAGAGATAGAAACATCAATGTGAGAGAATCATTGATTGACTGCCTCCTGCAACCTGGATATGTGCCCTTGACCACAATCAAACCCAGGACCCTTCAGTCTGCAGACCCATGCTCTATTCACTGAGCCAAACTAGCCAGGGCAAGTGTAGGTAATTTTTAATAGTTGGGTTCATTACCCTTTATGCTTTTTAAACACTTGTTTATGTTGTTCAAATTTTGTATATTCTTACTTTTTTGGGGAGTAAGAATTTAATATAGCAGTAACCAAAAGTGTATAAAATTCCAAATATAATACATATTACATATATTGTAAAACTTCTCATATAAATTCTTTATCTATTGTCAACATATGTATTTTTCTTCTGTCAAGTTTTGTTTTTAAATATAAAGCTATGTTTTAGATGCGAACAAATTTAAAATCTTTGTATCATTTTAGTGAAGTGACCCTTTAAAAAAATATGTTTTCATTGATTTTTTTTTAGAGAGAACGGAAGGGAGAGAAATAGAGAGATAAGAATCTATGAGAGAGAAACATCATCAATTTGCTATCTCCTGCATGATGCATACTGGGGATCAAGCCCAGAACCCAGGCATGTACCCTGACCGGAACTGAACTGTGACCTTATGGTTCATGAGTTGACACTCAACCAAAGAGCCACACTGGCTAGGCTGAAATGACCTTTTAATCATGAAGTAGGCATTCTTTTTTTTTTTCTTCTAATACTTGAAAAATATTCCTTTATTGGATATTAATATAGCTGCACTTAGCTAATTTTATATCTACAGTTGTCTTTTATAGAGAAAAATTGGCAGCAACAGAAATGTTTGATATTCACATATTGGATATATTATACAAAAGGTAATATATTCACATTTGGAACACTGTGCATCTATATAACATAGTATTATATCTTCTAATCATTAAGAAAAAAGGAAACTAGAAAATAACTTGTATTATAGTGATACTATTTTTGTACTCCTTAGATACACATGTGAATATGTATAGAACAAATAGCCTGATATTATCTACCAGAGTGTAAATATTAATTACTTTAGGGTAGAGGAATTATGAATGGTTACTATTTTTTTTGTTCTCCTTTATTTTATTTATTTATTTTTAAATATATTTTATTGATTTTTTACAGAGAGAAAGAGAGAGGGATAGAAATTTAGAAACATCGATGAGAGAGAATCATCGATCAGCTGCCTCTTGCACACCCCCCACTGGGGATGTACCCGCAACCAAGGTACATGCCCTTGACCGGAATCAAACCCTGGACCTTTCAGTCCTCAAGCCAATCCGGTTTCGGCTTTTTGTTCTCTTTTAAAAACATATTTCTGTGTCATGAGTTAATGAACCTATGTTACTTTTATTAATAGAAATACAATATAGCTTTTTATTTGACAAAATGCCTTCCCCATTATACTGTAGTTTATAAATAGAAACTTTGAGCTAGAAAAACCATTGTTCTTCAAGATTATATTTAAAAAATATCCAGATGTTTTTTTATGTGCTGGGTAGAATTTTTAAAGACTGAAATGACTACTGTTATATAAACTTTAATTTCTAAAACACAGCATGTGAGTAGAATAAGAAATTTTCATCTATTTTATTCTCTCAACAAAAGTAATCATGAACTCAGAGTGGAATAATGAATTTCAGAAAATACTATTATATGATTTTCTATTTCAAACTGATATATTTTAGGAAAGATAGAAGTTTAGAAGATTAAATGCCAGTTTCTTTTTTGGAGCCATTATTGAATAGAGAGAAATCTCTTTAGGTTAGATCAGATGGATGAGCACATTTTATGTACAATATATTATTTTGTTAGTATTCTCCTCACAGGTTAGCAGATGAGTTGCTGCAACATAGCAACAAAATGAAACTGTCACTTGGTGGAGCTAGAATACTGTGCAATTCCAATATACTCTTCCAGCAGATTCCTTGAGAAAAATGATTTTATAGCAAAGTTTAAGACTCATACACCAGCTGCCTTTGAGGAAACAAGTTTTTATGGTTTTCTTTATTATTGTGCCAGAGTTTAAATAAATGTCAAATTTGTTGGGCAGAAAGGTCTTTTACTTATTTTTCTCAAGCTGAATTCAATACTATACACTCATCCCCCGGAATCATTAAATAGTTTATTCTTTAGTGATTCAATGCTATCTTAGCATATTTTGCATGGTACCTAAAAGCCCACAGTCATTTTACTTGCTAAGTCAAGTACTGTAAAATCAATGTGGGTTTTTATGATGCCTGGAAAGAAACACCCAAATGATGTTACACTAGTGCTTGTTGGTGGATACCAGCTTTTGGAATTCATTAGCAAGGTTGGAGATTTTAGGGTCACTCCAAATATGGATCAAAACATTTAAGATAAAATTCTAGGGTAGTCATTACATAAAGGCTATGATAGCCTTAAGAAAAATTTTCCCAAGAATGAATTGAACTCTTGGAAAATTCTGGATTAGAGCTTTCCTTATATTGATCTACCCAAAATTGAAAATTCAAAGACAGATTATTATTTTTACATTTATGTATGGGTAGGTAGAGTTTTTCCCCCCCTATATTAGGTTACATTTTCCCAACTTTTCCTCTCAATTAGTAGACATACTTCAAAAGGATCAATTCTAGAATAAGATTAATATTTGTTATACTTAAGAGGTCTTGGCTAAGATACATGTTTCTTAAATATACAAATAGATAAAATTAATGTAGATATGGGCACTTATAATGACATGTGAAAAAGAATAATTGAGGGTTTTAAAGATTTCTTATCTTAGTTGGTTATGATACTCTTATACCTGTACTTTTTATTTTTTTTCACAATAGGTGAATTAGCCTTCCATGACACATTATTGTCAGGGTAGTCCAGGTTTTGTGGGACTTGACCTTGAAGCCCTTTGCAATTTTGGTCTCATGTACGTAAAAGGACACAAAATTACAAAAGCAAGATTAGTCACTAACGTCCACATTTATTTAAAATGAGAAAAAAGTAACAAATTAAAAATTTAGAAAATCTAAAAAGATTCCTAAAACATTACAGAATCCAGAGAAATATAGTTTTTAAACTCAATGTCAACACATCTGCATAATAATTTTCCACAGACTAGCTTCTGGTTCCATATATTTGCAATCCTGTTTATTCTCTATGACCCCTATAATTTTAGTATTGGAGTCCATAGACATGTTCATGTAATTAGAGGACTTCTTTTTTAAAAAGTTATTTTTCAATTACATTTGACGTACAATATTGTGTTAGTTTCAGGTATACAACATAGTGATTAGACATCTATATTCTCCAGTTTTATCATTATATGACTTCTGTTTCTCACATTAGTAAAACAATACTGGATAATCTACAGTGCACAGTGGGAGTATTTTGGAATCCACTTGTATCTCAGGAATGCCAGTAATAACAGGGTAGTGACTGCAAACCACATAAATAACTCCCACTAAGCTCAAACTAAATGTATCTCCAGTTCAACATCCTGGGCTCTGGAAATACCCTATGCAAATGAGGAGTCCTGAAATGTAAACTTCATGAGCTCCATAATTTACCTTAAAAAAAAAAAAAAAGTCATTCTATCATGATGTACCTCACCTGGTTAAAACTGACATTGTCTTTAGGGTGACTAAAATTTTGGAAACCACTAACATTAAGGATGCTCACAAATGAAGGGATGGTAAATTTGGGTAAAAATATTTTAAAGAATATTTCTTGTATAAATAAGGAGAACATACACATAGGGCATGTTACCTTAAGAAGTTTTCTAAGAATTATTTCTTGGTTTTAGTAAAGAGTGCTGAAGGAAATAAAGGCATAAAGACTTTAACTTTTTATTCACTATCATTCACTCATTCTATACCTGGTATACCATTAGAAAATATTATTTAAAAATATAGCTTAAAAGGCATATGTACTTACTTCTTATTTAATATATATATTTCTTGATTTCAAAGAGGAAGGGAGAGATAGTAACATCAAGAGAGAGAGAAGCATTGATCAGCTGCCTCTTGCATGCCCCATGTTGGTAATCAAACCCTGAATCTGGACATGCGCCCTGACCAGGAATCAAATCGTGACCTCTGGTTCATAGGTCGATGCTCAACCATTGAGCCAAGCCAGCCAGGCTAATTTATGTTCTTAATCTATCAGAAATATTTGTAACTACAGCAGTAAAATTATTTATTTCATGGGGCATATATATGTTATTGAAAGACTTCCCCTTTTAGTGTTCAAGTAAAAAAAAAAACCAAAAAACTAACACAGCCTTGTTCAAATATGAAATTGTTTTTGGTTGATGATGTAGGCAAATCTCCTGACTCCTGAATAGAGCACCCTATTTATCTATTTCTTTGTTGAATATTAAAACCAGAGTAATAGTGATAGTCAATGTTTTTCAAGTGCTTGCTAGGAGTCAGGCACTTAGCTTTATATGCATTTTTTGTTTAATCCTCAAAACAGGATTAAAGTAGGTACTACTTTACAGATGAAGAAACTGAAGCTTCGAGAGTTTAAATGATAAGCCTAGATACTTGCAGTTTGTTAAGTGGCAGGCCTGGTGACTAAAGATAGACTTAAAAAAAATGTATCTTGCAATATTGTCCTAGAAGCAGTGAAGGATGGCAGTGGTGTTTGACATTCACAGGTAACACTCGAATGACTACAACTTTGAAGAGGGAGAAACCTTAAGTTTAGGAGAGAGTACAGCATAGGAAAGAACATTTGAAGTCCAGCACCAAAATCAACTGTGTGTGTTTGTATCACGGCTCCATCATTTACTGGCTGATTGACTTTTGGCAAGTTATTTAACCTTTCTGTGCCTCAATTCCTCTTCTGTTGAAAGAGGATAAGATAATAAGGTGTGGGGATTTAATGAGATGTAGTATAAGGCATTTAAACCAGTGCCATGCATAGTAAACCCTGAAAAAGGTATAAGCCAATATTGTCCACTTATGTTCAAGCTTATTTGTCCTTTGAAACAGAGTACGTGGCATGTGTAATGCTAAGTCAAAGTGTTACTTTTCTAATACATATATTATTTGGTTAAGAACCCTTAGGTATATTGGAAAATGTGTTCGTAGCAATGTATATAAAGAGCCAGGGTGGTAACATCCAAAGTGACTGAAGGCTCCACCGAATGTCTAGCTGCGTGCGCAGCAGGCGAGCGGACTAAACTGTTGACCTCTCGAAGCGATAGAGACAGGGCTGATCAGCAGTGGCAGCAGCTGCTGGCACGGCCTGGAGAGAGAAACTTCTCTCTCTCTCCCAGAGGTCACCAGTTCAGTCTGCTCGCCAGCAGCCTAGGGCAGCTGCTGATCAGCCCCGCCTCTATGGTCAGGTCTAGAGATAGGCCCGGAGATGCTGACTGGCACAGAAACTGACCAATCAGAACCAAATCTGGGTGAAGTGCGAAGGCAGAACCTAAGGTGGGCTGAGGAGGGGTTTTAGGGGCAACAGCTTTTTGGTTTAAGGTGTAAGAAAGTGGTTCAATTTTTTAATGACTGGTTTGGCAGTATAGTGCATATGGCTGGCTATCAGTCCAGATATAGGAATTATGTGTTTTTGTCTGACAAGAGCATCTCTTCCTGCTGAAAAAGGCCCCCCCCCCCCCCATTTAAGCAATCCTATTTTATATAATTTATCTATACTAATAATAGGGTAATATGCTAATTAGACCGGATGACTGGCCATCTTCCAGACATCTGACTTCCTTCTGGACAAAGCCATGGTGGTGGAGGTTGAGGCAGAGGCAGTTAGGAGCAATCAGGCTGGCAGGGGAGTGCAGTTGGAGGTGACCAGGCTGGCAGAGCAGTTGGGGGTGAGATCAGACCAGCAGGGGAGGGCAGTTAGGGGCGATCAGGCAGGCAGGCAGGCAGAGAGGTTAGGGGTGACCAGGCTGGCAGGCATGCTAGCAGTTAGGAGCCAGTGGTCCCAGATTGCGAGAGAGATGTCCAGCTGCCGGTTCGGGACTAAACCAGCAGTTGGACATCCCCTGAGGGGTCCCAGATTGGAGAGGGTGCAGGCCGGTCTGAGGAACCTCTTTCTATGCACGAATTTCATGCACTGGGCCTCTAATATCAATATAAAAATCCTTTTTAATTTTAAAAACATGAAAACATTTCCCAGGAAAATAAAATTTAAAAAGTTTGTATCATGTTTATAATTTTACTTTGACTTAACAGATAATGCCACTAGTGAAAAAATTTCTAGTCCAGGTATGTTCCTATAGATGTTATGACTTTTCAAAGCCTAATCTACTGTTTATGTTATAAAATTATTAATATCTTGTAGCTCAGCAGAAACAGTAATATAACATAATGAGAAAAGTGCATCTCTGCTCCCGATACTCTTAATAAACACATTATTCATTTTTTATTCAATTTAACTGCAAATAGCTATATTGAAAACATTGCCACAGGGTACATTTCTATTTTAGGGTGACAGGAAAATAACTCCTGAAGAGTCTCAGAAGTGAGAAACAAAATATAAATTGTATGGTAGATGGAAAGACATAAAAAGATTCTGATATCTATGAATAACTTTATTTCCCAGAGGAGTAAACATTAATGGCTTTAATTAGATTATAATTGCTCATGAGAGCCAGCTCTTGCATGAAATACAACTGACAATGCATTATGACTGAGCTTTTCTGTCAGCAACGTAGGATGTATTAATAGAAATGCCATTCAAAGGCGGGCATTCCCCAAATGTAAACTAAGTCCTTAATCAGTGCCAACATGATAAAGAGCCACTCGCACAATTAGGTCAAATCCTATTCACTCTTGGCAGTTTTACATCATGTTGAGGTTTCATACAGCATTGTATTTACCAAAGACTCCAGAAAGTTATTTCTTATGAATATTTCTTACTTCACAAATGGTATAAAAATAAACACATGAAAATATTTTTCTTTATTAGGAGTTTCTTTTTATATTGTTCCTCTCATTTGCTTGGAGAAACTCTCTGGACATAATCTGGTTTGGGATTAGAGTTAGGGATTTTCTTCTAATTCTTGGGGAGAGCGTTGGAGCCTGTACTTACTCTATCAGTCACCCTTGGTTCAGGGGACTCTGTTAAGAATAGATGCATTATGCTGAAACCAGTTTGGCTCAGTGGTAGAGCATCGGTCTGCGGACTGAAAGGTCCCGGGTTCAATTCCGGTCAAGGGCATGTACATTGGTTGCGGGCACATCCCTGGTGGGGGGTGTGCAGGAGGTAGCTGGTCAATGCTTCTCTCTCATCGATGTTTCTAGCTCTCTATCTCTCTCCCTTCCTCTCTGTAAAAAATCAATAAGATATATTTAAAAAAATCAGTGGAAAAATATCCTTGCGTGAGGATTAAAAAATGATAATAATTAAAATAAATATATGTGTCACTAAGGATAATTGCAAATTGTCAATTGAAATATAAAAATACTTTATTAAAAAAAAGAATAGATGCATTTTGTATTAAATGACCCTAGGTATTAAAATGACTCAGTTTTATAGGCTGATAAAATAGTGAAGATTTTCAGACCTTATTGGAAAACAGGTAAAATTTATTGGAAAACAGGTAAAATTTATTGAAATACTAAATAACTAAGTTCTCTATGATTTCTCAATTGATCTTTTAAAAAATACTTTTAAAGGGGAAAAAACCCTGTCTTGGGTCAGACAAATCTTGTTCTTTTAGAACTTCCATGGATTATGTTTTAGATCCATCTAGTAGTCTGGGCATAGGCTAAATATTTTGGATTTTATTGAGATTTTGTAATTAGTCCATGCATCACCAGACTTACCATATTTCACTGTGTTGATTCAAATTTCTGTAATTCATTTTTTGAAGCTCATTAAATTCTTCTAAAGCAACAAATTCTATTTTTTACATAAATTAGTAGCATAAATTAGTGAACAGGTGAGGGAAGACTCTAAATTGGAAATGTTAGCCACAAATTTAAAGAAGAACATAATAAACCAATGATGCCAATGCCTCCTTCCCTTTTACAACATCTATATAAGGTCTTGAAAAAAACACACAACACAAACCTGTCAATATTTATTTACTATACTCCTTTTACACACTTCAGACCAAACAAATGCTAAAAATTCATTTAAAGAAAAGCTATCCACACTAAAATATTGTTTTAGCATCATAATCTACTTGCATTTCACTTCCAGGTATTTTCTAAAATCAATGCAGTTGAATTTTAGTTTCATATGTTTTTATATGACTAACAGTACAATGCATCAATAATGTGCCATATTCAAAGAGGAAAGTTAAGGGAGAAATTTACCCCTTCGATGACTAACTGGTTCTCTTGTTTATTTAAACCTTTGGGCATCCATGCTGCTGGGTGGATTAAGGAACAGATGGGGGAGTTGTGATTTAATAGCAACGGATTTCACTGCCAATTCTGCTTCTAACTCCAGTTGCCCCTTGGCAAAAAAATAAAATAAAATAAAATAAAATAAATAAAAAAATCACCATGTACTATGTATTACCTTGTTTTAAAAAGCCACTCAAAAACAATTAAAATACTCTGCAAGCATGCAATGGTACCAAAAAGCTTTTAAATTATAAAAAAGATGGTTCTGGCTAAACCATTTTAAACAAAAACAACATAATTTTAGATACAGCTAATATGATTATGTGTACATAGAGAAAAGCAAACCTGGTCATAAAACATCTAAAAATCTGTCTCCATTTGAAATGAAATTCTACATTACTCTTCCCTGAGTGACTTATATTGACTTAAGAGTGCAAAAAAGAAAAGAATATAGAGGTCACAGTGAAGTACAAAATTGAAAATGAATCAGCAAGCAGTGGAATTGAATGAAGAATAAATTAATTTAGGATAAAAATCTAAGATACTGGCCAGTTGTTAGTAAGATATATTTTAGTTCTTTCCAGTATTAAGGGGTAAATTGTTCATCAAAAGCAGTTATCTCCTTTTAAATCAATAACGTCTATCTGTAGTTTACTGATTGATTTAATATTAATTTTGTAACGTGCGCTTGGAATAAAGTATTTTTCTCACCTCCTGTGAGGCCAAATATAAATTAGACATGAAACCCAACTTAATTAGCTTGGCAGTGAATAAGCATGGCATTTAAGGGTTTGGCCTGACAGCTCTGGGCTTGAATCCCAGCTCTGCTTAATATGAAGCATGTATAATTGTGAAAATACTTTACTTTTCCAACCTCTGTTTTCTTAGCCACAACTGGAGACAATATTATTTACATCATGGGGTCATTGCAATGTTTATAGCAAATAGTCTATGCTTCCATGTTTATAATAGCACGAGACACATAACAAGTACTCAGTAAGTGGTGGCTACAATAACTATTATAAACTGAGCAACCCTACTAGTCCAGATCCATTCTAAAAAATACAACGAGAGGAATTTGATTCCCTCAGTAAAAACTCAGTGAGCAATAATAGGAGCAAGGTAAAGAACTGACAACACTATCAAAGAGTTGCATTATTTAGCAAGGAAGAGAAAGCCTGTTAAGTGTCCTGATATTTTAAATAATATTAAAAAGGACTTGAAGAATTATTGAAAGGACACTTCTCTTTATTTGCAGAGCAATTGTAAAGAAAAGATTGACATGCACTTAGATTGCATTAAGAGATATATGGAATAAAATTGAAACTTGATATGACATACTGACATAAATTATGTGATACAGACCTTGAGGGTTGAAATTAACCAAGGTTAATAATCCCAATAATGTATTATTTTTGTTCAAATAAGTTTAAATAAAAATAGGGATGCTCTTGAAAAATAACTTGTGGATTAAAATGAACAACTAGCAGTGGCACTTTGCACTTGAAATAATGTGAATCCAATTTTTGGATTCCTATAAAATTTTAAACTTTAGTCTATATTGGAACATGAAAAAACAAAAACAAAACAAAGGCCACTTGGCAGTAGTGTGGCTATAATGTTAGAGAGCATGGCATGTGTAACTAAATGCTTTCAACTTGGGATTTGGCAGGAGTGAATGTAGTATACCAGAGTTGAGGTTGGCCATTGATAAAAGTTGGACTATTCATCTGGAGCCAACAGAGTTTATAGACATACATGTTTGTCAGTGGGCAAATGTGGTGGGAGTATTTTATGGAAGTTCTCTTATGATTCCTTCTATTTTTTTTTTCATTTGACTAAGAATGAGGACCAGTGATGATGATGATGTAGAATTTGAAGAAAGAACAGAAGCATGATGAAGTAGTTAGCTAGGAAAGTAGGAGAGTGGGTGAACATGAATGTGATGTGTTGTGAGTAAACTCCATGGAAGGGCCCCTTAGGAAGGGATTTAAGTTGGGCCTGGCCACTCTGGTTGAGTGATTTTCTACATCAACTTTCAGGTGCAGAAGACAGTTATAGCATTAGGGTATTTAACCAACGTTGGGGATTTGCCAGACAATAAAATAAAACAAAAGGACAATTGAGTGATTATAGAGATTGACAGTGTAACTTAAGGTAAGGAGCGAAGTGAGAACATGAGAGGGTTGAGAATGAAAAGGATTGATAGATTCTCAATTGATCACCTGGTCAAATAATCAACTATGTCTTTGATTTTTGTTCTGTTTGGAATAGATGTTGAAATATGGAGGCAAGCAGAGTTCTCAGACGACTGCTTAGAGAGAATATCAGTCAAATAATAAAAGACCTCTGTCCAGTTTTCTGTCTGATGAGACCTTGGATCTATGAACCAGGCTCAGGCAATGTAGTCTCCAAGTTTAACACCCCAGTCTATATAACTAATAGTTCACAAGGGAAATAACTCTGCAAGTTCATTCTTGAGTGATAATCTATTTAAAAAAAGGTTTCAGAATAATTTATTAAGAAACAACTCTCAGATATGATCAATAAATGGTACAGGCATTTTAGCTGTCCAAGGTGAAAGTGAGACTTTGAATGCAGAAAGTCAGAAACGAAAAGAAATGTAGAAAATTAGAGAGAAAGGAAAAATCAGACCAGAAAATAAGAAAGGAATTATGCCATATATACTTGTATTTGGGTCTTTATCTCCTTTTGTTAGGTAAGAAGAAGTTGACGAGGGGTATGTGTAGGGTGGTAAGAAGATCAGCTAGGGCAGTGGTTGGCAAACTGTGATTTGTGAGCCACATGCGGCTCTCAAGCCGTGGTTTGCCGCTCTGTTGACTAATGAGTTTCCCTACCACTGAGCTAGGGTAGTTGGACTGAGCAGAAAATACATATTTCAGGGGGACTTTTAAGAAGTAGGGCAGGCTATCTTCTTAGGAAGTTAGATTTACCTTTGGGAAAGGTGGAGGTAACAGAGTGAAAGGGGGGACAAATTGTGATAGGATGTTACCCCCTTATATGTTGTGCATATCTTATCTATATATATCAAAGACTCATATGCAAAGTGTCCTCTCAGGAGTTCAATCGGGAGACCAGGAGTTTGATTGCTCACTATGACGTGAGTGCGCTAACCACCAGGGCGTGGCGTGGAACGAAGGAAGGCTCCTGCAGGCAGCAGGCAGCTGAGGAAGGAGGCCCCAGCTGGCAGCCAGAAGGCCCCCATTGGCCCTGATTGCCAGCTAGGCCTAGAGACCCTACCCGTACATGAATTTCATGCACCGGGCCTTTAGTCCTCTTATAAAAAGAGACTTTGCATTTCTGAACTAGTCAGAAGATGGAATTATATCTTTTTTCCTCAGCACCCTAGTTTTGTCATGTTTCCTGGACTTTTAATTTAGATTCCTGACATTCCAGCTGAAATTTGTAGGTGCTTTTGTTACCAATATCAATCTATATGTTTAGCTCAATGTAATCAAACCCATTTCTTTTAAAGTAATTCCTGTTTATTCCCAGTGCTTATATTACAGACATAATCAATAATTATGGTAAAATACTTTAATTTTGAAAGCTGCTAGCTCTACTGAATAATAGAAAAGTTATCTAATTGTTGTAATTACTTCCAAGGAGTTTCCCTCCTTCCTGCCTTTTCTACTATATGTATTCTGTTGAACTTTCTAGAATGCATGTAAAACATGCTGCTAGTTGCTTGTTTTTAAGTCTTGATGGGGTATTGCATGAGGAATCTAATTAGCAAGCTATATTTTATTTTATGGCTTTTACATTAAACTTTTCTTTTAACTTTTTTGGGTAATTTTAAGTAAAAATCACTTAAAAAACCCTCAATTATCTATACACAATTAATATTTTAAAGGGAAAATTGATATATAGAACAAGACAGATATTATATTTTTTTCAAGAAAAGTTATGTCTCCTATATATAATAAATTATGAAATGTATACCAAGATAAAATAATGAAAAATTAGTTAAATAATGTAAAATTACACTTAAAATATAGATACATATTTAAGGGTGTGATTTATTACAATTTTAGGTAAAGGCCAAATACTATTTAGAAAAATCTCCATGAAAGTTTTTGTAATATGCTTATTTGACGTCTTATTCATCTGTCTTCAACACAAGGAGAGAAATATAACTCACGCTATCTCTAAATATATGACACTACAGTAGCAAAAAATACAATTGTAGAAAAGTGACAGTAAACAAACTATTATTACAAGGTTTCAGGAGAAATTTGTGGGCAGCCAAGTTATGGGCAGAGTTTAAAAATGCCGTGGATGTTTTTGGGCAGTCACATTGTAAAATATTGCTGAGTCAAATGTACTTCCATTACACTTTTACTTTCTGTTCATTCCCCTCTCTCCAATTTATAAATTATAATCATTAGAATGAGGAATAAATGCTATAAGAATGCCTTGAAAACTAGATATTGTGATAATAGTGTCTAAAAGTGAATGGAATTAGAATTTTCTCACTTTTTTCTCCTATGTTCAGTGATGCCTAAATCTGACCCAGGCAAGATCTGGGAATCCTGAGCTTCTTCAAGCTGGGCTTATTCTTGAATTGGAATGAGAACATATGCTTGTTAAAATATTTTCACAACTTATGTGGCTCTGATTTCAGTGGGAAAATCTTGGCTGATTTGTTTAAATAATATTTTATTTTATTTAAAGAATCTCCAAAATATTTATTAAATTAGTCATCACTATACACCCAAAAACCTTACATTAAAAAGTCATTTTCAGAATAATCACCTTGGAAGATTCTATGTTCATGTTAGTGTTGCTCAAATCATTTTTAGAATTGCACATATGTGTGCATGTATGTAATTATGTTTTGAGTAAATTCAGTGGTGTCAAATATTTATTCTGAGGATAGACATTTTTGTTTTTAAATATAACCTTCCTTTGATTATAAAAATAGAAGTTTATCATAAAAATATTGGAAAGTGATAATCTTTTATATTGTGTCAAAGAATCTTTAAAGCCCAAAGAGAGCCACACCAAAACCCAATATAATTAAAATGTCAAAAGTTAAAGAAGAGCTGAGACCGGTTTGGCTCAATGGATAGAGCGTTGCCTTGGGGACTGAAGGGTCCTGGGTTCGATTCCGGTCAAGGGCATGTACCTTGGTTGTGGGCATATCCCCAGTAGGGGGTGTGCAAGAGGCAGCTGATCGATGACTCTCTCTCATCAATGTTTCTAACTCTCTACCTCTCTCCCTTCCTCTCTGTACAAAATCAATAAAATATATTAAAAATAAATAAATAAATAAATAAATAAATAAATAAAACATCAATAGTTAAAAAAAAAGTTAAAGAAGAGAATATTAAAAGCAGCAATAGAAAAATTAGTTATGCATAAGGGGTATTAGCAGATTTTTTAGCAGAAATTTTGCAGGCCAGAATGGATTAAAAAAATGTGTATGGTGTCTATAAGAGACTCATGTTAGATATAAGGACACAAACACTGAAAGTGAAGAGATAGTAAAAGACATTTCATGCAAATTAAAACCAAAAGAAATCTGGAGTTACATAACACAAAACAGAGTTTAAAATAAAGACTATAATAAGAAACAAAAAGGGTGTTACATTATGATAAAGAGATCAATCCAATAAGAAGATATAATCATAGTAATAACTTATATATCTAAAACAAGATCACCTAAATATATAAAGCAAATTTAACAGACCTAAAAGGAGAAATAGACAACAATAATAGTAGGGGACTTTAATATCTTATGTACATCAATGGATAGATGATCCAGACAGAAAATAATTCTATACAATAGTTGCCCAGGTTACATCAGAGATATGTTCCTACAACACAATATAATGCGATTTTCGCCGTAAGTGAGAACCCACCTATATACGCACCTACGTCACTCACATGGAGCACATACACAGCAGTAATGAAGTGAAACAATAAAAAATATTAAAAGAAAGATAAAAATTTCTGACCTTTACTTGTGGTAAATAAAAAATAAAAAACATAAAGCATATATGTACATATGTTGAAATGATGGAACTTTTTTTTTATAAATACTGTAAATGGGAGATGGCGACGTGATCACAAAATTATGTGAGTCGGTCTGATGTAACCCAAGGACTGACTGTGTAATAAAAGCCTAATATGCTAAGTGTACAGTTGTCTGTTCAACCAATGAAAGCATAATATACTAATGATATGCTAAATCTACTCAACCGCTGGTTATGATGTGCACTGACCATCAGGGAGTAGATGCTCCGATGAGTAGGTTAGCTTGCTCCTGGGGTCCGGCTGATCAGACTGAGTAAGATGGGCCAGACACGCCCTGGAGCCCTCCCATTATTATTTCCCAGCTGGCCAACCTCCCGCTTCCCTCCCCAGCCCTGATTGTGCACTGGTGGGGTCCCTTAGCCTGCCCTGCCCTCTTGAAATCCAGGACCCTTCAGGGGATATCAGAGAGCAGGTTTCGACCTGATCCCACAGGCCAGGCCGAGGGACACCACTGGTGTACATGCACCTAGCCTTTAGTAATAAAATATTGGCCTTAACACATTAGAAATGGTGGTCTTATCAGATAGTTATGGAACATTTCATGCAAAAGCAACAAAATACACATTCTTCTCAAGTACACATGGAACATTTTCTAATGCAGATCATAGGTCAGGCTATAAAATAAGTCTATAAATGTAAGAGGATTGAAATCATATCAAACATCTTTTTCAACCACAATGGTATGAAAGTTGAAATTAATTACACAAAGAAAACTGGAAAATTCACAAATATATGGAGATTAAACAACATGCTACTGAACAATCAATGGGTTAAAGGAGAAATAAAAAAATATCTTGAGGCAAGTGAAATGGAAATGCAACATACAATTTATGGAATGCAGCAAAAGCAATTCTAAAAGGAAAGTTTATAGCATTAAGAGCCTACCTCAAGAAACAAAAAAGTTTCAAATAAACAACCTAACTTTATACTTATAGGAACCAGAAATAAAGAACAAACAAAATTCAAAGTTAGTAGAAGGAGGTCAAAATAGAAATTTTCTTTTAACTGAGAATTACTTCAGCTGTTTAAACATGAAGGAATATATAGCATGTTAGTGGTTGAGGAAATAGGAAAAAGGTATGGAAAGCAATGGAGGAAAAAAAGCCAGGGAGTGGAATCAGATTTATCTGAGATAAGGAAAAGATAATTTTCCTGTCCTGACAGTAAGCAAGAAGCCATGTTGACAATATATTTTGGATTGTGGAGGAAGATGACATTTGTGTGAATTCTGAATGATAACTGTGTGTGTGTGTGTGTGTGTGTGTGTGTGTGTGTGTGTGTGTGTATAATGTAGGAGTTAATGCTGTGGCTTCAGATTAAGGAGTAAGGTGGAGGATGGAGATGTTTTGAAGGAGCCACAGTGGAGAACAGGGAAAAGAGCTGTCTAGGCACACATAGGATTGCTGGATAGAACTAAAAACCCACTTAGCCTAGAAACTGAATTTGTAGTGACACCAATCTTTGAAAAATGAGCCAGCTTAAGCATGCTGTGAGGGCTGGAACCTCTACTGTCTTTTCATCATCTGCCTTCCAAATGTACCAGAGAACCTGGCACATTAAGGTACTCTATAAATATTTTATAAATTTATCTGAAGAAGCTCAACAGCCTTATATAGGAGATGAGATAGCAGAATATTGGCATGGTCTAAGGATTCCTCCTCCTCCCCCCAATATTAATGTTTTATATTACTGGATACACTAGAATGTACACTGAGTGGCCAGATTATTATCATCTCTGAACCCATAATAATCTGGACACTCAGTGTGTGTGTGTGAGTGTGTGGTGTGAGTGTGTGTGTGTGTGTGTGTGTGTGTGTGTGTGTATTAGAGGCCCAATGCATGAATTTGTGCATTGTTGTGGTTTGGCCAGCCTGGCCAGGGGGAAGGGACATGGGTGGTTGGCCCGCCTGTGTGATGGTCAAACTCCTAGTTGAGGGGACAATTTGCACATTAGCCTTTTATTATATAGAATATACACTAAGTGGCCAGATTTTTATGTGTTCAGAGATCATAATAATTTGGCTTCTCAATGTACTTCTAGGGGTGGTTGTAGAAACCAATATATGATCCTCCTATATAAAAAATATAATCAGACATTGGACAATGATAGTGTACATTGGTAGTATACATTGGGAGAGGACAGATAGGGACTAAGTAAGGAGACCTAGTAGAGAGAGAAGAATCTAAATGTTTGATCATTGAATTATGGGTCAGGGTTAGTTATTCTAGAGGATAGTCTTATGAATAATGTACCTGAAACTATGCTTCAGATTGAGAAATTGAATTCTGGAGGAGGGATGTTAAAAGACATGAAAAGGATTCTTAAAAATCTAAACAAAATTCCATGATGAGTGGTATCAATTCAGGACGGGACAGAGGTACTCCGAGCTTCTGAAGTACCTCTGCTGCTTCAGGACGAACACCAGGCAACAGAAACTCAGATATAGATGATAATCCAGTTTCTGAGGCATTGTGGCATAAAGCAGGGGCATTATGGGATATCTAGGAAAGGAGATGTTGTATTCATCTTTTCACGTGATGAATATTTACTTAAACATATGTCTAAGGAACTGTGTAGGAAGAGGGAGGAAGGTAGGCATTGGAGGCTGAGACCACAACCTAACCATTGGAGAATTATAGTGTTAAGTTTAGAAATGGTTCAGCAGCAAGAATGGCCCAGAATTTATCCACTGTCAATGGTGAGCTGAGCCCTCAGGTAGGTAGGCACTACATGCATCAGTCCAGTTGCTGAGCTTATACTGGTAGAGTGCCAAGCAAGGCAATACAGAGAGCCAATTCTTTTCAGTTGCTTGGGAGGATGGTGGTTTAAAGTGGCCAAGACTATTGAGTAGACCAAGGAAACAAGCTTTTTCAAAGAGTCTCAGTTCTGTGGACCCAAAGGACAAAAAGTAGTTTCTGGTTAAATTTTACAGATTAAGTTCTAACCTGTTGAGAAAGAAACTATGTTTAAAAAGACTCTAATGGGCCAGAGCAGATTTCCACATAGATGACTGGCAAAACCTCATCATTTCATGGGTAAAGGAAGATCTGCCCCCACTTTGTCTGCCAGATATTATTTACCCATTTCTTTATGATGGATGTGGACGCTCAAAATTCCACCGTGGATCCTCATTAGGCTAGCTGGGAACATATGGGACAGAGGTGTGAATTAGTTTATTAAGATATTTATTATTTTGATCAGTGAGAGGGTAGGGCATGCGCTTTAAAAGAGTGAGTCTCTTTTAAATGTTAGTAATGGATGATGAAGATAACAAAAGGGGAAAGATGTAGAGTGACTCAGACCATCTTTGATTATTCATCTCTATCTTCTAAGGGAGACAGAATAAAAAATAGTGAATGTATGCTATTATCTTGTGCCCATTGAAATGATTACTGTATTTTTGTATTATGCCAATGTTGTTCTTGCTTATAGATTACAAATTTCCTCTTTAACCTGATGAAAAGTTATTTTGTTGAACATATAAATCCATAAAATTCTAGAGTGTAGGGTGAAGCTCAATTAAGTGAATAAATTAATAAAATGAATAAATTATAAATGAATTGAAACATAATGAATAATAAAACTTCAATGTAATATGATGTTTAATATGTTCAGGAGGGAGTTTTGCAGCTGTTAAATGGATTGCAGTTAAATGAATTAAAAAACAAAATAAAATTTAAAATGCTCCATTATTCATAAAGTACTTTAGTGGCTCATTAATCTATTTTGGATCACTCAGGCCCATAAGTGCATACTGTCAAAAGATGATAAAGTGTGAGGAATTGTTTTTCAGTCAACTGAAAGCAGGAACACATCTTAAGGTGTCAAGGTCAAGTCTACAGGGCATAAAGTAAGTGTTTTTGCCGCTGGAAAACCTTTTGAAAGAAATATTTGAAGGAGTTATTTTCAAATTTAAAGATAATAGCACTTTAAATGCTATTATGCAACATTTCCCAAGCACATTTTAAAAGGAATATGGTGGTTCTCCCCCCTCCTCCCATAAAACATTTATTAACTTATATAAGAACCAGTTTTCTAGAAAATCCAGTAGGAGATATGCTTACTTAGTTAAATATAAATAAAATCAACAGCAGGAAAAGTCAAAATAGAGTAAATTATACCAGGAGGGAAAAAACACACACACTATAATGCCTCACATGATTAAGCTCTAAATTTGTTTCTGACCTTTCTTGTGATCAAAGCTAAAGGGAAACTGGTTAACTACATATATCTCACTGAATAGAAGAAATAAGAATACATCATTTTCTTGGGGGCAGACTCATTGCCACTGCATTATGACAAATGTGTTTCAGTTGCTTACTTAGTTTTCAGTTGAAACACATTTGTCATAATGGTGGTCTTTGGGTATTTTTTGTAGCTTTCATAATGTCAACTTTTGCATGGGTAACAGGAGAATAAGCTGGGTGGGTTTTGCCAGAACCAGTGGTCTAGTAGTTAGGCAGTTTTATCCTACCAGAGGTGAGGTCTAGTTAAGAAAGCTCAAATGTAGAGCAGCAGACAGGTAAGAGGCAGAGTCTGAATGTCAGGCAGATACAGAGAAGTTGCTGGAAATTTGATATAGTAATAACATATCTTCTCCCTTCTTTTGAGTTCAGTTTGAATATAAATCCACCTGACCTAGAAACAAATATCCATCCACTCATCCATCCGATTGTCCATCTTCTATTTATCTACTTATCATTTAAGGGGCTGTTGTATATGTCTTTTAAGGCATTGTTCTTGAAAATTAAAATGGGAAATTTTTCATGTGCAGTTTAATGTGTGTTTTATATATAAAGTAACTCTGAAATAAAACTGTTGACCCAATTACTAAGTCAACAGAATTCTTCATTTGTCTAGGATGTGGGAGTTAAACCATCTTCTCATGGAAAAAGTAGGCTTAAAAAGTCTACTCTATGAAACTTGTCAACTTTCTAAATATTGGGTTGACCAGTTTTAATTTTTTCCAACAGATATACAAGTTGATCACTAGTTCAGTAGCTTATTAATGATATTGTAAAGAATAATTATATGCTATATTTCTTTATGCCACAAAATAAATAATTCCTCATTTATCATTCTTTATGAATTATAGCACTGAGGCTCAAATGAAAACCTCAGAAGTTATAGTACATTTTCTTTCTCTTTTTTTAATGGTACATTTTCAACATTAAGAAATGTTACATTTTGATGGGTTAGAGCCTAGCTACAATATCTACTTATAATAGTTTGAGTGAACTTAGTAAATTGCTTGAATCTTTTAGAAACTTAGGTTCCTTATCTGTAAAATGGGGAAATATTAGTATGTACCTTATAAGGTTGTGGTGAGGAATATGTAATAACAATACAAGCACATTTTTTGAGCCTGAAAATAAAAATCACTCAATAATTTTTAGATATTATCATTATGATGATAAGGTATTTCATGATGAAGCATAAACTCACTGACTACTGTAGCACTGTTTTCAAGATTGTATAAATAGCACACCATTCATTTATACTCAAAAGAGGAAAAGATAAAAATCAATTCTTTTTATTTTATTATTTTAATAAACAGTTCATTTTTGTGCAATGACAGACATAGATCTATGTTAAAACAACTTATTTTCAAAGGACTCTCTTTCCTCAAGCCTGAAAGACCCAGGTAATACTGGAATTTAGCATTGAAAGTATGAATTATGGTTCCATTATTTATTTAATGAAGATTTGAGATTTTTAAGAAATTATAGTTTTATTGTTCCTGTGTCAGCTTCCATTAAGAATGACATGTTCTTCTAAACTCAATGGCTGCTTTTAGAATTTTTCATATTAAGATTTGGGAGAGTATTTACTAGTTGGATTAAAGGAAAGATGGTGGTTTTAATGTAGAAGATGGGGAACATTCGAAATAGAGGGAAAAATGAGAAAGGAAGAAAATAGTGTGTTACAGCATCAATGAGTTTTCCTGTGAATATTTATTAAGAACATTGGTGTTCTGGTACATGAATTTGTGCACCGGTGGGGTCCCTCAGGCTGGCCTGTGCCCTTTCACAATCTGTGACCCCTCGGGGGATGTCAGACTGCTGGTTTCAGCCTGATTGGGCTGGCCTGCAAGGATGGGGCTGAAACTGACAGTCTGACATCCCCCGAGGGATGTGGTAATATGCAAAGCTGCAGTAGGCCAGGGAGGAGCCAGAGCCTGGGCCAGGTGCCACACCACTCCCCTGCCATTTGGTAGCATTGCTGTGGATGCAGGAGAGGCTCGTGCTTCTGCAGCTGCACTTGCCAGCTATGAGCCCGGCATCTGGCACCTATTGGTCAGCTGAACAGTGCTCCTGCTGGGGGAGCACACTGACCACCAGGGGCAGTTCCGGCATTGAGCGTCTGCCCCCTGGTGGTCAGTGTGCAGGTCATTAGGTTGTTCAGTAGTTCGTTCTCTTAGGCTTTTATATATATAGATATATAGATAATTGTCACTTAAAATAACCTTATTATACCTAGGTGTTTTCTTATAGATAAAAGATTCATTCATGATAGAACAAAGCCTTAAGAAAACAACAATGAATTCATTTTATATTGAGAAAAGATTCCAAAACAAAATGTTTATGGCCTTATAACACTTGAAGGTTGTATATCCTGACCATGAAGAACCTGACTTCATTTAGGTTAATATTGTTTCTGGAGTTCAGAGATCATAAATTTAGTAGAGCACATGATTTGAAAAGAGACATTTTAGTATCTTGTATATCTGATTGTGTTTGTGTCAACATCAGCCCTATCTATGCTAAAAGACACTTCAGCATCCCAGAAAGAGATACTGGGCTACAGATTCTAGTTATTTCACAGTTTTCTAAAATGTCCTATGAAATTATTAGTAACTCCCATTAATCAATATAGCTAATTACTAATAATTTCTAAATTATTATAAAAGCCTACTGAAAAGAGAATTCCAACAAAGTGAGAAAAACAAATTCTATATAAAACCATGGCAATAATTATACTGATTATGAATAAACATTGTTCATATGTGTTCACAATAGGGCAATTCACAACTACATATTTGTTCTATAGATTTTTTTAAAGTAATAATTAATCAACCCTTATTTAGTGTTAGCATTTCATTAAAAGAAGGGATGGTTAGTGCTATTGTTTCATATAAACGCAGACGTATCATATGATGACAGTCTAATTTACCTGACTTCATTGATCTTTTCCTTTCTTTTAAAATTTTCAAATGGAATCTCAAGTGAATAAATTGGTAAATTTATCATTTTCTCTGTAACACTGTCATAAGGACAGTTTGATAAAATAGCTCATTATAGTCAATGATGTGAAATATGAGTTCCATCAGCATATTTTTATCAAATACAGCTACATAAATTAGTTTGCTATTATCAAGGACTGTGGAATGCAAAAATAAAATTAAGCATGCTATTATACTGCTTAAATTTTGGGTATTGACCCAAGTGAATTAAAAAAAAAAAATGTAGTGACAAAGAAAATCAAAGAAGTCATCTAAAATTAATTGACAAGTGATAACACTACTTATGTAATGACTATCATTAAAATAAGTTGTCATCTTCTTCAAAGGCAGCCTTGCAGGTCTACTTTTTAAAAAATTCCACCATAGTTCTAAAATGTGATTTTTAAGTCTTCTTTTGGTAACGCAAATAGAATTCTTTGTACGAAAGGACTGCTTGTTATTTATAATTATTGTTTAGTGAATAAAGCAATTGTCTTTACCTACTTTATCTGTATTTTGAACCTTCATTTTTAAAAAATGGGAAATTTAAGAGGAAGTAATGTAGAAGTCTTGATTTTGACTGGTACATAATTGGTTTATGGTACATATATCTATATCCACTATGATGGGGAGTTTTGATGGCCATTTCTCAGTTATTGGTGAATTTGGCCATTTTAGTGTCTGAACCCCAGGTCAGAGATATATTATTTTGATAGATTTGATTGCTCCTATGTCCAGATGGCATTATGAATGATGAGGGGGCTCTAAGAACTGCATTTCTGCCCTATTTCCTGGTTTGATAATACATTACATTTAAGGTTAGGGTTAGTTCCTTTGAAATACTTCTAACATTTTTAGGTCCTAGTTTTTCATAATCAGTGTGCCCATTTTTATTTTATTTTATTATATTATTACTTTTTTTTGTCAGTAACACATAAACCAAAGTCAAACATAGAGTTATTTTAAACAACAATGAAAAATATGAACACTAGTATCTTTTGAATGTACCCAATTACACTGCATTGCTATTAATGTGGCCTAGTTCTCTGTGATTGTGATTTAGAATCTGTAGGCCTTCTTTTGTTGGACCTGCTTTGATTTTTATTTTATTTTATTTATTTATTTTTAAAATATATTTTATTGATTTTTTACAGAGAGGAGGAGAGAGGGATAGAGAGCTAGAAACGTCGACGAGAGAGAAACATCGACCAGCTCCCTCCTGCACACTCCCTACCGGGGATGTGCCCGCAACCAATGTATATGCCCTTGACCAGACTCAAACCGGGGACCTTTCAGTTTGCAGACCAACGCTCTACCACTGAGCCAAACTGGTTTCGGCCCTGCTTTGATTTTTTAAAAAGGCAAAACTAATCTTGAAAGAGAACCACATTTATAATAGAAGACCCAGAGACTTAAACGATTCTTCATCACAATGTCTTCTATTTTAACATTTCTCTAACTTTAGATTGTATTGTAACAAGACTTCATAGAAAGTTTAAAAAGGCAATTCATCCCAACTCCATTTTATATTGATTTAGGAAGACCTAAACATGTGCATCTTAGAAAACAGTACTCTATGACATAGAAAGTAAGACTGACTGCAGAGTCTTAATAAAGGAAACTAAGTGATGGTAAAACATTTTATTATCTCCAATGTTGTGTGACACTTCACCTCTTCCTTCGGCAAAGGAAGATCTGCAGGTTCTAAAATTGAATTGCCCTTCATCTCTTTCTCTTCACCCAAATATTTTAATATTTAAATAAATAAAATGTATAGTTAATAGGATGGAGATATAAAACATTTCTTAAATTTAGCCCCAGCAATCTTGCTAAGTATGGATGCCACCTATGTGTAGGAATTTGATGTTTGATTTGCTCTACCATGATTTAATTTCTTTTTCTGCATTTCATCTCAATCCTATCTGGATTAGTAACAATTTGGAAATAAAGGAATTGAGTAAGTGAATGAGCTGGTGATTAAATGGAGAATAGGATTTTGAATTGTTGCCATGGAACATTTAAAAAAGAGGTTCATGGCCGAAACCGGTTTGGCTCAGTGGTAGAGCATCGGTCTGCGGACTGAAAGGTCACAGGTTGGACTCCGGTCAAGGGCATGTACATTAGTTGCGGGCACATCCCCAGTAGGGGGTGTGCAAAAGGCAGCTGGTTGATGTTTCTCTCTCATCGACATTTCTAGCTCTCTATCCCTCTCTCTTCCTCTCTGTAAAAAATCAATAAAATATATTAAAAAAAATAATAATTGCCTATTGGTACACAAAGTAGAAGACACCCCTTCTTAAAAAAAAATTTTAAAAAAAGAGATTCAGAAAGGTTAGAGTGTGAAACTTAATCCCCATGTTACAAATAGTTTAATCTAAATATTACATTTAGATAAATAAGAGAAACTAGCAATTAGATTACTTTGTTAAAATAATTCTTGGTTTAGGATGGCAGCTGAGATTAAGAAATGAAGTTGAATATTTAAAAACGTCTTTGAATAGTGGTAGAAATTCATTTTGGGATGGTGCCTATGAGTCAGAATGAAAATCTTTGGTGGTGAAAGTTGAATATAATAGAATCAGGGCCCTAGAAAGGGAGTGGACTGACAATCCTCAGGGTGAAAGGGGTGTGGGGGTTCGATTTTTGTGGACAAAAATCACACATCTATGGATAAGGACAGTGGTGGTGGTGGGGTAAGGGCATGAGGTGGGGTGGGCTGGGAACCAGGTGGAGGAGAGCTTTGGGGGAAAATAGGAATAAATGTAATAATCTAAACAATAAAGATTAAAAAAAGAGGAAAGTTGTATGCTGCTAATTTTTTGTTTGTATTGAAAGGAAGTTTTTCAAACTAAATTGTGGACTGTGAATAAATATCTTGTAGCAACTTCAGAATATCATCTCTGTGAGTGAGGCTTTAAGATCTGCCCTGTCAGCTGCAACTTCTGGAGGGCCTGTAGGAAAATTCTTTTGGGAGGCTCAGGGATCTGGCACAGTGATAGGAATGTGACTGTGTAAATAGCAGGTACAGGATTAGCTAACCCTCCTGGGATGTGCAGAACTAAACAGACTACTTCTGTAAACATGGAGGCCAGTTTAAAAAGTACCAAAGGGATGTGGATGCTTTTATTGGAGCTATAATAAGTCTATGTGCAATCTGTACAATTGGGGATGCAGAATTTTTATTAAATTTAAGTTTAGGCTAACTATTCCTCCAGCATTCTGAGATCAGATAATTTTAGATTTATCACCTTTTCTTTGTTGAGCTATGGAAGGTTATAGTTATTGCACAGAAGGAAGAGGTGTGTTTGTGGGGTGGTGTGTGGCTGTAGGTTGGATGTGGATATGTGAAATATGCAGTGTAGAGGTTTCAAAGAAAAGTAGGAGAATAAAAGAATAATAGAGAGGTTTGATAATTATGGTTTTAGTTTAATCTCTTAGAACTTAATGCAAATTAAATTTAGTTAAAGAGATACATTTTTATGGAAAATTGTTTTCATTGTTTTCCACACTATTTCCTCCCAGGCCTCAGGTTCTCTAATTTCAACTTTTATTATTATTTTTTTAATTCTTTTTTTGTTAATCCTTGCCCAGGGATATTTTTCCATTGATTTTTAGGGAGAGTGGGAGAGACAGGGAAAGACAGAGAAACACATCAATTGGTTGTCTCCTGCACTATCCCTAACCAGGGCCTGAACTGGGGAGGAGCCTGCAACCAAGGTATATGCTCTTGATTGGAATTGAACCTGAGACCCTTTGATTCACAGGCCGACACTCTATCCACTGAGCCAAACTGGCTAGGGCTCTAATTTCAACTTTTAATCTCCATTTTTCATAAAGATAAGTCTGTGCTTTGTTTAGTTTTTATATCCATAAATTAGGTAGTATTAAGGTCTATTGAATGGCTCACCTTCCAAATGCATAGAGTTATTTCTGTAAGAAGGAAGCCGTGTTTGTTGGTGGCCTATTTTATATCTGTACTTCAAGAAGAGTCCACATTGTATTCTTTTGAACTCCCTGAAACCAAGAATTGCATTTCTGCCCTGTTTCCTGGTTTGATTTACAGGTTAGGGCTGGTGCCTTTGAAACTCTTCTAACATTTTTAGGTCCTAGTTTTTCATGATCAGTGTGCCCACTTTTTATTATATCAGTACTTTTGCATCAGTAACACATAAACCAAAGTCAAAAAAACAAAACAAAAAAAATAACCATCACCACAAACCACCTGCAAAACCAAACCAAGTGTGGTGGAAAACAAAACAGACATCTTTTTGCATCATATTTGAGCCTCTGAAAACTTTTCTGTTTTTAATTTTTCAAGTGGCCTATTATAGTTATCTTTTGCTTCATAATAAATTATCTTAAAGCTTTGCAGCTTAAAACAATAAACATTTCTTATCTCACTCAGGGAATGGCACAGCTGGGTGATTTTGAGTCATGTTGGCTGGGCTGAAGGCTATTTTGGATCTGAAATCATCTACTTTCAAATGAATGGCAAGCTAGCGCTGGCTGTTGGTTACAGATCTCAGTCCTTGCCATGAAGACTTTTGCATAGGGCTGACAGAGTGTTCCCACAACAGAGCAGTTTGCTGTTTGCAGATAAGATGATCCGAGAGAGAGCACAGTAGAACTCACAATGTTTTTGACCTAACTTTGGAAGTCACACACTGTCAGTTTCACAATATTCTCTGGTCTGCAGATAGGTCTGAATGCCAGGAGATGGAGATGATTAGAGACCAATGTGGAGACTGGCTACCACAGCATTCACTTTCAAAAGTCATGGAGAAAAAAAGAGATTGGAACTGTGAGTTTGTAGTCTTTCAAGTGACTATAAAAATTGATTTTCTCTATTTTAGGAAGCGCACAATCTCATTACTTTATATGTCATGTATAGAATTTTTCACTTTATCTTATATTGGTTGAACGTTGTTCCATGCACCGAAAGGTTGCCACTTGATTCCTGGTGCAGGGGTGGGGGTGGGGAGCATTTGGACTATTTAAATTTGAAAAGATCAAAACAAGAAGAAAAATTGAACAGAGACTGTTAAACATGGGATTTACTTATAATAAATTTAAATTATTGTACTTGATTTAAAAAATAAGGTTGAGGAAAGATCCTATAAGCCCCCATTCTGTAAGAAATAGCTAAGGAAATTGGAGATGTTAAACTAGAAAAAGAAAGATTTAGGAAGATGTGATAATTTGTCTTCCAATATTTAAAGGCTATCACATGCAACAGGGATTAGATTTATTTGTATAATATTTTAACTACAAATGAAACCAGGACTTGGGACTTTGGAGGAAAAGTAGATTTTGGTAAAGAAGAATATTCTAGTAGAGTTTTTCACAGTGAAATTGGGCACCTTGAGTAGTATCAGCCTATCTTGTTGCCATATAAAGCATTAAATCCAATCTAGGTGACTATATGATGGATTGATGGGAAGAGGAGCTGCATGCTTTTTAAAGACCTCAGGTCTCAGATAGTCTAGGGATCAATTTCTAGAAGGTTAGGGAATCTGAACATCAGATCTTTAAGACAAGAGGATATGGCAAGATCAATGATGGCAGGTTAAGCAAAGGATAGACACTCTGGCCACAATTCCTTGACACTCCTCTCATCATAATAAAGGCCAGCCTTAGTGATTCACTTCTAATGATGAATGTAGCACAGAATTGTTTCTTCATGATTTATGAGACTTAGACAAGATGATGTACTCTCTCTGTGTTCAAGTCCAGATTTAAATTTACTGAGTGACTTCCCCAAGTCATTTACCTCTCCCACATTTAGCAGTCGCTTGATAGAACCACATGTAGGCATTCCAGCCACATCCCAGCTAGAATCCCAGCTGGAAGCCAGCATCAAAGGGCAGACCTATGAGTGGGTAAGCAGACCTGCACATAGTTCTATCACTCAGCCTTTGAGTGCCTCCAGTTGGTGCTTCATGGAACAGAGGGAGAAATGGGAAGGAGTTTTACAATTTTTGTTAAACACACATGGAGTCATGAAGCATGTCACTCATAGGAAGCACCAGGACCTGTTATAAGTCGAGGGGGAGGAGAGGAGATTTTGGAAAAGTGCCTTTATTGTGGTTTCTGCAGGGAGAAAAGAGAAGGCAAGACAAGCAGCCTGAGGATTGACTAATTTGAATAATATCAGCAGGTCTGGGCATAGGGTTGTCCCTTCTTGTCTGGTACCAGACCCCAGTGAATCGGATGGTTTTTCCTGAGCAGGGTGTAAGGGTGGTTTCTTTCCAGGGCTCTTGTCCAGGTGGATTTGAAGAACGAAGCCCCAGACAATAGGTTGTAGATGAAAAGGGTGGAAATGTATTGGAAACAAGTGCAGACTCCCACATAGGGAGAGGATCCCAAGGGGTGACCCCACTAAGCTCTTCTTTGCTATTGTTTATAAAGGCTGCAGTCCTTTTTCTCTTCATACTACCTTCCAATTGGTAACTATATCAACTTCAAACCTAAAATCCCACGTGGCGCCTCCCTCTTTTTCTCCCCCTTCAGTGGTAGAATTCTCTAGCTCCTGTGAAAATCTGTTTTACTCTTTCTCCCATTTGTCAGTATTTCTCTGTCCTTTGTGAAGTTTGTTTCCTCTTTCTCCCTATACCCGGTGACTTTTCTCCATTTTATGTGAATGGATGTCTTCTTCTCCCCTTATCATGTAGTATTTCTCTATTCCCCCCCTCTCTCTGTGAATGTATGCTTTTTTGGCAGCTCCAAGCCCTCATCTAGCAGTTCTCTTTTATGGGCCCTCTAATTCCTAAAACTCCCTAAACCTTTGAGTTTATTGAATATGGAATAGCAGGGCCTATTTTATGCCTAAAACTCCTCTCACCGGGGTGATTATGGAAGGTTTGTAGTGTCTGGTTGTGTGAGAGCCAGCTAAGGGAGGTATAATACTTGGGGGTATGGCCTTAACCAGCTACTCAACAAGGAGAACTAACTAACTAAGCTCTAGCCAGTCAGGGCCTCAAAACAGAATTTATAAAACTATATTATTGTGAGCAAAATAAATGTTGACATTGTTTTAAGCTACTAGTTTTGGGTAGTAGTTCATTATATAGCAGTAGATCACTGGAGTGCTTGGATTGTTGGTAATTGCAGAAGCCCATAAGATGGAGCATCTGTTGCATTCTTCTGGACTCAGGGGGAGTGTAACTTTTTCTCTTGGCTTCTAGAGCCTTTTATGAGAGCCAGAGGGCTCTCTCTGAAGAAGAGTTCAGACTTATTGATTTTCTGGGTCAGAACATGGGCCATAAAACCTGGCTTCAAACCACTTCTCTGACTCTTGTGAAGTCCCGAGAGTGTGCTTTCTATAAGTCCTCCCAGAGCAGCAGGAGAGAGGTACGTTTTGGGTTTTGGGAGAGAAGAGGGTGTCTTGGTTTTGTCTGAGGATGAAGGTGTCTCTCTCAGTTTGGGTTTCCCTCAATGTAAATCTTGAGAAAAGAACGTGGGTACTTTATTTGGAAAGTGATCTCAGGAAGCAGGAATGAGGGAGTAGAAGAGATGGAGGAAAATCCAATATAAGAGAGTTGTTTTCAAGATTGTTGTAGGAAACAAGGCCTTGATTTTTCTGGGACTTCCTGAGCAGCATATCTCTCAGAAATACCCTCCTGTAGGAAAGGAGTTGGATATTTATCCAACTCTCTCATGTTCCCTTGGGTTGAGGGCTGTTCCTGAAAGCAACCTCTGGACTGTGCTTGTGCATGGGCTGAGAAGGCTTATGTGGCATCAGAAAAAGTTTTTGGGAGGAAGTAGAAAGATGAAAAACATGCCTTGATGTGGGATACTGTTACCTTAGGGTAGTCTAAGCTCATGTGGATTTCAGCTGAGTCTGAATTTCTACATTTTCAACACAATGTGTATGAAACACCAGAGGTGTTGGGAAAGTACACTGGAATTGGATTCAAAGGCCTGGTTTCAGCTCATAATTATACTGAGTAACCATGACAAAGGCATTTAACTCCCAGAGTTAGTTTCCTCATATGTATAATGAGGATATATTATCATCAGGTGACATTTGTCTGGAAAATACAGAGCCAAGGGCAGTGCCTCAACTAGGAGATATGAACTGGTTGGCTGCCAAGAGGCCTCCAAAGGAATTCTCCATAATCCATGAAGACTAGGGCTCTCCTTCCTGACTATGGTGCTTCTCCTAAGACAAGGTTTCTTAACCAAATTCATAATGACTGATGCATAACTAACATGGAAATTTATTAATGTAGATGAGAAAGGTAAAGATCACTGGAATTGATGAGTGGTATTTTTTGGCTAGGAACATTGTCTTTGTAGGCAAGCTATTTTACAAGTCCAGTCAGAAGGTTAAGTGGGTATAGGATTCAAATAAAGGTAGTTTGTTACATGGTTTGAATTTTGGAGCAGCAGGATAAGGGTAGCCTGAGGTATTATTTTCTATAAGGTTATCAGCTCCTCTGATTTATCCAATGATCTTCATTATGAATGACCTTGTCATTGGCAAATATCTTCAAATTTGCCTTATGCATGTCTGGGATTCAATTGACTTTTGTAAATCAACTTTGCCTCTCTATCACTATGTATTGTATTGATTTTGTGGTGCAATTCTCAGAGGGCAACTTTTTTTTTTTTTTTTTTTTAAAACAAACTGTTTAGGGGGCAATTCATCCTCTATACTGTCCATAAAATCTGGCCCCAAACTGTTTCTGTGGTTATTGGAGAGTTTATATGGCATAGTTAAACTGATAAGCATTATGTGCATTAGTAAATCATAGGACCCAGTAGGCAGTAATGGGCTCTGGCGAGTAGAGGAATAGAGTTTGGCAGTCTATGAAATAGAAAAGTACTTTTTAAAAATGCCTATTTTGTTGAGGACTTTGTAATCATGGATAGAAGTGCTTAAGGCCAGGCTACTTTTGACAATTATAATTTGTTGACAATTAAAACTATTGTGAGGGATTTTATTAGACATTGTCAAGCCTAGTAAAAAGGAAAACAAATAGTTATAAGTTAGTGTTCATTGAATATAAAATATAATTTTAAAGATACCTTTAAAAGAAATAATACTAATCTGAAAGTAGGGAGACTTGAGTATTTGCCTTATTCTGCTGACTTAAAAGTTGTATAACTTTGGCTGATCACCTCTCTGGGATCCACTGTAAAAAGAGGACTAGATTAATAATCCTATTTCTATTTCAACTTTAAAATTTTTCTGACATAAGTAATAGGTTTTCTTGGCAGTGGAGACAATCACATAACTTTTAAAAGTGTGAATGTTTTGGAGGGAAGTGAGAGATGGGAGGAGCTTCACTCTTCATAGAAGGGGAATCACTAGTAATCTGTATTCCGGGAAGTTACAGTCTAAACATTTTCAATGTCTGACACTAAAATGTAGGGAGAATACTTGAGGGACGTCTACAGGAAATCCCTAATAATAGTGACCAACCATCCCAGTTTGCCTGGATCTGAGAAGTTTACCAGGAATCAGGATGTTTGCTATTAAGTAGGGGAAAATCCTGAGCAAAAAGGGATGAGTTGGTCTTCTTACTCCTAACATGCAATCTGTATTTGTCTTAGTCTGTTCGAGCTGTTATATCAAAAATACCATAGACTACTGTTGATTAAACAACATTTATTTCTCATAGTTCTGGAGGCTGGGCAGTCCAAGATCAAGGCACTTGCAGATTCATTTCTGATGCATAGAGGCTCCTTTTCTTACTGTGTCCTCACATGACCAAAGGGGTATGGGAGCTTCCTGGGTCTCTTTTATAAGTGCACTAGTCCCATTCTTGAGGGCTCTACCCTCATGACTAACCACCTTTCAAAGGCTCAGCTTCTTAATATCATCACATTGGGGAATATGTTTCAGCATATGAACTTTGGGGGTTGGGGTGTGGGGAGCCATAAACATTCAGCCATAGTAGCATTATTTTAGTATAGGTTTCAAGCTGTCCTCTGTATAGTAGTCAAGTGGTAAGAATAGTCGCTGCTCATAAACTTCAAACACGAAAAGTGTTGCTTCTAAAAGGCACCATTTAAGTGATGAATACAGTTTTAAAGTCACAGACTGGGGAATATGCAGAAAGTGAGACATTAAACGATTAGAGGACAGAAATAAGTTTTTTCTCCACTATTATGTATTCAATTATTTGTTTATTCATGCCTTTAGTATTATGAGTCCCTTCTCTGTGTGAAGCACAGTGCTAGTTACTGGAAATGAAAACAAGCAAATAATAAAACAAGAACACCTCTCTCATGAGATTTATTTTAATCTACCTTGTTGCTGTTAAGTTTGTCTTTCCTTCTTGCCCCAGAGTGCTGTCCTGTAAGCACCTCACACATCTTGGTACTAAGGCCAGGGCCTAGTACTTGGGAGGCCCTCAACAAATATTTGTTGAATTGAATTTTTATTATTCCCTTTGGTCTTGCTGACTTTTTAAAAAACCTCTTTTCCCTTCTTTGTCTCAAAGGATTCCACTAATATTTTTTTCTCTAGGACTCAAAACACTTGGCAAACATTTTCCAAAATCTTTACAGCCCATCTCTGAAATAGATAAGTACCCTGATAGCAATTGTACCCATCACTAGCTATGGTCTCTCTTGGTTCTCTTATGTCCTATTACTGATGGTTCATTTGAGCTTCCAAAGCAGGTCAAGACACCTTTTAATAGTTCTCATGGCTCATTTTGGGCATTTGCAGGGCAGTAGCCTCAGGAAATATGTGGACTTCAAAGGTACTTATCAGAAGCAAAGTCAGATAAAAGTAAACAGCACAGTAAAGATGCCAAGTGTATGTAGGCCTCATGTTCCGCAGCACAGACCTGTAAAGGTCTCCTGAGGACATAAGCCAGAAAGAGCCACCTGGAGTTGTAATTTTCCAGCCCTTCTGGAGATGTAGGTGAGGTCATTGCTATTGATTCCATTTTGGAGTCTGGCAGCAGGAAGGGATCTTGGGATTTAACTCTGTCCTCTGTCCGAGTGTCACTACATTGAAAATAGGACAAAATGGTAATACATTTATGACAAGGCTATTTGCCTTTTGTATAATTTCTGGAAGTGAAGTGCTAAAAATATTGCTAAGTTTAAAAAAAAATTCTTAATGAATTCCTATCACATTCCAGTGAGATAGATGGAGTAAGTTAATTTTTTTTTTTAATAGAGGGGACAACTGAATCCCTTAGTAATTATCAAGTGTCACACATCAAATTTATAACAGCAGTTCACTCAGACATCTATTATGACACCACAAAACATTTTTTGGTCTCAGCAGATGTTGTGTGCATTTGAAATTATCTAAACTGTTGGGCTTTGCTCATGTTGTAGAGTCACAAGCTAAATAGGAGGTGCATATCTTATCTAATTTACTTATCTGTTATTGTGACCTGACACTTATATTGTTAATGGCCCTTAAGTCTAAATGATTGCCCCATTTTAGGCAGGCAGTTTGTGGGTAGATGTGCTTTTCTGTAATTGGGTCGGTCATCTCCTGCACTTTGGCAGGAAAACTCCTTAAACTTGGAAATAGCAATGGGAAAATTAATTGTTTTGATAACAAAGCAATAAAACCAGCCAGTCCTTTCTGCATATATTACATGTGTGTGCCCATGAATGTGTATGTGTGTCCATATGAGTGTTATCTACTAGAATTTATTATAGGTTATCAGTAACTCTTAAGAAAAAAACATAACTTCACAATGATGCAGTAGAAGCAACTAGCCAAGTGTTAATCATTTCTAGCTACTACTTTGATGATAAGCATGCTTGAAAAAAAAGTCCGTCCATCTATCCATCCATCGTCTATCTTTCTATCTGAGTTAATTCACATGATTAAAAATAATTACAAAATATAAAAAGTTCATAGTTACTAGTCTTCCTCCTATTCCTTGACTTCCATCTGCCAAGAACCCTCAGTCATAGATAATCAATCACTCTTTTTAATTTCTTAAATATCCAGTTTCAGAGTTTAAAAAATTTATATAAAATCCAATTAAAATATGATTTCCCTCCTTTTATACAAAAGATAACATATTACAGACATTCTTCTGCAGCTTGTCTTCATCACCTAAAAGGATCTTGGCAATCATGCATAAGCAGGATATAGAGAGCTTTTTCATACTCCCCCCCCCCCTCCGCTGCATTGTACTTCATTGCTTTGATCAGTATTTTTAAAATATGCACATGAATCAAAATCACTTGGAGTGTTGTTAAAATACAGATTACTGAGTTTGATCCTTAAATCCTTTATTCAAGAGGTCTGGGGTGGGGTCTGAAAATTTGCATTTCTATTAAGCTCCTAGGAGATGCCAATGTTATTGTCTGGGGACCACACCTTGAGAACTACTGTTTTAAAAATACCATAACATATTTAGTCTGTGGACAGACAAAAAAAAATTTCCCACCCTCTTGCTATTACAAACTATGAAGCAATGAATATTCTGATTCATATAACATTTCAAACAGATATAGGTATTTCTGTAGGATTAATTTCTAAGAGTGGATTTTGGGTTTGAGGGTTATATAAATTTGTAATTTCAATATGTAGTGCTAAATTGGTGGCACTTTCAATTTATACCTCTAGCAGTAATACTTGAAAGTTCTATTAAACCATGCCAAAAGAGTCTATTGTAAAAATTTTTTTTGCCAGTCTGATAAGTGACAAATAGTTTTAATTTACACTTACCTTTTCATATAATTAAGAACCATCTGTGTTTCTTTTCTAAAATTTTCCTTTTTTGAGTCAGTTACCTAATCATTTTAGACCTCAGTGTCTTTATCTGTAAAGTGGGAATATTAGTAATTCTTAATAATTAGACAGCCTAAACTCCTATGACTCCAAACTTTATTTTTTGATTCTTTTAAAAAAATATATTTTATTGATTTTTTACAGAGAGGAAGGAAGAGGGATAGAGAGCTAGAAACGTTGATGAGAGAGAAACATGGACCAGCTGCCTCTTGCACACCCCCTACCGGGGATGTGCCGGCAACCAACATACATGCCCCTGGCTGGAATCGAACCTGGGACCTTTCAGTCCACAGACCGATGCTCTACCACTGAGACAAACCGGTTTCGGCTATTTTTTGATTCTTAATAATTAATTCAATTATACTTTCAGTTACTTATATTTGAATAATTAGCACTTACAATATGTTGGGTACTGGGGATGATATGGTGAAAACCTTATTGTCAAGGAATTCATTGTATATGAGGGAAGACCAACTTGAAAAGGTTATCTATATTATAAAAAGCCCATGGCTGTTAAGCTGTAACTCTGTAACTCCCTAACAACCAGTCACCAAGAGGCTGCATGTAGGGCGAGGCTTGCGCAGGTAGGTGAGACTTGACTCTGGGTCTTGTGGCATGGTGGGGTCTGGGGTCCCTGGTCTCGTCCGATTTCCCGCAGGTCTAGGTCTTGCGCCATTTCGTATGCTGGGTTACTAGTGTTAAAATAAAATGATGGCTGTAATGAGGGTGCTTACAAAGTTAAAGAGGCACATCAGGACAATGAACTTTAATTCTGCCTAGGGGAATCAGGAAAGCTTCATGCAGAAGGCTTGAACTGACACCTGATGAAAAGGAGTTTGCCAGATGAATGAGTAGAGGAGGGTATCACAAACAGAAAAATAGCCTGTGTAAAGTCAGAGGCATGAGAAAAATATGGGTATTAGCTAACTATAATAGTGTAAATTTTAAAGAGTAGTAATGGAAGAAGGACCACTCTGATTTTCAAGTTCACCTTTACAGTAGAAGGACATCAGTCCTTCAGATTGAAAACATGAATGCTTCCCTCATTATTTTCAGTAGCCAATTTTCTCTCTATTAGTTTTCTCATCTGGTCCTCTTTACTATGGCATTTGTAGTTTGGACACTTCTTTGTTTCAAATGAAGATTTATTTGGGGCTCTGCTATATAAGCTTGCCAATTTAATGTTCCATCCACTAGCACATAATTCTTAATCTGAGAGTCAGAGGTTAATAGAAAAATAACATAGAGGGAATATATTTTATGCTATAACTTTAAGAGTATGTTCTCAGGGACTGTTGATGGAAATGAGGTGATACTTAGGACATATTGAATGAAGAGATCTGTAGACTCTGTGAGCTAAAGCCTGATGACTTGACATATACCTGCATGGACTAGATTTCTCTGTGGATGAGTCACTGTTTGGGTCATTAAGGAAGTCTGGCTAAATATATGTTCTTTGCATATTTTACATATTAGAAGTAATCAAGACTGTGGACACCATTATCAAGGGTACAGAAATCTTAGCTTCAAGAAACCCAATGAGCAGTGCTACAAAATTGAAATATTTCTATTTATCAACTGAAAGAACTCTTGGAATCCACTGGGCTAGATGTCCTCAGGGGTTAATCTATTTTACTCTAACCTTTTATACTGTATTTCTCTTTTATTTCTAGGCATGGCTTTAAAAAAAATCCTCACCCAAGGATATGTTTTTATTTTAGAGAGAAGAAGGGTTGGGGGTGGGGGAGGAAAGAAAGGGAGCAACATCAATCTGAGAGAGAAACATTAATTAATTGCCTTCTTACCTGCCCTAGCCAGGAATCAACCTACAACCTTTTGGTGTATGGGTTGATGCTTCAACCAACTGAGCCAACTGGTCAGGGCTCTAGTCATCACACTTTTAAGATGCCTACAAAGTAGGATCCTAAAACAACGAACCTTTGTCACCACCTCTCAATATGTAGATGGTTCCATTATTTTTTTCAGGAATAACATAAACAGGAGGCTGTTGCTTAGACCCTATTTCACCCACATAAGTTTATTAAGCTATAAGTGATACTCATCTTCAGCTGTGCTCCCCTGAAAAACAGTGTGGCTGAGAAATCCACCTACACTTCCATGTTCTGGGAAATGACTTAACTCTAAGAACCAGCCTTCCCAATGTTACTTAGATGAGACTCAAGGATGAACCCTTTGTTTACCTAAGGCAGACACAAAACCTTGAAATTCTTATTCTTTAAAAAAAAAAAAATTATTGATTGTTAGAGAGGAAAGGAGAGGGATAGAAAGATAGACAAATCAATGAGAGAGAAACATCATCAATCATCTGCCTCCTGCACTCACCCCCACTGGGGATTGAGCCTGCAACCCAGGCATGTGCCCTGATGGGGAATCAAACCCACCACCTCTTGGTTCCTGGGTCAGATGCTCAACCACTGAGCCATGCTGGCTGGCTGAAATCCTTATTCTTTATCTCATAAATGATTAGCTGAAATATTTGTCCCCTTTGACCAATCTGAAGAAAATGCTCATTAACTTGACTAAACTTTAGTTAGTGCTGTCTTCTTTCCCGGGCTCCTAAATTTTGGCCCACCCTTGAGCATTGGAATGTAGAATAGCCCCTCCTTAGTGAATGTTCCCCAGAATCAGCTGTCCTGAGGGAAAACCATTCCATGACCCATTGTCTAATCAGGCTTCCCAGTCATCTCCTCTTTCCACATCTGGTTCTTTTTAGCAATATTTACTCCTTCCTATAAAAGAAAAGCCCTCTCCTACAAGACCTTTGAGATACTTGTAGATATCATGGTCATAAAATGTAAGTTTTCAACTCCTTTGGGTAAATACCAAGGAGCATGATTGCTAGGTCATCCAAGAAGAGTATTAAGAAACTGCCAAACTGTTTTCCAAAGTGGCTGTATCATTTTAATTCCCACCAGCAACAAATAAAAATTCCTACTACTCCACATCTTTGTCAGCATTTGGTGTTGTCCCTGTTTTGGATTTTGGCCATTGTAGTAGATATGTACTGGTATCTCGTTGTTGTTTTAATTTGCATTCCCCTGATGATATATGTGAAGTGTCTTTTCATATGCTTATTTGCCACCTGTATATCTTCATTGGTGAGGTGCCAGTTGAGGTGTTTGGCCCATATTTTAATCAGTGGTTTGTTTGAAAGTTCTTTGTATATAGTAGATAATATTTCTCTTGTAAATATTTTTTCCTCAGTCTGTGGCTTGTCTTTCCATTCTTTTGATAGATATTTTACTTGACAGGCGTTTTCAGAAAAAAAAAAAAAAAAAAAAAGAACCCAAAATATAGTGGGAAACTGAAATGGTCAAACTCCCCACTCTACAAATGTCCTGTTAATGTACTCTTTAGAGCTATCTATGACTTTCACATCTTTGAGCTAATTTACAGCTTTATAAGCATCAGAAGATGGATAATAATCATGATTCTTTTCCTTAGAAATACAAATAAACTCTGTCCAAAATGTAACTGGTTATTTCCTTGATGATAGACCTTTTTGCCTCTGTCTATAAATTAAGTTCAGTATGCCTTATTGTCTCCACAGGTGTTGTTCTTTGAAGTATCTTTTGGACTGGTCGTAACATCTTACTGGCTTCATCATTCATTAATTAATGCATTACACAAAATCTTTGACATATGTTCATTTTGTATTCATTTTTATGTGAGTCCTGATTTTACCTTTTTTAAAAAAAAAATTTATCCTTTCACAGAAGTTTATATAATGTAGGTTTCACAGCTAGTGGAGGAGACTTGTTTCACAGACAAGGCTCAGATCATAGAGCACATACTCTTTACTTACCACATTATGCTTGGGAACTGAAAGGTAAGTGGGAGAAGCAAAGCATATTGCCTGTTGAGATCAACGTGCTAATGGGGAAAGCCTTTGGCTCCTATAAGGAACCCAAATGGGAAAGAACAGATAAGTTTATTTAGTAAGAATTGTAAAACCATTTTGTATACCATAGGTTCTGCCAAAAAACCCCACCTCCCTGCCATTTGGGAATCAGAGAAATTAGCAGAGAAATCAGGCTGCTCTGCTGGGTTTAAGAACATTTCCTAACAAAACCTACTATGAATATGGAATTCTTAATTAACATTCCTAGAGGGTGGGCACATGGGGCAGTGTGCCCAGGGTTCCCTGGGAGTTGCTTTGTTTGAGTGAAGTTCCCTAGTGTTCACAGTTGGATATCTGCAGATTAAGTGCAGACAATACTTGGACAGACAATTGAAAAAGTAATTTTTTGATGCTCTCACCAGCTGCTGCTGAGAGATTAGCTGGGATGTTATCCAGGCTCTTTTGCTGTAGCTGATAAAACTTTATGAGAGCAGCACATAAGTTTATACATTATTGTTGATCTAGCTGGGAAAAGAATTTGGGAATACTGTTGCACTTTTTTTATGGGGTGGGAGTCAACAAGTCTAGGCTTTGTTTGCTGGACATTGCACCTAATGGGAGGAAAATATTACTAGAGATAGACAATCAATTAAAAAAATTACACAAAACAATTATTCTAGTTGTTTCTCTGCTATGCATCCCACCTCATCCCATTTTGTGACCTCTGCGATCCATGTCCTGTGCACGGATTGTGAATAGGCAAAGCCAGTCAGGGATATCTGTGTTCCCTTGCCACAAAAAAGTGATCAAGACCTGGCAGAGACTAAGATTCCTTTGACTATACTGATTACTCATGAGAAATCCAATCAGAGTAAAGTTTAGGGTTTTTGTTCAATTGTGAAAACTGTATCATCTCCCACACTGGACATGTTTGACAAAGAACTGTAGCTTTACTTTCTGCTAGTAGTGTTCTTACATTTATGAGAAAAGCAGTCCTGAAGGTCAGAGAGGAGTGCCTAAAGAATCACAGAGAAATGAAACTGAAGCCTTAATGAAATTGCACTTAAAGCCCATTTGACCTTAGTAATTCAAACCTGGGAATTCCAATTATTGTTTGAATCAATTTGATTTTTTTTGGTCATTCACAATGAAGGATTTCTACCACCAAACATGGGATATTTTTATTATCCCTGTTGCTTCCTTTTCTTTACATGGTGCTGTATTGTGTGCAGAAGAGACTTCAGAATGTGAGTTTAACTTGGACCTTGTCCTGGGAAGAGCTGAGAGTAAGTTCACCAATATTCTCTGGGAGCTCTTAGAATCTGTTCAGTCTTGGATGTTTTTTACTTTTTCCAGCCCTAACAGTTTGAGGTATAATTTTTGGCTGGTTATCTGTGACCTTTTAAGGAAGTGAAAATTCTGAGGAGAGAAGGGAATTGGCCCAAAATAGGAAAAGCTGGATAACTCTGGACAGATAGTATTTCATGGAATCTTGTGTAGGAAACACAGTTTTGCAGATATGTGGATTATCATGCAGCTGATTATTGATCAACATAGGTTTGAGCTGTGCAAGTCCATGTATAGATCAGTGTTTTTCAACCTTTTTTGGGCAAAGGCACACTTGTTTCATGAAAAAAATCACGAGGCACACCACCATTAGAAAATGTTAAAAAATTTAACTCTGTGCCTATATTGACTATATATAAAGTAATTCTCTTGAATAGGAATCAAATAAACACAAAGAAAGCATTTTATAATTACTTTATTATGAAATATTAAGTAAACAAAATAGTGAAAAATTATAAAATTCTTGTCTTGTCTGCACCTACGGCACACCAGGCAACATCTCGCGGCACACTAGTGTGCCGCGGAACAGCGGTTGAAAAACGCTGGTATAGATGAAATTTTTTGGATAAATATCTGTACTATTTTTGATGTATGATTGGAAGCCCACAGATATAGAACACTATGCCATTTTATACAGGGGTCTTGAGCATCCACAGACTTTTCTCTCCATAAGGAACCAATTCCATATGGATACCAAGGGTAGTCAAGTTTTGGGAGAGATAAGAGTTACACATAAATTTTTGACTACGGGGGTGGGGTCGGGACCCTTAACACCCAAGGGTCAACTGTACTTATATTTGTGTAAACATCCTTAAAAGGAGGAACCATGTTTGTTTTATTCATTACCATATCCTCAGTACCTAACATGGGGCTGTTCCCTAGAAAGCATTTGGTTATATCTGTTAAATTAGAAGGATGAACAAGAGTCAAGTGGTACAGAGTTTTTGAAGTATGTTTCCTTTCATACTTTACCAATAAGGAGTTTTATTTCAGAAGTCATGATTATAATTACAGGGTCCAGGGTTTATCTGAATTAATCTCCCTGGAAATTTTAACCCCTCACCCAATTCTTTATTTATCCTTGTCTTTCCTCTGAGTTCCAAAGAAACCGATTATCAGAATTTTTTTTAAAGAAGAAATTAGTTTCATTTGTAACTATTGAACAAGTGTAAGGTTGATGAAATCTCTATATGCCATAGGTAAAGCAATGAATAATATATAAATACCCAAAGAATTATATCACATTGATTTTTAAAAAAATATATTTTATTGATTTTTTACGGAGAGGAAGGGAGAAAGATAGAGAGCTAGAAACATCGATGAGAGAGAAACATCGACCATCTGCCTCTTGCACACCCCCTACTGGGGATGTTCCCGCAACCAATGTACATGCCCTTGCCCGGTATCGAACCTGGGACCTTTCAGTCTGCAGACAGACGCTCTACCACTGAGCCAAACCTGCTTTGGCTATATCACATTGATTTTTAAAATCATGAAATATCTTGCAGAGCTAGGGTCCATGTTTTTGAGCAGTATACATGCTTTTGGTATTACCAGTTCAGTTGCAAATAGCTGAACATGGTAAAGGTAGAAGAAAAGAAAAAATGTCACTTAGCTCCTTTTTTTTTTTGTGCTATAAGATATTTGTCAGTTGAAATGTTAACTTTTTTCATAGCTAATGGGACAGAAAACATGAATCCAATTCAGCTAACTCCAAGGAAGACTAGATAAGAACTATTCAATTATGGGTTGCTTATTTATCTAATTCTCTTGGCAGGATTTGCTTTTGGTAAAACAAATCACCTGTTGAAGAAAAAAAAGTCATTTAAGTGATTAAAATCTACTTTAGTTAATTTCCTCTTTAACTTATTTGTACGCCAGCAAGAGCTGATAATTGTAATGAATAATTCTTATGGGAAACTTTCATTGACATTTGGATCTCATTAAATTTTGAAAAGCTTGTACCATCTTGTTCTTTTTAGGGCTTCCTTTCCCCTTTCCCCCCCCCCCCCCCTAACTATTTTCAAGGCAGGCTACAGTGCATGAAGTTTGATGCATGAGCTTTGAAACTTCGGAGTTTGAAATCCAGTTCTTTCATTACTAGCTGTGTGAGCCAGGGCAATTTTAAGTTTAAAAACACGCACAACTCAAATGCAATTGTAAAATGATTGTTACTTTGGATTGTCAGGATAATTAAATGAGTTAATGTAAAGTGCTAGGCTTAGAGATGTAAAATGCTTAACATAGTTGGGCATATGATAAGAATATATTAATAGGTATTGTTCATTATTAATAAGAAGCTCAGAAATAGAAAAGCTGATTGGATGAAGAGGGGCTGCTGGAAAAACAAAGATCAATTTCCTCTTTATAATTAATGTATAAGTTGCTAGAAAATTTAGCATGTGAGTAATAGACATCTGCTTTATTATCAAGAAAACACAAATTTTCAAGTTCTTACCAAACTAGGTACTTCTGTGTTATACATACCATCCATTTAGAATTCTTTTTTTAAAGGATATTTTGCCTTAGGGGTCAGAGTATATAACACTCCTAGAACAAGTACACCTTAGTCCCAGCGTAGAATTAAAATCAGTTAATGTGAATGTCAACCCTTCCTCTTGGTGTTTTAAAGAGCATATCATTTAAAGGTAAAGAAAATGTAAAATAGAAAAAGATGACTGCAGGGACTGGTGAATATAGATGGTGTAAGAAAATGTGTGGTAGAGAATGAGAAAGGAGAGAGAAAAAGTAGTAGCATCTTGATTTGAATATATCTATCTTATCTATCTATTGAAGTCACAAATGTCATTGCTATATGTAGGCACGCTATTAACCTTGATTTTTACCCTTTTTTTTGAAGCTGGAGAATATAAATAGTATTCTTAAACATATAAGTCAACTTTTGATTTCTTTTTGTGCGTGTGTGTGCAGAGAAGGAAGTGAGGTTTGTAAAAAACTTATTTAGGTATGCATTGGAAATTTTTGTGTGTACGTGAGGGAAACAGTCTTACCATTTCAGAATACTTTGTTCAGACTAATCTTAAAATTAATTTGTGTTTTGGACACACATCATTTGTTTCTGCCACTAAGAAGATTATTAAAGGCCAAGTTAGATGAATTTAAAAGTAAGCAAAATAATCCATACTGTAAATAATCTATGTGCAAAGAGATATAATAGGGAGTATCCGTTTTTATTTATTCAGTACTATGCTTTGAGTTTATATTTAATGTCTTATTTATAGTAGAAAAGATAAGGAATTTTCCCATAGTTTAGAAATGATTTAGCTTAGAGATAAAAATTGCCACAAGGCACTGAAAGAACAGAGTTTGGGACTTTTGCTATTACTTAAAAAATGTTCCGAATTTCTTAAAAATGTGTTTATTAGACATAGCAGAAGCCCATCTTAGAGAATGAGGGAGCATCCTGACTGGAAATAAAACTCTGCGAAGTCAAGGCAACAACTGGTGCCTTGGAAGTTGATCCTTTTGTGTTTCTCCTGCTTTATAATGTATCTTTATAGCATCAGCATATGCCTTTAACTACCATTTCTGTCTTGATGACTAGCCCTGCCATTATCAGGCTTTATTAATCCTAGCTCTCTCAGGACTGATTTCTGAAATTGACCCCTTACCACCATCTCTTACTTCTCTGGATGAGGGGTTATGGAACAAGAACAGAAGAAAGTACAAATCTTTTATTTTTCTTTGTTAAACTAGACTTAAAACAGTCTTAAAGGAGCCTCTGAGAAGCCATATATTCTCATGATCCAAATTCCTGCATTCTCAATCTAGTCAAATAGGTGTATTTCCATTTGGGAAGAGTCTCACTATACCATCTTCCTTCTGGGAAAGAAAATAATTTAGTTTTTCCTGAGTCCATATTGTTGAGGAGTTTGCAAAATGTAGTTTTATACCAGAGGTTATTTTGGCTCTTTGTGCTTGTGTTCAGTGTATTCTATTGGAAGCTATTACAAGGGCTGTGGGGAAAGAGAGAAAGATGAGCTGGTGTCTGCACTTTTCTTAAACAGCTGGGGGTATGAGCAGAAACTCTTTAAATTGCACATGCAAATGTAGCATCTGGCATAGTGGGAACAACAGAGCTCCAGGGACCCTGGAAGAGGTGAAGTAGGAGAGTTTGTCAAGTTTTAACTTCAGAACTTAAGAATAGAACTAAACAACAAAATGGGTAGTGAACTTTGCTCTAGCATCTCAAGAAACACAATCAATAGGACTTCAGCTTGAGTGAAAAGCATGTAGACTGTGATTGGAGTTGGAGATCAACATAAATTAGCTTCAAAGTAGTGGTTCCCAAAGTATGCCCCCCACAACCTGATCAGTGTCAGCATTATCTGGGAATTTGTTAGAAATGCAAATTCTTGGTCCTCAACCCAGAACTACTGAATCATAAATTGGGGATAGAACTCAGAAATCTATGGTTCAAAAAGTCCTCCAGATTGTTCTGATGTATGCTAAAAATTGAAAATCACCATTTTAGGGCATTGGGGACATTTTTTTTTTAAACTTAATAAGGAGGTGGCTTCATCTCCTATCCCTTAGTGATTGATTCAGGTCCATAAATGAATGCATGTGTGCATACCAGATTTAAAAAGTGATGATAGCCCAGCCAGTGTGGCTCAGCAGTTGAACATCGACCTATGAACCAGGAAGTCACGGGTTTGATTCCAAGTCAGGGTACATGCCTGGGTTGAAGGCTCAATCCCCAATGTGGGGCATGCTGGAGGCAGCCAATCAATGAACCTCTCTCATCATTGATGTTTGTATCTCTCTCTCCTTTTCCCTATCTCTCTGAAAAAAATAACAAATTTTTCTTTTGTTATTAACTTCAGAACTTAAGAATAGAACTAAACAACAAAATGGGTAGTGAACCTAGAAGGGCTTTGCTATCACATTTCATTATTTTAAGACCTGACATGACCCCTTTCTTGTTCCTCTTTCTTTCCAAGTCTTAGCTACCTCAGTTTGGTGACTCAGCAAACAATTATTTGAAATACTTGTTATTTCACAGTGGAACTGAGTTATTCAAAGTGGAAGCCTACACATGGCCCTATGTGACTAATTCAAATAAAAAGTTTAGCTTCTCAATTCTAGCCATATTTCAACTGCTCAGTAGCCATATGTAGATAGTAGTTACTCTATTGGGCAATACTAATATGGAACATCTTCATCTCTTGGATACTAAACTGGTAAAGCTACCAGTAATGTTTACTAACTTCTGTTGTGTAAACACTCCCGCCATGACCAGTGTTGAGCTACCAAATGGAGTTGGAAAGATACGCACAATCAGCTCTTGAGAGCTAACATGAGTTGGTTCCAGGTCACCACTTGTTTTGGGAGAGGAATTTTTTCTTGATGGCAGAAAGTACAAATTCTGTTCTTTATATTATATTCTAATTTGATTTTATGTAGTTGGTTTTCCAAGAATACAATATTAATAGCATACTAAATATGGGCAATAAAGTCTATTTTGGATATAAGGTATTATAAACATTACACAATTTCATTTAAAAGATCTATTCCATGTCAATAGGAAAACTGCTCAAAGTGGATTGGGACCAATGTCTTACGGTGTCTGTGTACTCAAAACTAAACCATACAAGATGTGAAGATGCATTTGTTTTAGTCTGAATTTTGTACTGAGTCAATGTTGTATTCCATTTATTATTTCTAGTAAGTGGAGGTGTTGATAGTCATGTCTGGTTGTGGATAGTAAGTGGATAGGATTTATTTGCTTGTTGAAAATGGAAGAATCATCTTTCATCTTTGAAGTCATGAATGACTTGTAAGTATGGATGAACAATGTAGTTAACTTTTAAAATATTTGCCATTTTTAAAGTGCTTAGAAATCCTTTTTGAAAGATGTAAAATTATTTTTTAATGCAAGCCAAACAGAAGCTAGGGGCTAGTTTTTAAGTTTCATAATCAGAGTTGGAAAATACCTTTTTTGTTGTTGTTTGTTAAGCAGTACATCCTCTAAACCTGTGTGTGTGTGTGTGTGTGTGTGTGTGTATCTGCAGTGATGGTGGGAGTTTATGGTCATTAATGATGCTCTTGCCTCACTAAGCTAACAACATAGCTGTTAGAAATAATTTTTTGTTCATGGATTTTACACCCAAAATTATTGAAAATGAGGAATGAAATAATTCTATCCAATTTCCTTTCTTTAAAAGGAAAACCACTAAATCGGAATGATTCTGTTACTAAAACTCTTTGTTAATTGTTGTAATCATAATTGAACAAGAATTATCAGTTAAACTGATAACCTTGTTGAGCCTAATTATTTCTGCAGAAATATTATACACATTTGTGTCAAACTGGGTCATCTTTTGGCTCTTGGGAATCTTCCATTTTAATGCTGGTCCAGCTAAAGCTGGGTGTCCTTGAGTAACAGCTGCTAAAAATTAAATCGATAAAGTGGTGTCCAAATGTCAGAGAGAGTGATGTACCTGGGGACAGTTTGAGACAGTATGTGGGGTTTGATTCTCGGTAGTCAGAGTTTAAATTTGACTTAGAAAAGAAACAAGTCAGCATCTCTAATCCCCAAACATTATACACCATCTAGTCAGTAGACTTAGTAAAGGTCAAACAATCGATATGGTTGGCATTAGCAGAGCTAGGTTATGGAAGATGGTTTTATTCCTTGAAATTGTTATTTACAATTCCAACATACAGAAAGATAGGCAGACTGTCAGGTGAAGTAAAAAAGAAGCTGATCATTGGTCAAGAAGCTAAATTAAGATATTCAGTGGACTTGGGAAATAATGGGGATCTCAAATTGCTTCCACATTTGTCTTTGTTAAAGGTTTAATATTTTGAATATGTAGGTATTTAGCCTTTGAGGAAAATGGGTCTGCTAGATATATCATCAATCTAGTAAGATGGGAATGCCAGGAGAAGCATTCTATGGTTCATCATGCTGTTTCTCTAGAAAAAATTGAAAAAGAAAAAGGAACAAGAATATGTTTTTGCCCTTTGCAAAATCACTTGGAATTGAGTAAAGATAATTGGTGAAAATATTAGGTTCTCCCATTAAGTTATATTAAGTTGCAAACTGTGGGAAGAAGGGACTTATATTTTCCATTATTTTATTTCTAGATAATAAAATAATATATTATTTCTAGAGAGGTAGCAGAGCAGGTATAGAATAGAAAAACATGAATAAAAATTGAGAAGTGAGGATATAATAACTTGGTAAATAAACATTATATGAACATATTCAAATAAGAGAATTTAGCAGAGCCATTTGAAAGCCAAAAGAAAGTGTTTTTGAATTTCATCTTATAAGTAAAAAAAAAAAATTTCCAAATAGTATGTGTGTTTTAATTTTCATCCAGAAAGACTCATATTACAATTGATCAAGAAATTAACCTGTGCTACCCTATTTTAAAAATCTTATTTTGTCACACACATATATATAATATTTGAAATATATTTTTATTGATTTCAGAGAGAAAGAGAGAGGGAGAGAGAGATAGAAACATCAGCATGCCCCACACTGGGACCTTCAACCCAGGCATGTACCCTGACCAGGAATCAAACACATGACTTCCTGGTTCATAGGTTGATGTTCAACTTCTGAACTACACTGGCTGGGCTGGGCTGTCATCACTTTTTAAATCTGGTATGCACACATGCATTCATTTATGGACCTGAAACAATCAATGAGGGACAGGAGATGAAGACCATCTCCTTATTAAGAAAAAGAAAAAAAATGTCCCCAATGCCCTAAAATGGTGATTCTCAATTTTTAGCATACATCAGAATAGTCTGGAGGACTTGTTGAACCATAGATTTCTGGGTCCTACCCCTGGGCATGTGCCCTTGACCAGAATCAAACCTGGGACCCTTCAATCCATAGGCCGATGCTCTATCCACTGAGCCAAACTGGCTAAGGCAGATATATATTTTTGACCAAAGATTGTGATATAGTAAAAGACAAAATTAGGGCCATTTTCTTGCTTTTTCTAACTCTAGACTGCTCTACTATAATATAATCAAGTTTGGATCAGATAGCAATGAGAAATTGATGGCAATCAGAGGCAACTCTGATATAATCTCTTTAGTTAGCTGCGTGTTTTGGATCTCACAGGAAGAAAAGTTGCCCTTAAGGTTTAAGTATGTCTTCTTTATTAAATGTTACCAGGGCAACCTAGAGAGCACTGTTTGTAGATCATCCATTGAGAAGAATATACATGAAGAAAGACTATATTGGGAAAATAGTTACCTAGCAGATTTTATTGATTCTTTGGGCCTGTGGTAGGTTCTAGTCATGGCCCCAATTCTTTAAACTGTGCCTACGTCCACATCCTTTGCCCTGAGACTGCATTTCCTCTCAGTGAAAAGACAGAGTCTATTTCCTTTAAATCTGGACTTTTTTGTTAATTGCTTTGGTCAATAGAATGCAGCAGAAGTGAGAGTATGCTATTTCTGAGCCTCTGTCTAAGAAGGCATTGTGTTTTCCATTTGTTCACTAATGGAGAGCAATGCTTTCTAGTCTGCTGTGTGATGAGAGACACAGTTTCAGACATGTGAGACATGTGACAGAGCCCAGGCAATAACAACAGAGCCATCAAGTAGACCACACCAGACAGGAGAGCAACAAATGCTTAATGCTATGTGCCACTGATTATTTTGTGGTTGTTACGCAGCACTGTTGTGGCAATAGAGAGCTGATATAGGGCACTAGTTTTGTCTCAGGGTATGGAGATCTGATAAATCCTTCAGGAACTCTTGATGCTTTATTAAAGTAAACAGGAAGTCCTTGAAGAGACAGGCTTGCTTAGCTCAAGCACCTTCCATGAGGCATTTATTTACTGAGTTGATATGACCTGGGGGGCAAAAGTTTCAGCCCTTTGCTTGGTAGCAGCGGTATGCAAATATATTTGTGTCTCTCCAAATTCCACAGATGGGGTGTAGAAGTTAAGAAGGCCCTCCTTGCATCAGCATTGTCACAATTCCAGTGAAGAGTTTGTTCCCCTGAGAGAGCAGTGGTTCTCAACCTTTCTAATGCTGAGACCCTTTAATACAGTTTCTCATATTGTGGTGACCCCCAACCATAAAATTATTTTCGTTGCTACTTCATAACTGTAATTTTGCTACAATTATAAATCGTAATGTAAATATCTGTGTTTTCTGATGGTCTTAGGCGACCCTGCTAGTGGTTCTCAACTGCATTAGAGAATAAATGTGACATAATGGCCAATGGAATATCTGTATTTGTTATCAAAGCAGAATGATCAAATTTTCTTATAAAATGCATCTTGGGAATTAAGACACATAACCTTAACATTTTTTCTTGAGTTCCATTTCTGGTATATTTGAGACTGCTGTTCCATTGTCTTCTTGCTTTATTTTACTTCTACTTTTCCCCCTTACTAGAGAAAACAATGGCATTTTGTAGAGCCCCAAGGGATTTGAATCTAAGAGAGACCCGGTTTTTATCTGTGAATACAAAGGGAATTTGGTTGAAAATAGAGGCTACTTATGATTCATTCAGAGGAATTTTCCCCCCTCCATCATTTTATTAGCCTAGTGATTTGATCCTCTGTGGCACTTCAGAGCCCTCTGTGAGATGACTTGGTTCAGCTGCACTGGATCTTTTTCAAATATTTTCTAAGGACAAACACCCTCCCTGCGGGTTTCCTCAGCTGCAATGATTGTCTTGTCTGGGGATTGTATTCTGATTAATTTAACTTAAGCTTCCTTACTGCTTCACTGGATTCCAAATTTGTCATGGTTAAAAAAAAAAAAAAAAAAAAAAAAATTCTCCTGAGAAGTCTCATAAAAGAAGTTCATGAGAATAGGGCTTAGAATTTGTTCTTCTGAGCAATCTTTATAATGTGGCAGAAGGCTGAGAAGAAGAATAGAAGGAATGCCAAATTCTTCCCGATGCATGCTCATAGGTCAGGCATAATACCGGACTTGTGCAGAAATTTCCATAACCATTGCTCTGCCTGGAGATGCCCCTCTCCTCCAATTAAACTAAAAGCAGTGAAAAGCATGCAATAAGTTCAACAGCCAGCAGGGGGCAGGAGCGCCTCAGCCATAATTCCCAATCTTTTCTCTAGGTGTTGCTCAAATAAATCAACCATTGCACACTGTTCTCAAAGCTAGCTGGTTCTGAACTATTATCAAGACTTTTTTTGGGGGGGGGTAAAATTTTTGCTTTTACTAAGTCTCATTTGCTGACACTGTGGGCAAAAGTCAGTCAGCTTGAATTTGATATTTGGCTGCTCTAATTGCTAGCTTTGCCATCTCTTTGTGCTTGAGTCTTTCTCATCTGAAAAATGGGAAAAGAACAGTTGTGAAGATGATTGAGTTAACTTGTGTAATGCATTTAGAATGGTCCCAGGCACTTAGTAAGTTCTTGATAAATACCAGCTAATAATAAACTATACGTTGTTTAGTTTTTTAATTTTTTATTTTTTTTACACCTTCCACCTTCCATCCTCCTAAGTCTGAACGTAAAAATAAACTTATCTGGAAATAGATTCTGCAGGCTAATTCCTCTTTGTTCTTCAAAACTCATCTCAAAAATACAATATCACCTCTGTGGCATTTCTGCCAAAAATGCTTACGCTAAATCTAATAATGAGAAAACATCAGACAAAACCAAATTGAGGAACATTCTAAATAACTAGACTGTGCACTTAAAAAAATGACAAGGTCACGAGAGACAAACTATTCCAGACTGTAGGATACTAAACAGACATGACAACTGAATTTACAGTAAGACAACTGGCGAAAGTTGAATAAGGTTTGTAGGTAAGATAGTAGTATTAGGTTAGTATTAAATTTCTGGTTTTGCAAATTGTAGGCAATGGGAGAGAATGCCCTTGATCTTAGGAAACATACGCTGGAGTATTTAAGAGTAAAAGGGACATAATCTCTGAAAGTTATTCTCAAATGTTTGAAAATGTATATTTGTATATATTTATGTATTATATATATGAGGGCATAAGATGAATGGCTTATGAGAATTATTTGTATTATTCATGCAACTTTTTTTTGTAAGCCTGAAATAACCTAAAAAATTCAAAGTTAAAAAAAAAACAACCATGAATAATAAATGAAATATCTTATCCCAGACACCTCTTTCTCCAAGTTTTTCTTGATGTTTCCATGCCCTCACTCTTAGGTGAGTTAGGTGCTTCTGCCCTGAGTGCCCTTGACCTGCATGCGGCCCGCCTTTCTGTCGTAACCCTATATTGTGACTACCTTTTATGTCATTAAACTGTAAGCCTCGGCAAGAAGGCAGGGACTCTATGTCCTTGTTCATCTTTGTGTCACTGAACCTACCTGCACAGAGAAAAACTCATTACATATTTGCTGAGTGAGAAGATGGTGTTATACCCACAGTTTGATTATCCAGAGGCCTGTTGTGAATTTTTAGGCTTGATTTTCAGGTTTTGTAGCAGGGATGTAGCACAGGTTTGGGACTCAACACACCTAGTCAGAGAGCCAAGTTCTGTCACATCGTGCACAAGGGACAGTCTCTTCAGATTATTTATACGTTAGTGCTGTGATTGTCTAACTCAGAGACAACCTGAGGATAGAATTTGAGCTCTTCGAGAGAAAGGCAAATCAATGCACTCTCTCTGCCTAGGCATTTAACTTAAGGGAATTCCACTCTATGCTTAGTATGAAAAGAAACTTATTTTACTTGCAGTGTAGCCATCGAATGCAAACTGTAATTTCATTTGGTGTACAACTGAAGAAACAACAATCTGAACTGAAGCCGGAGGCAGAAATGACTGTAAGGGCATTAGTGAGAAACGTACGTACGTGCGTGCGTGCGTGCTCCCTGCTTGTTCCCTTTTTTATGGGTAATGTTTGGGATGTTTAAAGGACAGGTGTATCTATAAGCAGTCAGCTGATGTTAGAATGTCTCTTCATAAAGGTGTCACGCATATTTTTTTGTGATCTCCATATTAATTCACTCCCATAAAAGGGCAGTATATACATTGTGGTCACTTACCTCACCACTATTTTTTCCCCATTTTTTTATTAAGGTATTATATGTGTACATATCTTACCATTGTCTCCCCCCCTTTGCCTCCCCACCACTATTTTTATCTGATATTAACTTCCAAGCTGGATATTTTGCCATTTGGCAAAGATAATACAATATAAAATCACCATTACTTTTGTCTTTACTGCAAACCATAGAAGCCTATCCAGAAAACATCCAAACGTGTGCATATGACTCCAGAAAAGGAATGCAACTCCAAATTGTAAGAAATGTACAACCAAACCAGGTTTTTCACCAAGGTTTATTTTTAACTTATGACCTGGTGAACTGAGGCTATTCCATGCATTGTCTAGTTCAGTATGGAATCTCTATGAGGAAGACAAGTTGGATTGTAGAGTCTCCGATCAGAATGAATAGATAAGGAAAAAGTGGAACTCCCCGCACCTCAAATATACTAGCAACTCCCTCACACATTCTACCAAATCAGTGATTCATTTGAAATGACAGGTTCTTTTTCTAAAAGCTGCTATGAAAGTCAAGCCTACTATCTTGACTTTGGTATGGATTGGTTAAATCAGGCATTTTGATTGCTTTTCCTCTAGCACCTAGTTCAAAAGATGAAATAGTGGTCTTGTTTGGAGGGAATTGGAGGAGGAGAAAAGGGCAGTTTTAGAGGGATATATATATATATATATATATATATATATATATATATATATATATATAGGCTGACCAGGGAAGTGCTGAAGTGGATGCTTCGGAGAGCTTCAAACGGTGTCCTGGTTCTTGGAAGTTGGGGAACAAAAGAGGAGTGGAAGTGGTCAAGCCTCCAGGAAGAGAAGGTTGACGTTGCCAAAACAGATGTTGGCTATGTGGCAGTGGTGGCATGAGTCCTGCTTGGCATACCGTGAAATAACATGTAATGGTTCTGCAATTGTTTGCCTTATGAATTACCTGGCTTGTTTCTCTTGAGGAATGAACTGTCTTATACATCTATGTTTATCATAGAATAGAGTTATTTATGCTTGTTCTTAAACACATATTTAATTAAACATATAATGTTCCTGACACCTTTGCCATACCTATTGATACTTGTCTAGGATCTTGCCCCCTGAAACTTAATTTCTCAACAAACTTTTCAAAGTACATGGCCCAAACTAACTTCCACTAACTTTAAAAAGAAAATGATCAAATTTCAGAGCAGCCAACTGAATATTCTGTTATATGAAGCATTACCATAAATGGCTCATTTATCTAAATGGCATTCAATCTCATGTGGGCATTCAAGGATGTAAAGACAGACAATGGCTATCTCTCCAAACCCTAAAAGTGTCATAAGATATGGATGTGCAGTGTGCAGAAAGTTTTTATTTTTGTCAAAACCAGTTTTGTCTTTGGGATATCAAAAGGCTGTGTCTTTGTCCTCTAGAACCAAACACATTTTAGATCTAAGAGTTTTTGCCACATCAATGAAGAGTTGAAGAGTAGAAAAGGTCATAGTTCATAAGTAGGAAGAAAGAAACCAAGGAATGGCTGAGAGGTCAACACAGACATGAAATGGTAAGATATGTACACATATGATACCTTAATAAAAGAAAAAAAAATAAATAAAAAAAACACCCCCCCCCCCCCCATACACAGACATGAAACCTGATTTCACGGAGGGCTTTGTGGGGAGGCAAAGAGAGAACATCTATAAGTAATGAAAAATAAGCTCAGGAGGGCATATATATATTTGCAGGTTTCCTAGTTATTTGCCATTTGCTCCCAGATTTTCTCTGACAAGCTCTCAGGATAACTTCTTAGAGCAAATGTGCTCTCTTTTGGGGGTGATGGTGGTGGTGAAAGTCTAAAACAGAGTGTCAAATACACTTATGGATTAGTCCAATCTACCTTCACTGCCACTGCCTTTATTCAGATTCACATCCTTCTTCTCTGGGCAGCTCCAACCACCCTGTAAGGGCTGACGTTACCTCCATTGCTCTGCTTCCATTGCTTCACCCCTTGCCTTCAATGTCATCCTCCACTCTACAAGGGAATTTTTCTGAAATGCAAATAGTGTTTGACAGCCCTGCTTAAAAGCTTTCATTGACTTTTTATTTTCGGTGGAATAAATCTCAAAATTTATAGCATTAAGAACCTTCATATTTTATCCCTCCAACCTTATCTCTTATGACATCGCTTTATTGATTCTAGTATCACACAGAGGTTTTATAATTTATATCTCCAGTTCTTTATATATGCCTGACAAACTGCTACTCCACCATTTAAAGGCAAAATCAAGTCTTTTGTCATCTTTGGAGGCCTCCTCTTCCTTCTAGTCTTACCTCTGAACTCCAAGTCAAAGTGAGTATATTCAATGATGTTGCCACTCTATCTCGTTTACATATCTAACTACAGTTAGTGGCTTATGCACTTATTTTCCCCATTAGACTTTGACCTTTTTCAAGGTTGGTACCTAATTGATTTATTTTTGTAGACCAAGGATATGGCATATAATAAGTACTTAACAATTGTTTATTGGATGAATGAGAGAACTTTTCATGCTTAAATTCCAGTATTTAGTTAGTAACTCAATAAGTAAAACTGAGGACTGTGTACTAAGAGTTAGCCTGGCACTGGGCTAGGTCCCATGTGGGTTGTTGGGTAGTGAAGGACATACTCATTGGAGAGAAGGGCTTGAGCCCATGTAGATGTGGGTTCATTTTTAAGGGGAAAATAAATTTAGAAAGACAAACAATAGGTGGTGGGGGTGCAGTTATTGCCAAATAGGGGAGATATTCATGATATCATGGAAAACAATGATAGCTTAAATGATATGAATGGGAATGTTATTATATATGAGCAGTGGCCATGCACATGTGTTTGGAAAGGAATGAAATGTGCTGAAATAGTAGAATTAGATGAACATGAATTGGTCAGCAAGAAAAATGAATGTGGTCAGTAAGATTCTTGAAGCTGTAGGTGTGGTAAAGACCAAAGGGCTCTGTGACTCTGATATTCTGTCAACTATGTTGAGAGGGAGAGGGAGAATGGGGAGGCATTTGGGAGAGGTTTGTGCAGAGAACAAAGACTGAAGTCATATTTTCTGCTGCACTGGGACTCTCCTTCCCTCAGTAAGAGGAACCTTCTCACTCCATGCAGCAATGCCTCAGTGACGATGAGCAATAAAGGTTCATGAATTTTCTATTTATTGGTGCTGTAGCAGCTGCTACAGTGAGAGGCTCACAGCTTGGTACCTCAGCTGTATACAACTTTCTGACCCAGTATGTAGCTCTTTTAAAAGTATTTTATACTGAAAATGTACAAACACACAAAATGGGAGATTTTTACCCATGTAAATATAAGCTACTTTTAACAAATATCAACATTTTGTGGTTCTTTTTAACTGACATTTTAAAACAAACTCTAGACTCATAGTATTTTATACATAAGTATATCAGTATGTACCTCTATCTGATAAGGATATTAAAAATAATATAACCACCAAGCCATATCACATCCAGGGTTGCTTTTAATATGCTCTAGGGACCAACCCCCTCCCTGCAACTTCACCCATTCTTCTATCAGGCTGCATATGCTATTTCCGGTTATGCCTGATGCCACTGTCTTTCTGAAAGAAGAGCCAGCTATTAATACCCATGTTCCTTGTGCTGTCAGAGTCTTTCATTTGCAAAACCTCACCTATGAAGAATGAAGTTTTCTGCTCTTTGCTTTTTTTCCACGTATACCTGACATTTTAATTAGCAGAAAGATGTATTCTGTCTACAAATGAATCTAGCACTATTTCAAGTCTGACCCCTCTCTGCTATATCAAAAGGATTTGTTTTTAAAAATTTTGGGCTTGAGAGTTCTTAGATACTTTCAAGAAATGTAAATATGCCAACTGTTTATATTCATGCAATTGTCTGTTCTGATCCATCACTTTTGGGGGAATAAATGAACCTCATTTATACAGTGACATTCTGAGGTAACTTGGGATGGTAGCAGTCATCCCAGCCAGCTACATTAGTTGCTCTCTCTGTCCCTCTTTGCCTCTAGAGAAAGCCAAGAACACCCGTATGAATTAGGACTGATCAACAGAACACATGCAAAGAATTCTAGCCCTCAAGTATTTATGATCAACTTGGCAAGGTAAAGCACATATGTAAAGATTTAACTATCCATAAGGCTTTGGAATTAAGAGTCCAAAGATAGCAGTATTCATGCTGTAGGCATTAAGAATTGGAGGCTTGTGTACCTAACCAGTTTGGCTCAGTGGATAGAGAGTCAGCCTGCAGACTGAAAGGTCTCAGTTCGATTCCAGTCAAGGGCATGTACTTTGGTTGCAGGCACATCCCCAGTAGGAGGTGTGCAGGAGGCAGCTGATCCACGTTTCTCTCTCATCAATGTTTCTGACTCTCTATCCCTCTTCCCTCTTATCTGTAAAAAATCAATAAAATATATTTTTTTAAAAAGAGTTGGAGGCTTCTAACTGAAATAGTGCTGGGTTTTGTTGAGAAGTGGGATTTTACCTGGACTTTGATTGCTGATCATAATCATAACCAGAGAAGAAGGAGTGGGTGTTTGGGGGTACAGTGGTCATGAAGCAGAACACAGGACAAGCAACATTTGGAGAGCTGAAGGCACAGGCCAGGCACAGAGAAGTATATGTAACTCAGTGTAGCAGTCATCTGTAGTGACCTGCACTGCATATCACCACCTTCCCACCTGATTTAAGGTCAAGTGGGATAGACAGTTCCACCTTAAGTGTTTACTATGATGGCTTTCTGCTTTTTTAGCTTCAGAACTCTTTTTGATGCCTAGAAAGTCTGTTCAGCACCACAGATATAATCCACCAGCGTCGGGGAATCAGTGTCTGTGTTTGCTGGAGTCAGTGGAAAATGTCCCAGAAAATGTCACGAGGATAATTCTGAGATGCACTCTATATGATTGTGGAGAGAGCCTCTACTGGAACTGAGCCTCAGTTGCCCATGGTGCTGACCAACTCAAGCACATCTCTGCACTGGTTTTCCTTCCTTCCTCTTTTACATTCACTTTCCTGTTCTGCACTCTGAAAACTGCTTCCAAAATAACCACTGCATACCCAAATCCTTGTTGATGACTCAGCTTTCTGAGGAACCCAAACTACAAAATCCAGATTGGTAGAAATAAGGCAATATCCAGGGAAAGGGAAAGGAATGTAGAATGGAAGGGTTAATGAAGTCTTGATATATTTTTTACTAATGAAAATAAGTATTCCTCTCTTCTTATTTTGTTTCCCTTTGCTTGCTTTTTCCTTGTTATTTTTTAAATATAAATTATGCTTTTAGATTACAGTTCATGTGGAACTAGCATGAGCTATAGTTTATAGTCTTCATGGATTCTGAGTTTAGGGATTCTGTCCTGTTGTCTCCTCATTTCAATAAATGACAATCAGTTCTTCTCACTGAACAGTTCAAAAATTTTGAGGTCATCTCTGACTTTCTTCCATGTCTCATAATCCACCTTTATCTTTCAGAAAACCTTTTTGGCTCCATGTTCTCAGTATATGGAAAACCTGGCCATGTCTCAGCACCTCCACCAACTACCTCTCTGGTTTAAGCCACAGATAGCTCTCCCTTGGATCATTGTTAAGAGCATCCTGGCCTCACTGCTTCTGCCCTTAACTCTCTATTGTATTCTCAGAGTGAGTGTGTTAAAATATAAGCCAGAGGATATCTTTCCAACCCTCAGCATTCTCCTATAGTTTTCCATTGTACTTAGAATAAAGCCAGAATTCTTACAATGACTTAGCAAAGCCAAAGTTTTTACATGAGTTTTCATCTTTCCTTTTTTTATCTTATTTTCTTACTACTCTCCCCTGGCTTCTTCCACTGCAACCCACTGGCCTCATTGCTGCAGTTCAGACAGGGCAGCATGTACTCCATTCAGAGTTTTTGCACTTATGCAACCTCACATGGACCACTTTCCTCCTGGATATGCACATGGCTCAGCTCCTCACCTTCTCAGGTGTTTACTCACCTGTCATTTCTCAGTCAGTCCTTTTAGACTTCCTTATCTAAAGACGTACCTTCCACTGGATACTTCCTTTCCTCCTCCCCTGCTTTATTTTTTCCTTTTGTACCTTTCATTATCTAATAAGCATTATTTTACTCATTAAAATGTTTTAACCTTTCTTTCACCTTCCAAGAGGCAAACTCTCTAAGAGCAGCTGCCTTTTCTTGAGTGAGTGAGAGAATCTCTTGTTCATTTTTCTCTTCCAAGCCTAAAAAAGTACACACACACACACACACACACACACACACACACTTATAGTGCATGAACAAAAAATTTAGTGGATATTTGATAAATGTGTGGATACTTAATAGTTATACCCCAGCCTATTCAGTGGGTGCCAAAGAAATATGTATTTGGATGACTGATAGATAAATAAATAAATAAACAAAAAGTGGAAGAAGTGGTATGTAACTTTATTTATCCTCTCTGAGGCTCTATTTTTTTTTAGCTGAAAATGGAACTCTAATACCTAACTCATGGGAGTGAATTAAATAATGCATTTAAAGATCTTAGGAGAGAAAAGAACCTAGATAGATGGTAGGAATGACTATCAGAACTCATGTTCTGATTTTTAGCTCAGAAGCCAGAGTCTTGAGATTCATATCTTAAGTCATGAGAGGACCCTTTAGAAGTTTTACAGGTATAAGTGATGTGTAAAATACTAAAAAGCACTTCTCTTGCAATTCATTTTTCTCAGGAAAGCAGGTGGGAATGAATCCCCTGAAACCTTTGACTTGCTGAAAGCCTTATCTGAGTTTCTAGACTAGACCACAAGCTCCATCAGAACAGGTATGCAATTATCTTACACACTGCAGTGTTTCTAGTGACTGCACGTGGTGTACATAAGATCTCACTCAGTAAGAATCTGTTGAGTATACAAATAAAGATAATGCAACATTTTTTCCCTCCATTTAAGAAGTCCTGTTAATGAGGCCAAGATTTTGCTAGGGACTATTTCTCCTTCCTGCAAGAAGCCACAGGTGTTGACTCCATCCAGCGTTCCTGACTGGCCTCTCCTCCCTGGGCATTGGTTTGGATTGTGTCTCTCTTAGTAGCCTCTCTGCTGTTGCTGTTATCCATTCTCAGCACATGACTGACCCAGCATCTGTTCCTTTCTTACTGAATACAGTGCTGGGAGAGAAAGGCAGGGACTTTACTATTTCCACTCTATCACTGCCTTACCTTTAGGGAGTGATTATGTGGGCACCAGGAGGGAGAAAGAGAATGAATTGGGTGGAAATATTTGAGTTGTTTGTATAAGAGATTGAGCAGTGATTGCAAATGGGAGACATGGTAATGCACCAGAGTGTCCTCCTGAGTTGTTAAGATTGGAGGGCGCCATCTACTATAATATAAAAAAATGAAGTATTCCTCTCAGGGGGACTTTTCTATTTTTTAGAGAATAATTGTTCTCATTCGTGGGTAACATGTAGGATAGAAATAAAGTCTGTTAGTTTCAATGGTTGCATCTGGCTTAGTTTTTCTTGCATTCCTAGGAATGTAGTCTTTGCTAGTAAAACCAGCACAAGATATTTACGTAGATGAACATCTGCTAGTTCAGATCATTAGTTTGTTTGTTGTTGTTTTTTTCCTGGAGGTGTGAGGAGAGGAGTTGTCTTATAGTCTCCCCATTGCATATTAAGATCCATTTATGCCCTCTAATTATATCTGGTTTACAAACTAAAAATGAGAACATTTTTTGTTGTTGTTAGAACAAGAGGAGGTAAAAGTCCAACCAGTCAGAATCATCTTGAAGTTGCATTTTCCTAGAAGAGACAGGGCAGGAGGGTCAGTGAAAAGCAACTACAATCCTTGATGCTACAGCTGGTCCTGAGGCTGTAAGGGATATGTATTATCTCTCTCCTTCACCATTCTTGTCAATTTCCCTCACCCTCTGTGAGCACTTCCGTGGTCCACTGGACTAGACTTTCATTCTGAGGATTCTAAGCCTTTTGGTTCCTGGATGTTATTGGATTGTGGTTGTAACCATTGGCCAATGACAGTTATTATTGGGCATGGAAATACGTACTAAGATATAACATACTGAATATCCTGTATTCATAGGCATATTCCTCCCTGACCATATTCTGAGAAGCAACCCAACTTCTTATAATAATCCAGGTTGATTATCTCAACCAGCATAGTAACTTTTCTTTGACTGCCATTGTCATGAAGAGGTCAAACTATCCTAGTTGTAGATATGGCTTCTGGTTCAATGAAATCACCATTCTGTCTCTGGTAAAAGTGTTCCTCTTCTCTGGGAATTGGAACCTATAACAAAACAGAGCCTAAGGTTTTAGGAAAGGAATACCACAAGTGAATGATTGAGTATGATGGTGAGAGGGGACACTTCTATATATATGTCTTTGTTTTTGTATTCAAGTTATTGGAGACATAGTACCATGTGTTAATTATCATTGTGGCACATATACTGCACTCTGGACACTCAAATCTTTAGTGTGTTGTTCTTCAGCCAGCACTTTAACTAAGCCTTTAACAGATCATTCCACTGTTCTTTTAGGTTGGCTGCTCCTGAGTGATGAACTCATTTGTTAGAAAGGCATGGATGATCTTAAAAATATACTCATTTAATCAAGGATACAATGAAAAAACAAAACAGGGTGTGTCAATAATTTCATAACTTGTAAGCTATATGTGAAGAATCTGAATAATAAACTCTTTAAAATATATATTTTTACTGATTTTAGAGAGGAAAGGAGAGGGAGGGAGGGAGAGAGGGAGGGAGGGAGAGAGAGAGAGAGAGAGAGAGAGAGAGAGAGAGAGAGAGAGAGAGAGAGAGGGAGAGAGAAACATCAATGATGAGAGAGAATCATTGATTGACTGCTTTCTGCATGCCCCCTACTGGGTATCAAGCCCACAATCTCAGTGTGTGCCCTGAATAGAAATTGAACAGTGACCTCCTGTTTCATAGGTTGATGCTCAACCACTGAGCCACACTGGCCAGGTTGAATAATATACACTTTACAGGGAAAAAATATTTTATTATCAGTTAGAAACTTAAGAGATCAACTAACTCAACTGGCCCACTTTACAAAAGAAAAATGGAGGCCCAGAGAGAAAGAGCGACTTGTTAGCAGCAACAGCTAAATTAATTAATGGCAGAACTCATGCTTTCTCCAGTTGTTCTGATTTCTAGGGTCCTGAAAATTCTTTTCTATCAAGCCATCTTTTAAATAAAAACTATGGGTTTATCTTTAGAAAATTCAGAGTGGATTTTTAGATGCAAATCAGATTAGTTTTAAGGTTGCAAATAGCTTTGTCCACCCTTTCCCATTTTATAGAGTAGAATTGTGTCTTTTGTTCATGGAAGGAGTTCAGCTTCTCATTGATAAGCAAGGGAAACATTCACCTTGAGGCAATAATTACTTTCCACTCCCGTAGAGCCTTGTTTAAACCTCACCTCCTCCAGCAAGCCTTCCCTATTTTTTTTTAGTTTATGGCAACCTTGTCTTAACTCCCACAGAAACTATTGGCCATCTTTTTATTATTTGCAACACAAAACAATTTTTACAAGGTCATGATAAGATAAAGGAAAAGAAAAACTTTATTAAAACCCTGTCATTTCAACAGATTAAACCATTTTTATTTTTCAAATTTATTCTCAGCCTTTGTATGCAAATATAATTTGTATATCATTGGATATTTTTGTAATCATGACACAAATATATATTTGTAGTCATTGTCTCACTTGACATCACTGCATGATCAACTTTTCCAAGTTGCTACATGATTTTTATAATTTTATGTTGATAGTGGTACTCATTACCTGTTGGATATTTCATAGGAATTTCACAATTAATATGTCTAGGAGTGGATTTAGCTTTTCCATTCAACAGCTTTTTCTCTCATTACTATTCCCTACTTCCATTCAGTTTATAAGTCTAGTCCTTCTACTGCCTAAATATTTCTTACTTATAAACTATTTTTTTTTACAACTTAGTTATTGGGTTAGGCTTTTTGAAGCCCATCAGACAAATAGACTAGTGCTGGTTACTACTAGTAAGTGGCTAGTAGTAGGTCTTTACAGTCAACTCTCCTTTGGATGCACAAGTAGACTTTCTGAAATGAAAATTTGATGCTATTCCTTCTTCACTTAAAAACATTGAATGACTCTTCTTTGTCTTGAGGAGGTTTCCAGTACTTAAAACAATTCCTTCTTCACTTAAAAACATTGAATGACTCTTCTTTGTCTTGAGGAGGTTTCCAGTACTTAAAACTAGGGTTGTTTTATACAAAAATGTAGATTTCTGGCTTCTTTTGGAGAATTGAAGATCTGGCCACAGTGGGTCTGCATTCCAGAATAGCACCAGAAAGCTGAAGCTGAGTGGAGGCTGTTTCTATAGACAGGACAAGTGCTCTTCAATCTCACAGTGACCAGTTGCTTCCTTTCCTAATCTTTTATTGATTTTAGCTTGCTGGCTTTTTTAAGCTTTTGAGTTTGAGACCCTTTACTGTCCAGGCTAAAGCCTAAAAGCCTTTGGAGGGCACACACAATTCTTCATCATAGGCCCTGTTGAGTTTTTAGCCTTACTCTTTCCATTTATTAAGAAATAAAGAGTGGCTTCTCAAATGTGTCTTGGAGTCCCCTCCTTCCTTTCATGCCTCATCACCCTCATGTCTGGGGGGAAGCTCTTTTTCTCCCTTCCAGACTTTGCTGCTTTATCACCTCCTCTTTGAAGACCTTCCTGACTTGCCAAGCCTACCACGTGGCAGAATGACCTGGAAATGTCACTTATCATCCTCTTTTAATCTAGATTTCCCCCTATTCAGACAAGAAACTTTCTTTTAAGCGCTTCTTTCTTGTTCCTTCTCCTGCCTTTTTTTCTGTGGCTCTTTTCTCTGCTTTCCATCTTTTTAACACTTTTTGTCAATTTAATTCAGCAAACATTTAAAAGGTCCTGTAAAAGATACTGGATGTTAGAGGGGCGTTAGTAATGAGTGAGGAGTTCCTGCCACGGCAAGGTTTACATCTGCTGGGACAAATGCATGTGTGATGATGACAGTGACCAGGTGCTTCAGGCCAGGGACAGGCAATGTGCTGGGTGGATGATGTTTACCAGTCCCCTTTGGCTATGAATGAAAGATGATTGCTTGTATTTACAAAAGATTTCTTAAAAGGATAATGGAATAATACACTTCTCATACTTCTTTCTTTTGCTTTTGTCTCATCTCCACATATCGTTAGTGACTCCAATATTTTATTTTAGGATCTGAGAGCTTTCTGAGTTTGTGTCTGATCCCATTACTTTATATCTCTGTGACATTGGACAGGCTAATTAACCTCTTCCTGTCTCAGTCTTCTCATCTTCAAAATTAGAGAAATAATAATACCTACTTCATGGAACATTGAGGGAATTTAAGGATATATCTATATAAAACTTTTAGTATGTCTTAAAAGAATAAGCACTCAATAAAGTTAAATAATTATTGGTATCAATATTTAGTTACCCACATGCGCACACATTATGTTCTGGTGACTTCCAAAGTTGTAATTAGGATTTTAGCTGACATCATTAAGAGAAATTCCAGTGCTATGGTTAAGCATGTAGACTCTGGAGACAAACTGCTGGGATTCAGATCAGGCACTTCCTGCTTTGTGAGTTTCTCTGCATGTGTTTCCTCATCTTTAACATGGAGATAATAGTATCAATGATATAAAGTTGTGAAGATTAAATGAGTTCATATATATTTATAGAGCAGTATCTGGTACATAGGAGGTACTGAATAAATATTTTTTGAATTACTTATTTTTATTAAGCTGCACTGAGAGCTTCATATATGTTATCTATGGTATCCTGAGATATCTTCACAACATCCTATATAATAAAAGTCTAATATGCTAAGTGATCATCTGTTCAACCAATCAAAGTGTAATATGCTAATGATATGCTAAGGCCACTGAACCACTCACTATAACATGCACTGACCACCAGGGGGTAGACAGTTGACTGCTTGATCAGTCACTATGATGTGCACACCACCAGGGGGCAGACACTCCTACCAGTAGGTTAGTTTGCTGCTGGGGTCCAGCAGATTGGGACTGATAGGCCAGACATGCCCTGGAGCCCTCCCCCTGACCCTCTCTGGCTAGCCAACCTCCTGCATCCTGGTCCTGATCATACACTGGCAGGGTCCCTTTGCCTGGCCTATACCCTCTCATAATTCGGGACCCCTCGGGGGATGTTGGAGAGCTTATTTTGGCCTGACAGCTGGATAACCAGTTGCAATGATGTGCACTGACCACCAGGAGACAGATGGCTAATGCAGGAACAGCTCCCTGGGTGGTCAGTGCACTCCCACAGGGGGAGCACTGCTCAGCCAGAAGCCGGGCTTATAGCTGGTAAGTGCAGTGGCGGTGGCGGGAGCCTCTCCCACCTTTGTGGCAGCGCTAAGGATGTCCAACTCATGGCTTAAGTTCGCTCCCTCTAGGGAGCGGACTTAAGTCATCAGTCAGACATCTCCCGAGGGCTCCCAGACTGTGAGAGGGCACAGGCTGGGCTGAGGGACCCTCTCAGTGCACCTTTAGTAGAAATATAATAGTAATTCTTGTACAGATGAAGAGACTGAAGCATGAGAGTTTCAGTAGCTTGCCCAAGGGACACACCTATTAAATGGCAGAGCTAGGACTTGGAGCCAGATATTTCTGAGGCCAAAGCCTGAGCCTGTATTCACTGTCACTATCCCTCTGAGTGCCAAACTCACACATGCAGTTATCTAGGAGGCATCTCCCAGAGTTGTTTCATAGACACTTTATATTCAAAATTTCCAAGCCAACCTCATCATGCTCCTCCTGAACCTGCTCCCTCCTAAGACTTGGTATCTACCACCAACTCTCCAGCTACCTAAGCCAGAGAACTAGGGGCTGTACTTGATTGTTCTTTTTCATCCCCACCTGCTCAACCAAGCACCAATACCTGTGGCTTCTGTCTCCTAATGATCTCTTATATTTGTCCATCCCCCCCCCCCCCCATTTTCAAAGCCACCACCCTTAGTCCAAGTTGCCATCATTTCTTTTTGAATAAATGCAATTACCTTCTAATTGAGCTATTTAATTGTGTAATGAAGCATGGAATATTATTTTCACCTGGATTCCTTTGAAAGCATGCTCTATCTTCATAGGAAAAAAGATTGGAATAGAGTCCTCCCCCTGCCTTCCTCTCTCCCCCCATTCCCCTCACACACCTACATTCCAAGCACTTCTGGTATATCACAGTTAAGGATATTAGGTGATACCAAAATGCTAGGGCAAGAGGAAAGTTATTTTTTTATGAGCATGGAGGAAAGAATTTTGTGGTCAAACACCCAATGGAGAGGTGGTGAGAAGATAGAAAGAGGAAAGAGAAGGGAGGAGGAATAAGGGTAAAGAGCCAAAAGATGGTAAGAAGATGGGGACCAGTGAAAATTCACAGGTTGGAGAAACAATAAATATTTAAAAAACACAATAGCATAATTGCTACTGTTGTTTGTTTTGCTCTGAAGTAATTCCCATTTCCTCATAACATTTTTTAAGAACTTGGGGGAGTATACCTGTTTTGGGTAAATTGAGCCTTATTATGATTAGGTTAATGTAGTGTGTTATAGAGAAACCATAAGCCCAGAAGGCAAAGGAGGCCATGGAAATTTGCAGAAACTTTAGAGCCATTCTTTGGCCTTCTATTATGGCATGAAATTGTTGAGAGCTAAAGACAGTTATTCTGAGATCTCCAAAGAGATAAGGGGTACGCAACTGACATCTGATTTACATGCTAATGCATGTACACAAAATCAGTATTCTCTGCATGACAAAGTGATGTTCTAAGAGAAGCATGCAAATCTAGAATTTCTTTTCTTCTTTGTGAAGATATAGCCAAGTAAGTGTTTTAATTCCAGGACTGAATAAATTGGAAGCTGATTTGAAAATGGCATTCCAACCAGCTGGATTTGACTCATAGTTCTGCCTCTTAACTTAGTTCCAAGGGCTTTGTTAATTACACTTTAAATTTATATTGTAATTATTTATGCTTTTCTCCCTATTACACTACAAAGTTCATGATAGAATCCACATCAGATCAGCACTAGAATTCTGGAGAGTGACAAGCGCAGTGTTTTTCCAAAGTGATTGAGTCAAATGCTGATTAAATAAATGTATGTATTTTTCTTTTTGAAACACTACCTGATGATTGTGATAGAAAGGTAAAGAGAACAATTTAAGAAATCACCTTATATAATTTTGAGTCATAAAGATTTTCTCAAAACTGGCCATACAATCTGTTAATCTATTGAAATCATGAATGCATTTATGTTTATTACTGTAGATTTGTAACTATTTTATAATTCCATTTTTCTTATTATAAGTAGGCCTAAAAGACTGATTTTTTGTGTTGTTGTTTTTGATGATTTAGGTTTATTAAGAAAATTTCAGACTTAAAAACAGTGGTGATGTTTTATTTAAAATTTCCCTTTAATAATCCTATATAATAAAAGCCTAATATGCAAATTGTCCCCTTATGCAGTCATTTGACCAGGAGTTCGACTGGGAAACTGGGAGTTCAACCGCTTGCTATGACATGCACTGACCACCAGCGGTGTGGCAGAGAACATGGTGGGTGTCGGTGACACAGTGCTGGCAGTGGGCTGCTTCCCCGACAAGAGTGGTAGAGCAAGTGAGCAGGTGGCTCCAGGCTAAGGGTAAGAGCGGGGGGGGGGGGGGGGGGGGGGGGAGTCTGATCCCCGCAGGCCACCCTGAGGGACCCCAACCATGCCCAAATTCATGATGCACCGGCCTTAGTTAAATATATTTGGATTATTGTTTACAATGGATGTTCTTCATAAATGGTGAAGGAACAGATTTAGTCTTTTTGCCTTGGCAATAATAATAATAAACCTACCTACCACTCAGTTATGGACCAGCAACATCAGTGTAACTTGGGAGTTTGATGGAAATGTAATGTCTAGGGCTTCAACCCAGACCTATTGAATCAGAATCTACATTTTAACAACATCCCCAGGAGATTTGTATGCACATTAAGGTTTGAGAAAAGCAAATCAATTGAGTCTTTTTTTCAAAATTCACCCCGCTGCAAAAGCAACTAACTATAACATATTCTTCAATGCAGGCCACAGTTTGGAATTCTGATTTATTTGATGGCTTAATGTTTATTGACTACACCTGGTGTGTTAGATGCTGCAAGGAAAATTCAAAGCACCCAGCCACTGCTCTATAGTTACTTTACTCTAAAATAAGAAGATGCAGTTTACTATTTTTTTTCTTTAATTGGTTCTTTACAAAAATACACGTGAATTAAAAGAAGAAAAAGAGTTGGGTAGAAGAGACAGATTAGTGTCCCACTTCAGGGGTTGTGTTCATTGTTAAAATAAGAATAGGTAAGGGATGTTCACATACACAAGTAAAAATGAGGGGAATTCCATCAATCATTTAGATGTTTGGTCTAAGAAAAGCAAACATCTGGATGGCTGAATTTTGTGTAGACAAGGTATCTGGATAATTGCTTGCATTTTGTTCTTCTCCTCCAAATATTTCAGCTTTGTGTTGATGTAGCTCAAGCCTATTGCTCTCAGACATTTCATGAATTTTTAGTAGAAAAAGTTCTGAAAGCATTGATTTCCTGTCTACATTCCATTATTCATGAAAATTATAGTCTTTTAAACTGACCATTTGGTCAAGTTTCCCCCCCTTACGTTAAAATGCCATTTTATATAGTGAATATAGGCGACATTTCTTAGTCACTATTATTAAGATATGTATGTTGAAGTGAAAGTAAGAATTTTGAAGGGGTCCTGATTTTTTTCAACCCCAAATATGCCATTTTGGCACAAGGATTATCTGAAGTAGAAGGCAAATGAGAATCAAAAGACATAGAAGAGTGTTTTGCCCTCCCCTGACCTAACAGCAGGGCTTGCCTTTCTCTTTGTGAAGGTGTCTACTTGCCCTGTACCAGGAATAAGAGAGCAACACTTGTCGCTATACTCTGCACTGAGTCTGCACTACCAAACCTTACTAAAATAACCCTTCTTCTCCACTAGTTTTCCCCATATTTCCCAGTCACTTTTCTACAATTCATTGTTCCTCAAAGTTCAACCTACTTCCCTTTGTGAAAATGGTAAATATAAGCCCCTGGGTCTATCTGCTTGAGTTTCACTTCTTTTCTGTGAACTCCTGTGCATGCAAACTGTTAATACACTTGTATTCTTTTCCTCCTGCTGATGGGTCATTTGACAGTTAAATTTTCATTCCCCCAGTCACTGAATCTAAGCGCGTAGAGGAAAGGATTTTGAACAATTTTAACTCTACTAAACTTCCTTTTCAGAAACTTAATAAATCGTTTTAAGAGAGGAAAGGAAGAAATAAGGAAGGATAAAAAGGTAAGAAATGAAGCATGCGGGAAGTCTGAAACATCAATAGAAATGGAATGAGTGTTTTTGGGATTGGCTCTTTAATCATCTGTTTCATCTCATCATTGTTCAACCTGTCAATGACTGCAGGCACCGTATATGGAGAAATTATTATTGTCACACCCCAAGCCTGCAGTGAGGTCAACTGTTGGATCAATAACAACTCTGCTCCCTCAGATAATGAATCTAAATGAGAATTGCCACTGTTAATCAGGTATCTTGAAATCCTTGAACGAGACACTATTATAAACGACTGCTGAGGATTCTTCTCCCTTTAACCTCAGTGGACTATGCTCATCCATATTTTTAATTAACTAATTTAGTTCAGGGCATTTAAAATGCTTAAATCTTTTCAAAATTCTTCCCCGGGGAGGTTATTCTTGGAGTAGGATATCAGGAAGAATGTCCTTTCTTTATTTGTAGGGATATTTTTGGCATATTTTAGTTTTTTTTCTCAGGGGAGCATGTTTCCAAGGAAGACTTTGGTTTCACATTTCACTTAGCACTTAGTTCTACCCTCATAGAATGGTAGCATTTTGAAATTCAGCAAAAATATACAATGTTCTTTACGGGATATTAAACAAAAGTCAAAGCTTTGGAAAATTACAACCTTTGGTGCACAAGGAGATGTCTTCTGCTTATATGAAAGTTAATTAATAATGAAAAGTCTTTTAGGAAAAAATGTTGAGTTAAACTGAGGCTATGGGGAAGTATTAACAATAAAAAGGTATTTTATTCATTAAAAAAAGACAGATTTTTGCAGTTATGAATATTATTCAGTTTACATTTTTGTGGTCTTTGTTCTTTAATATGTATTAAGATCTGAAATTTTAAAACTTAGAGTTTCCATTTTTCTGTACAACATGAAAATAAACCATGGTATTATTTCTTAAGTAATTTTATAGCAGCGGGGTTGACATTATAGTTATCAGAGATAATGCCACTCACCTGCATTTTGCTTTCCAATTCATCTCTCATATCTAGAGGATGGGACTGAACTGACCAAGACAAGACAGTCAAAAAATGATGATTTAAAATTTTTTTTTGTCTTTCTGACTTGACTGGTAAATTAGCAAATGCAGTTAAAATACTATGTGTACATCCTAAGGAATGGGGGAGAAATGAGTTATTCCAGCATCTTATTAAAAACTTTTATTGGTATTGAGTCAACCTTGATCTCCAGAAACCTCCCTTTTAATTTAGACAAGTTCTGTATAGCTTCCAGCATGAAAACACATATCTTTTTAGGTTACCTAAATGTTAGATATTTTAATCGCTACCATTTATGGCATTTATGAACCACCATTTCCAGTTATTGTTGCAAAAGAAAGCATCTCAACATGCACTACGATAACAAACGTGGGTTAGGAATCCAGACAGGGTATGTGGGGATGTTTTTTTTTCTTTCAACATCTGGGGCTTCAGCTGGAAAGACTTAGATGTCTGAGCAATGGCTCAGATGATCGGGGGCTGGAATTATTTGGAAAGTTTTTTATTTTTATGTCTGATACATGGGCCAGGATGATGCACAGACTGGGCTCAGCTGGAGCTGTTGACAGGAGGAGCACATCCACGAGGCCTCTCCATGTGGAGGTGCCTCTGTAGTGAGGTGGCTGGGCTCTGGATGGGAGTGTTCCAAGAGAGAGCATCAGGAAGGATTCTGAGAGAGCCAGGTGCAACTGCATAGCTTTTGGTGACCTTGCCTCAGACATCACAGAATGTTACTTCTTTGATCAAAGCAGTGACAGGCTGGCCCCTATCCAGGGAGTGGTGTTACAGATCTCACCCCGGAAAGGAGCAATATCAAGGTTTGTGACTGTTTTTGTTTGAATTCATCTAAGGATACTTTGCATCTCCCAATTACCCCATTTATCAGTCTGCAACAGTGGGTTCCAGAAAAATGTAAGGGGAAAAATAAATTGCTATGAAAATATAAAATCAATTATGTTTCTTCCAAGGCTCCTTGTAGTCAGTCAGGCTGTTGCATTAGTGTTCTCTCCGATGTGGCCATTATTAACTAGAGTTCTATTGGCTGTTCATTTGTGGCATAAAAAAGACCCAAATACAGAGATTACTTTTAAACTGAGCCATTGTTTTATGAATGTTAGAGCACAAATCAATGCATATTGACTGGGTTTGTGTAGATGAATATGATAGCATTGCCCTCAACAAAACATGGTTCATTTCTTTTAAAAAAATACACAAGGCTAGAACAAAAATAAGGAGCACTTAAGTTTTTTAAGATATTGAATTTTAGGTACTGCACTAATACATTCATTTCTTCAAATGCTTAAAGCTGTGTGAACAGGGGCTACACTTTCTAAAGTACTTGCTTCTGTGTGGAAGGTCATGGCAAAGATCAAAGGAGGATATTAACTATAGGTAACACTCTATGACACTTTGATGAGCACCTAACATTTCTGTTGAGACTAACCTTGTCAGGTAGGTATAATCATCTCAAATTTACAAATAAGCAAATTGATGTCAGAGGTTTTCTGCTACATGTCTAAGGTCATTTCTTTGAGGTGCTGATAAAGAGATTTGAACTTCTCAGACATGAATATCCTTGAAAAGTCATACCTAATTCTTAGCTAAATTTAAGTACTCCTTCTCTATGGTCTTATTATTTTATGTGTTTGTTTCTCCCCACTTGAGTTAAAAGAAAGAACCTTGTCTCATATATCTCCCCACCTCTAAGGATTTGACCCAAAGTGATGAATGAATGCTTGAGTGATTGAAGGTTCTGACAAAGGAAAACTTGATAAAAAATTTACATAAAGTGTTTCTAATTGCTTTTGTTGGGATAAAGGACACTCCCCCAAATCCCATTCTTACATCTCTTTCAGAATCATCAATCAATGAGTTTAGGTAGATCAGATCAACCATAAAAACAAAGGACTAAGCTCCATTTCACTTGCAGTCCTCAGTGTTGCACAGGATTGGGGCACTGTTACATTTATACCACCAGAGGTTAGCCTGCTCAGGATTCATGTTCTCTTAATTCTTTTCTGCCAACGTTTTCTTAAAAGCAACACTCCCTAATCAATGTTATATTTCATAAGTGAGAACTGGAAATTTGTATCTTCTCTCTGCAACATTATGAGCTGTTGAATTTACTTTTTCAGTAGAGGAAAACAGATACTAAGAGAGTAGATTGAATATATCAATACACAATTTTATTGATGCATTTAAGAGTAAATGAAAAATAAAAATAAAAAAAGTATAATTAAAAAATTAAGGGAAATGGGACTGGTTTTCTATCTTATGGTCTACCCTTGGTGGGTAGAAAGTACTCAGGACATGCAGGTTGCTACACAGCAAGTGGGTTGAACTGGTGAGTGCCATTGAATGACACTCAATAGCACACCCACTCAATAATGTAAGTCTCATCAATACAAAGTGCTGGATGAAGTTGTACACCTCTTTTAAGTCCTGTGGTGTAGTAGCCAGTGGTGCTGGTTCAGGCATCATTCTGAAAAAAAACCTTGTTGGGGAAGTTTTCCAATGCAAGGGTGGCCTGATATATTTAGCCACTGCCTCCACTACATAGTCAAAGGGTTGTTTGTACTCCACCCGGGCACAGTGAGGGCCACATCCGAGGCAGCATTCCCTGGAACAGATGCTGGGCTTGAGCATTGTAAAGCTTGTGTACCATGTGAATTTCTAAATTTCTAGACTGTCACTGCCATGATTTATTTCATCCTCATAAAAAGTGTTAAAACCTGTGGCATGAGGTCCTTAAGCTTGTGAGGGGTATGAGGTCTGAGCTGACTGGCTGGGTAGTTCATATGGTTATAATGCTCCACAGGAAATGGCGATATTGTTACCCACTCCTCTGCCAAGGTCTGTATGTTTGTTATAGAGAAAGGACACAATTTGTTGAAGTGAAGTTAAGGCTTGAAAAGCTGAAGAACTGTTGGAGTAAGCAGTATGATTAATGTTTGTTTTTCTCTTTAATTGTGTCAACTGTACTTAATGAAAATTCTTGATTCATTTAAAACATTTTATTAATTTATAATAAGTGCTCCCATAAGTCCTATAAGAAGTATGTACATTTGGCAGCTTATCACCCTGATATCAACTACACACACACACACACACACACACACACACACACACACACGGGTTTTCATTTAGTCACTCATTCAGCAATTTTTTATTGAGCTTCTATTTTTGTATTGAGTATGTTAAATACTGGATGTAAAGATGAGTAAGACTCTTGACTTAAAGATTTTTGTGTGTAGTAAGATGTAATTGGAGTGCTAATTTTTATTTCCTCTATGGATTTTGAAATTACATTGACTGCATTGATCAACATTGTATAAAAGAAAGGTAGAGAGTGTGAATTATAAAGTGAGCTTTAGACAGTCTTTGGAGAACCAGAACTGACATAGATGTGAGAAAAGGTTTGGAAGTCATCTGTCTTATTAAGAATTTGAATTCTGACTTACTCTGCCTTCAGGCGTACAACTAATTTGCTTTCCACTTTTCCTTCTCCTGAAATTTCTGCCCCCGGGCAGTTCCAATCATTTTAAAGTTATGACTAAAGCATAGGTGGTGCCTTTACGTCCCTCATGCCATCAGACACCACAACTTCCCTTTTTGAGGGAGGCTAGGCCAGTAGTGGTTTTATTTGCAAGTTACAGATTGACATAAGACCTTGTTTATCCAAGGTCATATGGCTGCCAAGTGTTGGAGCAAAGACTTAGTTGGCTTCTAACCATAATCAACAAAGTAAATTTTTCTCAGGTAGCAAATATCCAGGGTTGCCTTTGCCAATTTTGAGAGCAGCAAATCAGTGTTCCACTTTCCAAAATCTTGCCACCTTCTTTCTGAGGATAAGTAGGATAAGAACAGGAAGTAGAAGTGACATGTTCAATATTTTTGGTTCTTACCTGGAAATTTTGGTTTTGAAAGGGGAAAGCATTTCCTGAGCTGCAAATATCAGAAGTGCCCCCCAACCCCCATCATATCACCACAGAGAGGCAGATATTATGTTCTCCTTTTATAATAGAAGAAACTGAGTTTCAGAGGGTCAAAATAATTGGCTCATAATTACACAGGTTGTAATTGGCTTGTTTATTCAGGTCTCATTTGCCAAGTTTTCTATATCCTTGGATACTCTAGTGCAGGAGAGAAAAATGGAGGGGTAGCTGTGGGGGGGGGGGGTAGTTGTAAAAGGAACTGAGAAGAGCTAGGTGAATCCTGCTGGCCCAAGACAGCAGGAGAGTGGGAGGAGCTCCAGAGGGAGGGAGAGAAGTTGGCCCCTGTAGAGACTCTGGTGAGTGAATATTTAACACACTCTGCTTCTTCTCCAGGCAGAACAATGTTCTCTTTATACCCTTCCTTCATTTCAGAGGTTATGTAATTCTGTTAGTGTTCTTTTTGTGGACAAAATTATAGGAAACTTCTTAAAACAAAATTTACTAGTAGACAATTATTTTGAATTGTATATTTACTGTTATAAAATATATGTCATCTTGCTGATTACATCCTAAAATTAAAATTCACAGAGGGCCTTTTATTCACATTTATAACAGACTTTTTTTTCACATGGCTGATATTGCTTCTCATGTCTTGGACCCACATAATGCCTTTCTATTAAGGAGCTCAAATTATTCTAGTGGGTGGTGCTTAGCTGCACAGAGGTTAAGAACAGACAGATAGCCTTCAAATCCTGACTCTCATACAGCTGTCTGACGTTGGCAAGGGTCTCAATCTCTTTTAACATATCTACAAAAATGGAGTCATTTCCACCATTCTGAGATATTGTGAAGATTAAGTGACACATGATATGAGGTCTAATGCAGTGTCTCATATAAAATAAGGGGTCAGTAGAAACTCCTTTTCTCCCCTTTCCTCCCCACATGAGGGAAAACTGGCTTCAATCTGTTGCCTCATTTTGTAGATGGAGAAATAAAAACAGGAGTGAAGGATTTATCAAACTTCCTAGAAGAATCTAGTCTCATTAACTTCCAATTTGCTATTCCAACTACTGACTCTATTAGATCTACCTATTGTATCACTTCTAGATAAAAGACAGGAAAAAGACCCAGTAGGAGGGAATGATCCTAACGTTGGGCTGTTGAAAGATGCTGATTCTGTTAGTTTGACATTTTCTGGGGTTCCAGAAATGTGGGAGAAGTGGTGGCTGTGCTTCTAGCTCTCTACCACTCTTGGCCTCACTGCTTTTGTGACAGTTGGACTTTACCTGTCTTCTAGGACGTACACTTTTTCTTCTAATATTATGTTATGTATAAACTTGCCTGTTTCCACCTCTAGATCCTGAGTGTGTGGAGGATAGAGGTATGTACTACTCACCTGGTATCTTGCACAGTATCTCTTCCAATGCCTCTTAGGTTGCTAATTAGAAAAACTGGAGCAGGTTTGGTATGAGATGGTATGATGATGTTGAAATTCATGGCAAAGTTATGATTCTGTTACAGTAACTGAATACACACACACATGCATATACTTATACACTCACACATATTTACCTGCTTAAGATATTGCCATCCAAAGGGCATAGTGTGATTAGTATGGTTGACTGTGTCCTTCCCAAATTAGCTTTAAGGTGAAATTACTGAAGGCTTCTCTTCAGCATTGTGAAACTAGCCCTTGTCAAATTTATTTGATTGCTTATTTATTGTTTCTCTTTTCTGCTAATATGTGAGCACAATGAGAACTGGAACCTTCTTGTTCTTCACTATATTCAGTATGTTAGAATAGTCTAAACATGGTAAGACTTCAGCTTATATTTGTTGAATAAATTATAATGGATAAAAAGTTATCACTTCTTTTATACTATTTGCCTGTAGGGCAAGAGTACCAGAAAGATTACAAGGTTCTAGCCATTATTCCAACCAAGTCACTTGTACAGGCATTTTACTAGAGCCCTTGTTAGGAAAGGGGTTGAGGTGACTGTCAGGATGTTATGGCTATTGGGGTCCACAATGCCTCTAAGTGGCCTCCTCAAAGGTTGAAGAATTCCAGTAATATCCATGTTATGGGGGCTTTCTATGTTGTCATGAGTTAGCATAAGAGTTGGTGTAATAACTCTAAATTAGGATGATAGAAACTATCTTTAATAGTTCAATAATCACACTGTAGTCACTCATCATTTCTCATATATTTTTATTTACTTTTTACTCATCTGTCTAAATTTTCTTCTCTTTTAGTGTCATATCACATTCCTACACTTCTATTTATTCTATGAAGAAGAGGAACTTACACCTAGAATTATGTTCTTTCTCCTCCCAACTGTTCAAGACTCAGCTTGCACCCACTAATTTTAAGGGATAAACCTCTTCTCTATTTCATCTGCCTAAAACACTTGTAAATTCTGCATGATAAGTTTCTCCTTCTTGGCATTTAATTTAATTTTATCCTATATAATAAAAGGCTAATCTCAAATTATCTCCTTGACCAGGAATTTGACCAAGGGGCAGGGCCAGTCAGGCCAACCACCTATGGTCCCTCCCTCAGCTGGCCCCACCCCTGATAAGTTTCCCCACCCCTGATCAGGAGTGGGGCTTGCTGGTCAATCTCCCATATCCCCTCCCCCTGGCCACCTGGCTATATCGGCTCTGATCAGGGAGGGTTAGCTAGACCCCATCTGTGTATGAATTCGTGCACTGTGCCTCTAGTTGATATAATAATTTGTTTCAGTCAATACAAGTTCTCGATGACTGAAACTCCACAGAAAAACAAGACTTGCCTACCTTACACTCCTGGAAGATTTTCATCCCTGTACAAAGAAACTATTTGCCACTGGATTCACCCAATTTTTCTTATTCTTATTTACAAAGTAGCTCCCACATTTCCTATAACTGAATTAATTTAACCACATCTGTATGTGTCAAAGAGGTGACTGTAGCCAATATCTGATTTGTACTGTTCTGCTGAGAGATAATATGTCCCCAAGTAAATCATTGTTATCTCATAGGACACTCAATTTCGTATCTTTAGGGATTGATGACTTTGAAATGTTAAATTCAAAGTTAAAACTCTGGGAAAGGAAAAATAATTAAAATATTAAGCAATAGGATACTGTAAACTATGTTTTTATACTTATATAAATATATTTTAGAAAAATAATTTTTATTCACATTGTTTTACTTAACATTTTCTGTGCTGCTACGTGGAACTCCATAATGATACTTTAAAAATATATATATTTTTATTGATTTTAGAGAGGAATAGAGAGGGAGAAAGAGAAACATCAGTGATGAGAAAAAATTCATTGATCAGCTGCCTTTTTCATGCCCCCTATCTGGTATCGAGCCCACCACTCGGGCATGTGCTCTTGACCAGAATCAAACCTGGGACCCTTCAGTTTACTAGCCGACACTCTATCTACTGAGCCAAACCAACTAGGGCCATAATGATGCTTTTTAATGAAACATACTATTCCATCAAGTGGCTATATCATGATTGATTTAACTGTTCCCTTGTTATTGACTACCTTCAACTTTTCATTATTCACTGTTTGCCTTACCTTTATGAATGTGCTCTTCTTCATACTTTGTTTTATTACTTTCTAAAGGTATTATTTATTTGATAAAAATGATGGCTATTAACTAAGAAAAGAACCGTGTTGAAAAACAAGACAATATGGGCAAAAATATCCATTTCCAATTTCACTATCCTGATAGAGTGATAATTAATACGAGGTGAATATTTTTTCAGATATCTTCCTATGCCAAGAGATTAGCAGAGATTCTGTTGTATAAATATTAAAGTTCTATCCTCTTAAAATATGTGTCTCTGTAGTGCTCTATCCCCAGATCCAGGAGGGTTATGTCACAGGGAAGGAAAGGCTGGGCTGGACTCACCTCATGAGTTTTCAAAAAAACAATATAGATGCTGAAGTGCCTTTTCCAGAAATTTTAAAGTCTTCAAGGTAAATCCACCAGCTTTGAGGTTTAATGCATACTAGTATATTTATCTTAAAACTTTCATAGCAAAACAATAGGTCTGAAAACTGGTGTTGAGAAAGAAATTTTATAATATGTCAAAATCTAGGCCTTATGGACTCAATCATTCAAGTGGATTATGGGAGAGAAATAGTGGCCAAATGAGAATGAATTGACCTCACCCTCTGAGGCTGGACCTCAGCGCGAGGGAGTGACTTTAGTAACACCTAGAAAAGTTGTGAACCTTTGAAGACATAAGGTCAAGTGGGCCACTTTCCTGGGACAAGTCAGGGGGAAGTTCTTGGCTCCTATGAGAACTACAACTTCTATTTAGTGTCACTTGCAGTAATTCTGGGAGCGACGGCACAGAGGTGATGGCAGAAGGCAGGAAGACATGAGGTTGGACAGAGCTCTCAGTTCCCCATCCTCTGTGCTGGAAAGCCGAGGACCAAGAGTATTCCTGAGTGCTCTGTGGAGGAGATGCAAAAGAGCCAAGAGAGCTAAGGGTTTTCAGGGGGAAGATGCTAGAGGACCATAGGTAAGTGGTCAGAGCCATGGACCCATGTAGGGGTGAGTATACAAGTATTAGCTCCTCTTTTATCCATTGGCTCAGTGTCACAGCACAGGGAAAGGCAGAGACCAATTCTTTATAGCACAGAGAACACTGAAAATTTGAGGACTTTATTTTCCTCCACATACACTGCCACAAGGTCACGCAAGCAAGTCATACTTCTAATATACCCAGGTGCTGTCTTGGAGAACAGTAAGGGAGAAGAATACAACCTTAATATTTGAGCATTTCCCTGGATCTTATCAGCCAGGGACAGATACAGACTAGCACTGTTTTCATTTCTGAATCTCACTGAGTCATCTGGGTTTTGGCAGTGGGACTGTGGAATACACCTGTTCCCCAGCCCACAGGCTGGCAAGCTCTTTCCACATAAAGAGTGCTTATTCAGCCATGCAGCAATCATTTTAACTGTCAGCAAGAAGACTTATGGGGCTAGCTTCAAATCTATGTGTAAAGGTCAAAGAGTTTTATAAATTATAGATTATAGCTATTTCCTTGGGCTAATCTATATCTGTTTATTCGTAATCTTCTAAATGTTTAAATCTAAAATATTCACTAGAGCTGAGAGAAATAGATGTTTTTGGCATTTGACCTCTATAAAAGTCAGTTTTCGTTTAAAAGTCTTCTTTATGCCTCGATCTGTCACTTTGGGGTCCAGTTTCTAACGTGCAAATGCTCCAAGCAGTTATTCTTAAAAAGCATCAACACATAAAACGACCTAAACACACATTAGCTTTAATTCTAAATGGCACTCTTGCTTTAATGTAACTATTGAAACTATTGAGAGCAAGGATTATTGTCTCAGCTACCCTGGGGAATTCCAAAGATTTAAAAAGACTGGGTTTTAGAGTAATTTTTCTCCTTCTGAATCATTAACTAATTGCAAATGGGTCCTAGAATTGTTTCGTAACATTGTCTGGTGGTCAACATGATGCATTCGTGCCCTTTAAATTAGGAACTTCTGGCTTTCAATCTCCCCACATAGTCTTTGGATAAGAGCTGAAGTTTAATGCGCAGCCTGTGTCCACCCAGCGCTGGGTCACACTTCACAGGTCACACCAGCGATTGCTCAGGTGTAATAGGAACCTGGCAGCTTCAAAGGGTAAGGCAGGGAACCTTTCCATCATCTCCGTGGTGCCTGTCCTCCCTCTCTCACTGCATCAGGCAGAGAGCATATGTCAGTGTGTCAGCAGCAGGGCAGACGAAAGGCTGCTGGGCAGGCATTCCGTTTTAACCCTCACGGAGAACTGAGGGGAACGGCGCAGAGGCAGCCAAGGTTGTAAAGATCCTTTCTTGCAAGTTTCTGTGTGGGTGTAAAAGAGTCCAGGCTGGCCATACATGAATCACCCTGTCCGGTACAGAGCACACTGTGGCGATGGGAACTGTGGCTACTCAAGTGATGATGGCTTTTGCCTCCCACTGCAAAGGTGTTCAAGAACCTTTTATGACAAAGTTGAGGCCAGTTCTATTAATGATCTGGGATGCAGAAAGGGGCAATTTCTTAACTTGTTCATTAGGCAAGGGACTGGGTAGCTGAGCATCTAAACCTGGAGATGACAATATTTTCCTGGTTAAATAGTTTATTATATATAAAATTGAACACCAGGTTATAGTTGCTTTGTTTTATTGCAACAAGTTTTAGAATATGCTGGGCACGTTTTCTTCAGAGATTTTAAAAACTCAAGACTTTAAAAGATACATGATGGGATATGTTTGAAGGCATGGAGACAAGATAAAAAGTTTACTTAGCCATGAGTCTCATACATATTATAATTTATTGCCACCTACATTTTTTTTGCTAATATTTTCTGTAATATTACTTTTCTGTGTTGAATGGCACATTTGAACTGGATATTCTAAAATTCCCTTTATTTTAAAAATCTAGATGTGACATAACATATTTTTCAAAGATAGCTGTACAATATATATATGAATATATCTATCTATCTATCTATCTATCTATCTATCTATCTATATATATATATATATATTCATGCCTCATGTTATTCTTATAATGTGACTAACACTTCTTTCACCAAAAAGCAGCCCTATATTTCTCCTTGAATCTGGGTGGGAAGCTTGTGACCTTCTGCTCTAACAAACAGCGAATGTCAGAAGTGATGCTATGTGACTTCTAGAACTATAATAGGTCATCAAAAGAACACAGCATCTCCTGGCTCTCCTTGGGATGCTTGACCTTGGAAACCAGCTGCATGCTGTGACAATGCCCAAACTAACCCATGCAGAGTGACCACGTAGAGAAATCTGTGTGAGAGAAGGTAATGTTCCCAAGTGACAACCAGCAGCAACTGCCACATGAGAGTGGATGTACCTTCAAAAGATTCTGGTCCCAGGCTTTAGGTCTTCCAGCTGAGACCCCAGACAGACATTGTGGAGCAAAGGCAAGCCTTCCCTGGCCCACAGAAACCATGAGAGAAGTTGTTATTTTAAGCTGCTGCGTTTTGTTCAATCTGACGAATTTTCAAGGCAAATTGTTCACCAGAAAGATGTGACTATGGTTTCTAGAATTTTGATCCCATTCCAAGGGACATAAATGGATTCCTGAGCTACAGAACAATGACATTTGCAGCATAGCTGCTTTTATAACATTTGCCTTTTAACCTCAATCATTGAAAGTATAGTGAAAAAAAAAACCCATCCAAATTAACTATAATTTCACCACACTTTAGCTGTCTTCTATAACTGTTATGGAGCTGGCCCTCTGCTTTCATGGTCCATGCACACATCACATGTCACATTTTCAGATAGCCTGATTCATAAGTGGCTGCATGACCTCAATATGGCTTCTTGTTTTTATTTAACGTAATAAATGATTTTTTCCAGGCTTATCTGAGGAATATATGGGAAGTAGCACTTGACCCATCTGTCTGTCCTAGCTCTACGGTAGTGCCTGTCTTGACCAGGGCTTGTCTACCAGCTGGAGAGAGTATTATTACACTAAAGAGGCCTGAAGCCCATATTTAACCGTTCAGTGCAATATTTAACCCAAAATTTCTGCACATCAACGATATAAGCTTTTTTTCTCCTAAGAAGGTGAACATATTAAAATTTTACAGTTGAACTTTCTATGATGAGAAAACTGACAAATTGAATTTGTTTTTAAATGTAGAACGGTCTAAAGGCAAATGGGTATGTGGAGACAATGAAGAGAGTCTGGTTCTTTGCTGGAGCCAGAGAAAAGCTGGTGTACAGTTAGTTACCTGGTGGATGGGGAGATGGGAGAGCCATAGCCAGCAGGGCACTGAGACTGTACATCAGCCAGCAGATGAGACTGTCTTTGCATTCATGGCAAACCATTTGTTCTAGGCTGTGTGTGGGCTAGTGAAAATGGGACTTTGTTTTTGTCTTAGGTAGGGGTCTCTAGGAGCAGAGACTGACTTGCAGATTCTTGTGCCAGCAACCTAATTAGGGGGTATATTTAGAAAAAGGGGAATGAAGGAAGCAAGACAGGGCCAGGGAAGAAGACAGGATGTGGTTTAACTGAAGTTTAGTGGAGCCTCATCCCATGGGCATCTGTGGTGCTCATGTTGCACCATGGAGCTGAGCTCCTCCTTAAAATCCCACCTTGTGTGCTCTGAGGCTTGTCATTGGCCACTTTCTGCTTGTGGGTGGTGGTGGGCAGTGATGTAATCTGGGTGAGGTGGCTTCTGTTCCGATGAAGGCAATTCTTTGGAGGAGAAGGCCGCTATGAGTCATGAACAGCCATCATAATAAGGTGGGTGCAGTGACCTGCTGAAGGGGTCTGGATGGAATATGAAAAGCACCTGCTATATTTTCCATTTAATATTTATTTAATAATCGATTTTACTTTTCTCTCTCACCATGATCCATAGATATTCTGGTCACTCCTAGACAACTGACCATCTTACAGTTGCTTTAAAAGGAAAGACAGAATTTCGATTAAGAAGCTAGAATGTCCAGTTCAACATACTGAATAATACTTTTCATTTTATGTTACAATAAGTCTTATCTCACCACAATGCCAACTCCCTCAGTATAGCCTGGTAAGGCTGGTTATGGGCCTTTAAGAGAAAAAAGGTGAGATATATAGGGTATCCCAAAAGATCTATAAACACAGTTTGAATAATTATAAAGGTAGTGTTTATTAAAATACATTTCATTTTCAAAATTGAACTATCAACTGCTAAAGTGTGTAAACATTTTTTTTTTGGGGGGGGGGACACACCATGTATAGAGAAAGGTAAAGCTAGGGGTAAAATTGAAACATAGAATATATACTAGTAAAATCCTTGTGGGACTGTCCTAATATTTGTCTCTGAACTTTCAGGAAATCAATAAAAGAGGAAAACAGTGAAAACCCACAGTTCATATATGCAAAGTAAAATAAAGCATTTTTTTTTCAAAGGAAGCAATCTGTTGTTGAAAATAATTTTTCCCTGTAGGTCATTCTTATGATGACATAGGATATGTCATAAATGATGTTTTCAACAATATTCCTTAGTAATATTCCCCAGTGTGTATAATACCAGTATGATTCAGTAGAAGAAGTATTTAATTTTTCCTTGGAGAAAGAGGATATAGAGAAGGAGGTAATACACACACACACACACACACTATATATATATATATACACACACACATATATATATACATACATATATATATGTGTATATGTATGTGTGTATATATATATATATATATATATATATATATATATATATATATTTGTAGTGATATGGTTCAGTCTGAGGATAAGCTGTTTTGAATGTAAGAGGACTGGATGGACTATTTGTTCTCCAGCCAATTTTCCAGAAATATTATTTTCCTTCACCAAAATTTTGTTAAGTCCTAAGTGCGATGAATTTGAGATTATACTTTCTGACAATCACTTGGACTGGAAATAAACTCTCATACTTATTATGGTGTTAGTGTTCTGCTGCTGCTTTTTGGATAATATAGACATCTCATGAGACATCTCAACTCTGACCAGCAGACCTTGAGCAATAGATGAGTGGATTACTCTGACATATGTTTCTATGAAAGAGAGGCTAAGGGTCTGTTTGTCAAGAGGCACCAAAACAGCCCTGATTGCCTGCCTGCCTTAGGCTTTTATTGTAACAACAGTTTGAACTAAAATTAACCTCTAGATACAATCAGCAGGGTAAGTATTCTTGAGAGAGCACATGCTTCTACAAAGTCAAGTCTGAAAGACTAAACATAGAGATTCCAGCAAAATACCTGGGTGCTTGGACTTGTTTGGAAAAGTTAAGGCTGGGACTGCCACCTTCAGCAAGATCCCCCTAAGAGCACATGTGTCAAACACAAGGCCCGCGGGCCAAATCCAGCCAGCCAGGCCTTGCAATGTGGCCCGCACCACGCTGTCATCACTGCACTCCGCTGTCAGTTTATGACACTGTCAGTTTATGACTGTTCAGTAAACCATTCGGCCCGCGATTTAGGCTGGATTTTAGATTTTGGCCCCTTCTCTGATTGAGTTCAACACCCCTACCCTAAGAGGCTCCCAAGCTTTAGGAGAATCCTCCTTACAGACTTTCCAACCAAGTCCCATACTTCCTCACATCATGACATTTGAGAAGCTTGATAGGAGGAAACCTTAATCTTTCAGGAAGGTGGGCTGAGAAAGGACATGATCTTCCTAGGAAAGGAAAACAGAATCTGCTCCAACTCATGGAAAATGGTTACCTGAGACCTCTATAGTCAATATTACAGGGCATGGCCATTTTAATCTGGAAAATATTTCCAAATGCCTACTTCAGCCATGAAGAAGTGTCATCAAAGTTCCCATAGAATATTTAAATTTTAATAGCAAACTTCTCGGTTGAGTTCTTCAAGGTAAAGCAATTTACAAAATGTACCTGTTAGTAGCTGAATAGGCTGATTTGCTGTGTGGAATTGCTAGCTCTTAGTTTTGGAGAAGATTGCTTTGGTTCTTCTTTGGAGAAGTTGGCAACATGTTCTTCTTTCTACCAACTATTACAAACCAGGAATAGCATCTGTAGAAGTCATGCCTAGAGCATAATAATAGGAAAACATACTTAGATGGGTACTTGACTATTTAGTATATGTACAATTTTTTTTCACTAAAGAAAATGTATTTATATTCTCTCCGTTAGAGCAAGAGTAGCAGGTAAGCAATGTTTATTTTGCAAATAGATCTATTTAGGGAACAACTTTGAAAATGTGTCTTTTTCTTAGACACACATAGCTGCAGAATCAGATTTAGAAAAAAATGGTTGTGATTGGCCTTAATCTTGCTACAGGACTGAGAAACATTCATAGTAATCAGCCAGTTAAAAACTCAGTCAACTAACTAGACCTGCATATCTTGGTTTCTCTCTTTCATGGTTTCCAATACAAGCAACCTTGCTGCTATTCTTTTAAAATTAAATTAAATGCAGAAAAATGAAATTGGACTCCCATATTACAAACTCACAATTAACTTGAAGTGGCTTAAACACTTAAACAGATAACCTGAAGTCATAAAACTCCTAGAAAAAATGGTGAGAAAGCTCCTGGACATTGGTTTTGGAAATTTCTTCTTTACCAAGACACCCAAAGCACAAGAAACAAAACCCAAAAATCTACAAGCAGAATATAAAGCCTTTTTACAACAAAAGAAATAACAAAATGAAAAGGCAACCTATTGAATGAGAGAAAATAATTATAAACCATTTATCTGATAATGGTTACTATTCAAAATGTATAAAGAACTCATACAACTCAATAACAACAACAACAAAAAAATCCCAAACTATCTAAATTAAATTTGTGCAGAGGAATGAACAGATAGTTTTCTAAAAAATACATACAATGTCTAACAGGTACGTGAAAATATACTCAACATTCCTAATCAGCAGGCAATACAGATTAAAACCACAACGAGCTATCATTTCACACCTGTCAGAATGGCTATTAAAAAAAGACAAGAAATAAGAGTTGGTGAGGATGTGGAGAAATGGGAAACCTTGTGCACTATGGGTGGGAATGTAGTAAATTGGTTCAGCCACTAAGAAAAACAGTATAAAGTTCCTCAAACACTTAAAAACAGAACTACAATATGATCCAGCAATCACACTTCTGGGTATACAGCCAAAAGAAATGAATATATCTGGTACTGAGGATATATCTGCATTCCCTTATTTATTGCAGCTTTATTCACAATAGTTAAAATATCGTATTTTCCGGCGTATAAGACGACTCCCTAATTTTACATATAAACATAGGTTTAGGCCTATATTTGCTGTATAAGACTACCCCCACTTCAAAGAAAAGACTTACTTTGCTGTCAAGATCTGCAGGTAATTTTTGTGCAATTTTGGTCTTTTGCCCCCGATTTTCGGTTGACTTTTTTTCGTTTCAAAAGTCGTCTTATACGCCGGAATGGAAAAAATCTAAGTGTCCATCAATGGATGAATGTATAAAGATGATGTAGCTTATATATACAGTGGAATATTATTTATCCAATGAAGGAAATCCTGCTATTCGCATGGATGGGCATTGAAGGCATTATATTAGGAGAAATGTCAGACAGAGAAAGGCAAATACTACCCTAACCGGTTTGACTCAGTGGAAATAACGTCAGTCTGCAGACTGAAGGGTCCCAGGTTCGATTCTGGTCAGGGGCATGTACCTTGGTTGCGGGCACATCCCCAGTAGGGGGTGTGCAGGAGGCAGCTGATTCAGTTTTTCTCTCTCATTGATGTTTCTAACTCTATATCCCTCTCCCTTACTCTGAAAATGTGGTAACTTATATGAGGAATCTAAAAAAGCCAAGCTTGCAGAAACAGAGAAGAGTGGTGGTTACCAGGGTCTGGGGTAGGGAATTGGGGAGATGTTGGTCAAAGGGTATAAACTGGCAGCTAGAAGTTAAATAAGTTCTGGGAGTCTAATACCTTTGTGATTATAGTTACCGGTAACAATACTGTATTACATACTGGAACGTTGTTATGAGACTAGATCTTAGATGTTCTTCTCACAAAAAAGGAAATGATGATTGATTGATGTGATGAGGTGTTCGCTAACACTATGATGGTAATCATATTGCAATATGTAAGTGTATCAAATAGACATTGTATACCTTAAATTTATACAATATTATATATCAGCTATATATTAATACTAATAAAGAGACTGAAACATATTTTGTGCCTTATTCAACAGCATTACTAGCTTATACTTACTGATATTAATTGCTATGGTAATAATTGACATTAGAGAAAACTAAGAATGCTTATTTTCATTTTCCTACTTCTTTTCCCAAGTGGCCCAGCTTTCATCTGAGCTCTAGTAGCCGCTCCTGGGCCTGTAACCACGGAAATTTTAGCCTAGTAAAAATTTAGGAATATCTCACTAGAAGTGTTGGTTGGAAATATTTTTCCCCCTGCTCTATCCCCAAGGGAAGCTGCTAGATGGTACTAAAAACGATTTGGCTGAACGATTGACTGAAGCTTGCCAGTATGGTCACATCAACCTCCTGTCACAAGCTATCTGACCTGGGCTGGCCCTGTCTATTTCCCCTGCAGGCCCCTTCATTCTTCTTATCTGGCATTTGGCCTTCTCTGTTTCAGATGAAAGACTGAGCTACAGCTGTGCTCTGCACCTGCCCATCTAACCGCCTGCTTTTACCCTTATTTGACTTTTACCCCTTTAGAATTGGACTTTCCTTGCTTGGGAAGATTTAATGCAAAGGAGTTATTGCACTATACTTCAAATGTGTGTGTGTGTGTGTGTGTGTGTGTGTGTGTGTGTGTGTATACGTTTAGCAAAATAAGGTCCGGAAAAAAGTGGTAGCTGGCAAAATAGGAATCTCGTGCAGACACCAGTAGTTATTGATAGATCATTCACCCTTGAAAAATAAGCTATCTAATGTATTTAGATGAAAAAAGCTAAGGATAAACAAGTCAAAAAGCAAATTGCACCCTGGAGTTGACTATCGCCCCACATCATCTTCTATCCCTGAACATTGGCATGAAACCCATTCCACCACCTTTACACAGGAACAGAAATGAATAGTATTGGGAAAGATGACCCGGGACACAAAAACCTAACTGCAGGCCTGAAACTTCCATGATCCAGAGAAAACATCCATCATCAGAGGAGGCAGGAAGGTAGAATCTGCCTGCTGAGGAACTGCAAGTGCCTATGTAGAAGTTCTGTGGCCGAAGGAATGTCCCACCAGATAGAACAGTTCTGTGCAGTGAGACACCAAGCTTTTCCACGAGTGCCAGCTAGCAACACAAGGGTTTTCACTTCCGTCAGTGTTCTCTGCTTGGAATTTTGTCAATTGGATCCACCTAGGGACAGTACCCAGCAAGGGAAAAAGGGAAATAAATAGATTTATTCTGTGGAGGTGTCCCCTTCCCCCAATAAATGAAACTCACTAACACTCTTTGTTATTGAAAAATTAAGACCAGACAGGGATCAGCCCCACCCTGCTGTTTACATTTTCGTTGTCTATAGTTATCATGAAAATAGTAACTCCCCCCGCCCATTCTGATTTATGAAATTGGTTTAACTTTTCCTGACAGTCTCCAAATTACCAGTCACTCTGCATTAATAGGCCGTGCACTAGCCAGGCATCCCTGTGCATTCTATCGCTTTTACCTCGCCATGCCATCTGTCACTGTAATATCTGTGTTGCTGAGTTTTGAACCATAATACTTATACCTCATCAGCTTCCAAATGGTTCCATGATCTGTCGGCAGTGATCAAGGTAGTGCAATGAGACATGACAGGGCATCCACGTAATTTTTTAGGGAGGCTGGAAAATGGGAAAGTTGAAGCCTGGGACAGTTGAGTCACTCCACCTTGAGTTGCTTTTGCAAAGGTCTCTTAAGTTCCTGACTTTTTTTTTTTTTTATAAATATCACAAAGCAAAATGCATATATCTGACTTTCATTTGATGTGATAGGCCGATAGAAGCATATTGTACAGAACCCCAGTGAGTATACCTTCATACATCAAGGGGCTTGTCTATATGGTGAGACAAAGCACGAGAAAGGTAGGACGTGGGGATGGGAGTGTTATAGTCCTTTGTGTTTGTGTGTATGTGAGAGTGAGGGGTTTGGGGAGGCAGCTCACCTTGAATGGCAGAGATGTGGGTGGAAGGTCACTAACCTGCTTTCCTATATGCATTGGGCCAATGCTTGTGAGCACATTGTCTTATTTACCCCTTAAAAGAAGTTGAGCAGCACTGGGTTCTGATTTCTTTTTTTTTTTTAAACAGATGAAGACATACACATTTTTTACAGACAGAGATTGGACCTTGATCAAGGTCATACCTGCAGTCAATGGACCAGCGATGTGACCTTGGGCAATTTAAGATGTGTCAGATTCTAAGACGGTATGCTATTTCCATGATAAATGAAGGCTGTGGGTATCAAGATTTTCCAGCTATCTCTTTGAACCCCATTTCCCACGGAACATTTTGGGGATGGCTCCAATTTTCAGATACTGTTCTCTAAATCTATCCTGCAAGATATTTTCAAGTCCTATTTCCTATCATTTGGAAAACATTTATTCTCTCCTTACCACTGTGGCAGTCTGCCTGGAAATAGGTGCAATGGATCATTTTGCACACTAATGGATGGTGGGCTAGGAATTACCTATAATTTGTTTCTCCATCCAGGCACGTCAAACTAAGTTATGATGAAAGTGGAGCGGCAACCTTGATCACCTACTGTTTTATAGCTGATGTGATTGTTTTTATGAAGCCTATAACGTTTTTAACGCTGTGGTTGTGATGATCTCCATTCTTGTCTCAGCGGAACAATATGACACGATTTGAGTCAATTATGATTGCAGAGGTTGGGAGTGGGGCTTGCTAGTGACAGAGATGGAGAGAAAATTGCACAAAGCCTGCTCCTGTTGCCCCCTACAGACAGTCCACAGAGAGTCCTCTGGCCAGCATTCTGCTGCCTCCATGAATTGCTCAGTTTTCTGTTTGGCAGAGGGCAATGAGTTGCACCTAAATTATTCTCAGATAACTAGGGATTTTAGATGAAATCCCCTCTAGACTGTTATATTCAACGAGAAGACCTGGATCAAGGACACTATGGAATGAGCCTCATGTGTGAGAAGATTTGGAGCAAGATATGATAGCCATTTCTGTTGGTTGAAACTCTGTAGTAGAAGAAAGAAGCAGGTGGGGAAGTAGCTAATTTTATTTGAGCAGATATTTCTAGAACATTTATTAGTGAGCATCCTAACACTAGATTCCATGGAGAAAATAAAGATGAGATTCCATTGTACCAAAATTTAGGGATACCACCCCCTAACATTTTAAATATGTTTTGAAAGTGCTATAACAATGTTATAAATACAAATGATGAGACTTCTAGGGGAAATGACCAGGGAAGATGATGAAGAGGCCATGTAATCTGAGTTGATCCATGGAAATTTGAGAAATGCATTTTACAAGGCAAGACAAAGATAGGGAGGATCCTCTGACCATAAAAGCCAGCATGATAATAAGCACAGAGGCATGACATATGTGGGGGAAGGATGCATGGTAGCAGGTGTTTATGGGAGGGGTATGGCTGGAACTTTGCTTGGCAGATTTAAGTTGGAGCAATATTTTGAAGAGCTTGGAACGCAATGATAAAGAGTTTGTTTGATATTGTAGTCATAGGTTATAGACTCAGTTGTAGACAGAGGCCAGGAAGATAATATAAAGGAATGGCACTGACCAAATAGTGGCTGTGGTAACTTGGGTAGTAAAGTCCTTTCTGAGGAAGGCAGCTGAGACTGCTCCCGCAGATAGTGGTTTCTCTAGTGCAGTGGTCGGCAAACTGTGGCTTGCGAGCCACATGCGGCTCTTTGGCCCCTTGAGTGTGGCTCTTCCACAAAATACCATGGCCTGGGTGAGTCTATTTTGAAAAAAAATGACGTTAGAAGTTTAAGTTTAAAAAATTTGGCTCTCAAAAGAAATTTCAATTATCGTACTGTTGATATTTGGCTCTGCTGACTAGTGAGTTTGCTGTGGCCAGATGTCCCAATTTTCTTAGAGAAGACTGAATTCTCATTTTTTAAAATGTGAGCTCTCACGATACTTAAATGCTGGCAACTAATAAAATTTTTTTTGGGGGGAAACATCTGAGGGTCAAAAAGAGCCAGTTTAAGGTTTGTGTCTTAAGTCTATCTATATTCTAGTGGCTTATAATTACAGAAGGAGAAATGGGAACCTATAACTATTTAAACTCAAGGAGCTGATTTAATTATATGGAAGATGACACTTGAGCAAGGAGACAGTTGGACAGACAGAGTCTGAGAGGTGAAGGCTTGACATCAGGCATTTATGAAGGGAGGGGAAGGAGAAGGAGGACTGGAGGTGAGAGCCTTGAGCCACCTGTTGACTATGGATGTGGGAGAAAGGCTGTGATGCCATCATAGATGGCGCCTAGGAGGTTGTGAGGCTGCTAACTGAATTGAGGAGACAGTAAAGGGAGCTACTGTCATACCTCTCTTGGGTAATGATTCTGTTTTGCTTTTTACCAATTGTATATTTGCTTTTTGCCATATGTTTTACACCTGTACTCTACTACCTACTCTATATTTCTGGAAGAAATTATTTGCAGAAAAGATAATAGATTTTTTTTTTCTTAAACCAAATAAATACTCCTTTCCCTTCTTCCCATTCATACTCCAAGATGAACTATGGGCGCTAGCTGCTAGATTTCAGACTCTTGCCCTGCATAGCATTAGACACATTGATATGGCTGAAGAAATGAGCTGAAAGTATGTTAATCCTTGATGGATAGCAGAAGAAGAGGAGTTTATGAGTCTAATTCTTCTCAAGTTTGAAGATAATGATTTTTGCCTCTTCTGCCTCCACTTTTTCCTTTTGCATTTTACGTTTTGCGACAGTGAATCAGACACATTATTATTCTATTCAGCAGCCTTGACATCAGCAGCAAATTTGCATGAACTAGGAAAGAAATGTTTCTATATTATTTTCTCCCATTCTAAGTGGCATTTTATTGCAGTAGAGATTTTAGGTGGTCTCTCCATCCAAACTTCCAATTTGATGGGAGCCTTTAATATTGCCCATTGGTTTGTTTACAGGACCATTGGAATAGGAGAGAGCCTGGTTTCTTGATTGGTGAGTGTGACACAGAGGAATGAATGGATTAATTCAACACTTCTCAGTGCACTTTTAAAAAAGCTGAGTCTACAGTAGAATTCCACCTACCATCCTGCATTTTCCAGAAAGGGCTTCCCAAATGTCTCCTATGCAGAGTGCTTTTTTGGTTATCCAACCAAATTTAGGAACCCTGCTGTACCTGGCTTCGTCCAAGGTCATGCCTATTTTTCCTTTGCCATTGCTTCACACTCAGACTTTTATTCCTGCACCAAGTCAACTGGGTAATTTCTGACAAAATTAGGCAAAACCTTTGTGCTAAGACATTGTGAACTCAGTAGGGTTTTTAGATAACTTTTAATGCCTGAAGCAAGTGGAAATTTCAGTCATCTTCACGTGTTCCTAGACAGTTACCAATAGTCCAGGATCTTGTCCCATTTTAGTTCATCTAAAGTGATACAACAGGGATCCATGAGGCGTGATGGAATCTCCATTAATATGTCTCAACATTCTCTCCCTTATCCCTTACAGGAAATACTCAGTTGTACAGGAACCATGTGCTTAGAATTTAATAGAGCCTGGATACACCTGGAAAGATTGTCAGGTAATAGATGCCTTTAGTCCTTGTACTGCTGGGTGGCTGGTGGGCTGGCAAAGAACCAGTAGCAGAATCCATTTCTTCCCTTACATAAGATTGCATGTTCCCTTAACATGCTGTCATTTAGAAAATATGTCAACATTAAGATTTTTGGGTCAGATGATATATGCAAATGGTGACGATTCAAATAGCATAAATTATTCTTTAATATATGTTTTAAATGTTGGCAAGAGCTCAGAAAGGAAGAATAAAAGAGATTTTACTTCCAATTTTGCGCCTCAGTTTCTTTACCTAAAGCAGGGGTCCTCAAACTTTTTAAAGTGGGGGCCAGATCACGGTCCCTCAGAGAGCTGGAGGGTCGGACTATATGAACTACTAATTCCTACTGTAACACCTCGGCTGCGCTCACTGCCCAAAAAACCTGGCGGGCCGGATCAGACTACTCTGCGGGCCGCATGTGGCCCGCGGGCCGTAGTTTGAAGACCCCTGACCTAAAGCCTAGAATGGGAATCTTTGCCCAATAACTCTTCAGGATTGTTGTGAGACTTTAATAAATCTGGTGTGTGAAAGTGCTTTGAGTGCATAGACATCAAAGTATCTTTGTTATAGTTTCTCATGGTCTCTGCTAAGTACTCAGCCAATATCTACTGCATCCTTTGTATTGGCTGGGAGGAGATAAAGAGATTTAAGTTATTAACTCAATCCTCAAACTAGTTCCATCAGGTAAGTCTGTTATTATCTCAAATTTACAGTGAGAAAATGAAGGCACAGAGAAGCTAAATAACTTGCCAGAGTTCCCACAGCTGGCAATTAGTAGCAAAGTTGAGATTTAAACCTAGTCTTTCTCCTTTTTCCTCCCTTTCTCTCTCCCTCACTTTTCCTTTCTGTCTATATGTAATATATATGTATTTATAATACATAATACATACATGCATATATCTATAAATAAACTCCTCTATATATTATGATTATAGCCACCTGCTCTTTTACTTAATATATTTTTAAATTTATCTTTATTGTTGAAAGTATTATGGATGTCCCCTTTTGTCCCCACATTGACCCCCTCCACCGTACCCCCACCATCTTTTACTTAATATTTATGCTGAACATTGTGAATACATCATTAAACTTTCCTTTAAAACCTATTTTTAATGATTTTGAAATACATCATGTGTCTATAGGGGAGTTACTAACGCCTAGCTATTAGACATTTGTTTTCTTTCTTTTTTTTTTGGGGGGGGGTGTCATTATGCATAAGGCAAATTTCTGGGTTTATAAATATTTGTGGGCATCTGTGATTATTTTCTTAGAAAAAAATTCCAGAGATGGAATTGCTATGTCAAAGAGAATGGACATTTTTAAGGCTTTTGATATATATTGCCAACTTGCCCTCAGGAAAGGTTGTGCCAATTTATTCTTCCTCCAGCACTCTATATTCTATTTTTATGAAGATGACAGAGCAATTATAGGAGGCTAGATTAGAACAGGACTTTCAAGATCAGCACTTGCATCTGTGTGTGCAGTTGATCTCATGCACCATAGTCAAGGAGACAGAAGGTAGATAACTTGTCCAAGGACACAAGGCAAATTAATGGTTGAATCCTAGTGATGTTGGTTAATGATAAGCAATAGATGGGTAGAAAATGCCAGTGTGGGAGTAGAAATATTATTTTTCAGTCATTTTACAGTCTAATTACCAAATGTCACTCTTTCATTTTTCTGGTTGCTTTATTCTGATGACCTCACAAGCTAAGCTAGCCCACATTGTTAGAAGTAAATCAATCTTGTGCCGAGTAGCAATTTCAGATAGCAGTGGGAAACCTGAGAGGAGGGGTGGGGAGAGTGCAGCCTCATCTACAAAGCTCCCTACAATTGTTCTGGGGCTGCTTATCTGTAGGGTGAACACAAATTGTTTGCAAATGTCAATTTGCTGCAGAAACAACCTAATAGCAATAAGAATGAAAACAAAAAATGAATTAGAAAATATCTACAACTCTGCCACTACAAGTAAAGTTTTTGTTGTTGTTGTTGTTACTCCTCACTCGAGGATATTTTTTCCATGGATTTTCTTAGAGTGAAAGGGAAGGAGGCAGTAGGATGTGGGGAGGGTGGGAAAAGACATCAATGGGAGAGACACACATCAATGGGTTGCCTCCCCCACATGCTCTGACTGGGGTGGGGATCCTGCAGCCCCACAAAGTATACGTTTTATTTAGTTTTAATGGTTATAAATACAATTTTGTGTTTTACTTTTTCACTTTTCAAATCATATTTAGAAGTAATTTTTGCTAATTCTACCTGCAAAATTGTATTTTTAATAGCTTCCTGATTTATTATCTGGCTATAGCTAATTAAGCATTCCCCCCTGTTGGCCATTTAGGTTATTTACCAATTTTTAGTATTATGAAGTAACTAGAGGCCCAGTGTATAAAATTCTTGCACTGGGGCGGGGAGTGTCATTCAGCTCAGCTTGCACCCTCTTCAATCTGGGACCCCTTGGTGGATGTGTGACTGCCAGTTGAGGATCAGGCCTAAGCTGGCAATTGGACATCCCTCTCACAATCTAGGATGTCTGGCTCCCAACTGCTTACTGCCTGCCCGATTGCCCCTAACCACTTCTACCTATCAGCCTGATCATCCCCTAACCACTCCCCTGCTGGCTTGATTGGCCCCAACTGCCCTCCCCTGCCAGCCCAGTTGCCCCCAACTGCCCTCCCCTCCTGGCCTGGTCTGTGTTTGTATTGCCTAAAGCTTCCTTGATTTGTAGAGGTTGAAGGCAGACCTTCTCAATTTATATACTTATTTGTCCTCTGTCATTCTGGGCATAGCTTGAAATTCCCTGTTTATTCTAGTTGGAATTAGTTTAATGTTTCCTATGGCAGTCCTGAATTCAAATAAATAGACAACAGTGACCTCACTGGCCAGAGCACCACTCTGATTATTTTCTTTATTATACAGTTATGATGAGACCTTTTGTTTATGATAAAAGAACACAATAGTTTCCCAAGCATATTTTACCAAATCGCCTGATTGGGTGAATACTATTAACAGAAATTGGGATGTAGGGGGACTGAAGAATGAAAATGAGCTCAATTTTGTTATTCAGTTTGAAGGATAAGAGGACATCTAATGGAGGTGTCAGGCATGTAAGAAGGAGGCTGGATATCCTGGAAAGCTGTTGGTAGGAGAAAATGAGATTTGGATTTCTTAAGAGGTAGTAGGTAAAGTAGTTGTGATCTTTAAAAAGAGAAAAAAATAGGCATTGTAGGACCAATGTTAAAAATTGAGCTTACAGGTGTGATGGACTTGGGTTAAAACGTTGTTTCTGCCTCTTACTGTTTGGCATTCGGCATGTTATTTAACCTCCAAGCCATAGTTACAACACTGACATAATGCAGTAACACCTACTTAATACAATGAATGTGAGCATTAGAGGATATAATGCAATTTATTGAAATTAATGAATATTAGTTGTTGTTACTGTTATAAAACTAATAATAGAATACGTGTAAGTTGTCACTGGAGAAATCACCAGAAGACAAAGAATAAATGGTCACAGTGAAAGAAAGAAAACCAGCATAAGCCAGAAATCCAGGCAAAGAAGGAACCTAAGGGAGGAAGAAAAGAGAAACAGAGTCAAATATGAGACAAAAGACAATGTCAAAATCAGAAAAGGTTTTTCAATATGGGGATTACTAGGTCTCCTATGATTTCCTAAAGAATGCTTTCAGTATAAAAATTGGGCAAAAATCACATTGTAGGGCATTAGCAGTGAGAAATGTTTCCTAGGACCTACTAAACTCAAAACAGGTAAGATATATTGCTAAAGATAGGTGAAACTATCAACTCCGAGAGTTTCATTGGATTATCTATGGACTTAGATATTACATGTGCTCTTTTGTCCTACATCCACCAAAAAATGGTGAGTTCCATGCTCATATGAAGTTGAGATATACCACTGGTTGCAGCCTTCCTTATAGCCTGGCTCATATGTCAACTTCTGATTTAATAGTAGATACATTTTTATTCCTGCCGTTGGTCATGTTTCAGCTGCTTATAAGGAAAATAGTGTGAAATAAATAGTTATAAGTTGGGTTCAGCACATTTAAAAAGAGCTGATGGCATTTACCTGTTAGTTGCCTAACACACACACTCCTGTTACAGCCAGTTCACCTGGAATTAAAGACAGAATGTTCGGCTAAACCCAACAAATCCCTCTGTCTACGGACTTGTTTAAAAAGTTACTCATTGAAAGCAGCTTTTGATCCTGCTTTGCCTTTGATTTTATTATCTATCTGGCAGTCTCAAAAAGGGTTTCTTTGTGACATATTGCTGAAGTTTCTGCTAGGACAAACCCATTTAACTCTCAATGGAGATGAGAGTTGAAAGAAAATTGCAGGTTTTGGTTTGCCAACATGATACAGGATTATGACAGGCATACTATACTTTATAATTTCAGGGAATTTGATCTAACCACAGACAAATGAGAAATTAATCAGAACCACTTCAGTTTTGGCAAAAAAAAATTGAAGTCAATCTCTCTCCCTCTCCCTCTCCCTCTTCTTCTCCCTCTCCCCCTCCTCCTCCCCTTCCCTCTCCCTCTCCCCTTTTCTCTTCCTCTCTCCCTTTTTCCTTATAGTTAGAACCTCATTCTGGATTCTGATATTTCAGACTTTGAGCACTTGTTTGTACTAACCTTGGGTATTGTCTCTACCTTTAAGTTGTGCCTGGTGCTGGTTCATCATTTTGCTGCTGACACCCAGAACATTGCAGATGCTTCAGCTCAGGTGCTAAGTCATCTGTACAAGCACAGTGAAGTATTTTGGTTCTGACAGAACATATAATTAGTATCTATTCTTGGGATAGGATGTCATCCGCATGACTGACAATTTAGGTGGAAATTCCTTTAGAATACAGGAAAGGGAATGGAGGTGTTCTGAGGACAATCTTCTCCCTGCTGCTGACAAAAGGCATGCAGTTGCAGACTTGAGGTCTTGTGTTTATTGTGTTTAAAGGCCACCTTGCAATTTTCTAATCACACGAAGAAGTCTAATCTCAAAGATGCTATCATAAAATGGTTGACTGATGAACTCACAGTTCTCTTCCGCAAAGAGACTTAAGTAGTTATGGGAGTCAGTGATGAATGACTCAAAGATGGATTAGTAAGTGATCATAATAGCTCAAAGGAGGAATTAAACAAATGTTCATAGAATGCACTATATATACCAAGTACTGTTTAGTATTTTGTGGAGGGATCTCTCTTGATGCTCAGTAGAACTAGGAATCTAGGCATTGTTTAAAGTTGGAACCCCTTCAATAAGCAAGTTTTCTGCAGTTTCACTGCAAGAGGCAGCTATGCTTATAGCATATGAGAGCTTTATCCCCCCTCAGCAGGCACACAGGCATTCCTCACCCCCAACTCAGGGAAGTGCTCATTTACAATAATTGATATCAGAGGTTGGAATGGGTGGTGCCTGGGTAGCTGACATAAATATTTGGTCCTCAACTTATCAAAAATAATTTTAGATGATTGCCAGTATTTAAAAATTTATAGACTTCCCATATAAATTTTGATTTGTGCCTCATGAAAAACAACACTGGGTGATCTAACAGTATGAGGCTTAATTAAGTCATTAACTGGAATTGAGAAACAGTTGTCCCGATTAGCTAGCCCAAATGCCTTCCGTGAGGCATTAGTGTTTTATTCATGTAGAAAAAAATGTCTCTTTATATATCCCTCCTAATTCTGTTTTTTCTAATAATCACATTATCCCACACCTGAACAATGGGAAACATTAGCAAGAGAGAAAAAAGGGGTAAATAATCTAGTTTTTACTTTTAGGGTTTCATTCAGAATCTTATGTTTAGGCCCTTGAGATATTAGCACGTTTGCCCTAGACAAACAGCACATTAAACAATTCCTCTCTGGATCAAGGTGCTCCTGTTATGGCTTCAGGGATAAAACCTAGAGCAGTAATGTCTTCTCCAACATTAGCATCAATGTATCAAAGAAGAAGCTAATGCTAAAATCACATTGATCCTACAGAGCAAATACTGGGACCACAAACAATATCCTAAGCATATCAAAATTTATAAAATATCATAGACTTTTACAATATCATAGTGGTAGAAAGGGATGTGAGAGGTCACACAGAGTGCAGACTAAACTTATGAAGAAGGTTTCAGATGTCCAGGGGAGTTTACTTGGTAAAGTTCCAATTATCTCTACTATAAGCCCTCTTAATCATATAGTTACCATAGTTTTCATTTTATAGGTACAGAACTCTAAGTATATGTAATCTGACCTGGAAACTATTAACTGGGATTTGAACCCTGACAACACATATCTTTGTCTATATCGATATAAGTGTCTCTATCAATATCTATGTCTGTATTTATCTATGTATATATTTATCTATTCTAAAACACACACACACACACACACACACGCACACACACACGAATAGAGTTTTGTTTGTATGTTTAAATTACATTCATTTTCATAATTAGACTTAAAAGTCTTACTACCAATGGCAACTTTTTTCACCCACTTGAATATCTGTTATCTTCCCAGTAGACATCATGAGAGAAGGCAACATGGGGCCTGGTTCTCAAAGAAGACGACCTGCACACATCAGAAATGAGCCTGCAAATGGGGCTCTTCTTCCAGTAGGGGCTGTGCAGGAGGCAGCTGATCAATAATTCTCATCATTGATGTTTTTATCTCTCTCTCTCTCTCTCTCTCTCCCCCTCTTCTTCCTCTTTGGTATTAAAAAAAATTAAAAATGTATCACTGGGTCATCTGATGAGGCCTTGGCCTACAATGGCACATTGTTTTACATATATAAATTGTACATTCTAAATTGTCTTTTTAGAGAGAGAGGAAGGGAGAGGGAGAGAGAAACAACAACGAGAGAGAGAAACATCCATTGACTGCCTAACATGACCCTTCTGGGAATCGACCTAACAACGCTGGCATGTGCCCTGACTGGAAATTGAACTGGTGATCTCTTGGGATGATGCTCAACCAACTGAACCACACTGGCCTTAATACATACTATTAAGTTATAATTGACATCTACCATTTATTACATCATAATGATATGATATTTATATACATCATCATCACAATAAGTTCAGTTACCATTCATCACTATACATAGTTACCATTTTTTTTTTCTGGGGATGAGAACTTTTAAGATTTACTGTCTTAGTAACTTTCAAATATGCAATAAAGTATTACTAACTGCCATCCCATGTTGCACATTACATCTCCTTGACTTACCCACCAGTACTTTAAATTCCCATTTGGAGTTAGAATTTCTATTCAAGTTTTCCTATGTCTATAGTCTAATGGGCAAGATAAAGAATTTACAGCTTTGTTTATTATACCCTGAAGTAAACAAAAATCTAAGATAAAAGGGATACAGTGTCTTAGCATGCAATAAGAACACCATCTAGGCAACTGAGGGCAGGGAGACAGGCTGGTTGGAGACTTGTAACCCTCCAGCTGGATGCCCGACAAATCTCACTTTAATTTGTTAAAATTTTTTTTTTTAAATAAGCTTTACTAACATGTAGAACTTCAGACTCTGTCTGCAGAGACAAGTCTTTTTTTGTCAAAGAATAATGTGAATATTAATATTGCCTTTATTAGCAACATAACTTTGTGCCATTGCTTTAACCTTTTTTATACTGAGTTTTCTTACCTATAAAATGAGGGTGATAAAAACACTTCAAGGGAGATAATTATAGTACCTCCTTGAGATGGTTATTGCTAGATGTAAATAAGGCAAAGCATGTTAAGCAATTAGTACTGTGCTTTTCACAGCCAAGAATTCATTAATTTTGTGGCTATCATTTTTATTTAACCTAAGAATAGGACTGAACCCTTGATGTTATTCACTAGAGATGTGCCTGGTGACTTACACATATTTCCTATCTCATTAATTGCCTGAGATACAGCTCTAGTGTCTCCTCATGATAGGAGTCATGAGGTGGGGCACCTGCATGGCCAGTCTGTTTGCCAGGAGGATCCATTACCATCCACATCCTTCACCTTGGAGGATATTGGGGCCATAGCCTCTTTTGTGCCCAGGGATAGAATCTGTGCTCTTCTTTGTTCCATGTACCACAAATAAATTTTCTTCTGCTTTAGAAGGCAGGGTGTCAGTAGACTTGTCCTCCTGGGAGAGTAAGAGAGAGAGAGTGAAGCATCTGGGTCCACTGTAGCAGTGGATCGTTGTTCCTATGAACCCTGTTCCCTGTTTAAGACTGTTCTAGAGCTCAACACCATGGTTCCTGAAACTTGCTTAAAAGCAGGAGCCAACCAATTGATGTGTATCATATCAATCCTCTCTCTCTTGCTCTCTCTCTCTCTCTCTCTCTCTCTCTCTCTCTCTCTCTCTCTCTCTTTCTTTCCTCTCTCCTCTCTCCTCTCTCCTCTTTCCTCTCTCCTCTCTCCTCTCTCCTCTCTCTCTCCTTCTCCCTCTTCCTCTCCCTCTCTCTCTGCCTCTCTCCCTATCTCTCTTTCTCTCCCTCTCCCTCCCCCCCTTTTAATCTCTCTAAAAACCAATGGAAAAAATATCCTCAGTGAGGATTAAAAAACTAACAAAACCAAACCACAGGTGATCACAATAGCTCTTGGGAAAACATGGTTGGTGCATAAGAGTGTTTGTTTTGAGACAAGAATACAGGGTTTGGCTCGAAGGGAAATGTCTTGAATGTCCCATGTGTGTTATGTGCAGTTTCTCAGGAGGTGGCCTCTGCCAATCAGCCCTTGAATGAGTCAGGGGCTCCCATCTCTCTAGTTGAAACACTTGCTATTGCATAAATAAAAGAAGTTAACCTAATGAAATGTATGCTGATAATACCAATGAGATAGAAGAGAGGGAGGATGCAAAAGTGGCTCAAATCATAGATTTCTGTTGAAATTTATCATTAAGCCTGGAATATTAGGCCTTAAATGTTATGTAGGCCGACTCCTTCAGTTTAATGATGAGGGTGCAAAGACATGAAGAGTTTTTATGAATGGCTTAAGGTTATCTCACACATTAGTCTTTAATGTAGATTTCCTATCATGTTTCTCTAAAAATGAACTTCCTCCACAATTTTATAGCCTTTCTTTGGTAGATAATTAGTCCACTACACAACAATTAGGTGGATTAAAATTAGATAATGAATATGAAAATATTTTATATGTCACTAGACTCATTGTAGGTAACAAAATCTCCCTCCTTCCCCCCCGCCCCTTTCCTTCTTTCCTTTCTTTCCTTTGTTCCTTTCATCATTAAAGTCAGGAATTCAGGCACTCAATGTTAAGTATTCAATCAACCAGGTTTATTTTCTTGTAGGATACAGGAAGTTAGAGTTTCCCATCTCTACCGACTTCAGTTGCTCTTAGCAATATTAGTAAAGTACTTTTTTTTTTTTTTTTTTTTTAAAGGACCACAGGCTTTGAAAAACTCTCTTGTCCATGCATTTTTTTTTGGGTGCTATTTCCCCATTTTATTGAAGCAGAAACTTCATCCATTGGTCTCCTAGGACTTCCTGAATGTGAAAGGGAGGGGTAGTATGTTTGGACTTACACAATACCAGATGTTATCTAGGTGACTGAGAATGTTCTGTCTTGAAGGGTGAGAAATAAAAATACTTTCTTGTGGACCTATTGGGAATTTCTTAAAAAAATTTTTATGCAGATATAAGAATACTTAGCCTTTGAAAGAAAAATAGGTCTTGTTTCTAAATGGTTTCTAGAAGGGCTGGGTGTCGATTTATTTAGAGAAATTGCTGGTTCACTTCATCAAGATCATTGATGGGCCTGTTTCCCAGCAGGGTTTAGAGACATTTCCTTCTTCCTTACCCCTTTCCTTTTTATTTATATTAATGCTTTGATCTATTTAGGGAATATGGGAGTAGAAGAAAGACATCTGGTAATGTCATTTTCCAGAAAAGAATGAGGATTTTATCCAAGAAATCTTTCTAGCCTAGTTTTGAACTGCTTATAACTTCTCACCAGGAACAGACATTATTATGGGGGATGAAGCCAGATGTGAACACTTTGGTCCATATTTTGTCCTTCATGGATCTCCTTTCATCTTTAATCCAGGCACAATTTAAGAATTTCTTATATTTAGAATGAGTCAATGAACTGAGAAATCCTAATTGTGCCCGGATCATAAACAATTATAACATTTGTGCTTAAAAACTAACTCTAAGGCATTATATTACTTATTGGGAAACTATCATTTTTTGCTCAAACCTACTTTTTCGGGGATTGGATTAAGGGGCACATTTTATGAAGATACACTTCTTTGTGGGGCTGGAAAAGGAGGGAATTGGAAAGGAAATAGTAGTAGGTCAAGACAGAGGAAGGGTATGACGCTAGAAAGCAAGATGGACATTTTCTTCTTGGAGCTTGAAATGTACTGTAGGCTTGGCTATAGTAGCTCTTAAGCTCTGTTATTCTATGTGATATATAGGAAATATGATAAAGGTGAATTCATCGGTTATGTTTATAAAGGAGATAGGAATATGTGTCCCTATCAAATAGTACTTGGAAAATACATTATGAATGTTGAAAGCTTGGGGCCTGAAAGAAATTAGGCAGAGTCAAAACATAGCACATTTCAAACAGAAAAAATTAGCAGATGTAGAAAATACATGTGCTGGATATGAGCATTTTCTTTTCTTAGATGATAGACTTTCTGTCATGAGCTGCATCAGAGCTATTGTGGTGAAATGCAAGACAATCTGGGGAATCATTTGGTAAATGAGCCATAATTGTGACTGTGATTTTGTGTGCCACATTCTCAGCCTCATTTTGACTTCAAGCACTGCCGTGTTGGCTGGGTCCAAGTAGATTTTGACAGGTTTCATGTAGGAGCAAGCTGATAGTGTTTTGCTCTATACCTGTGCTACTCTTGCTTCCTTCCCTGAAGATCTTTTGATATCAATGAGGAGAACATGTGCTCAGCATTCACATATTTGCAACATGGAATGTGACAGTTAATGCCCATAGGATTACCCATGAACAAGAGAGGACAAATACATGAATAAATGCTTCCCTCCTTTATACCCCTGGTGAACAATTTTGGAATATTTATTTCATAAACCTCAGATGATTCCTGATAATTTTCTACCAATGCCTGTAGTGATGGTCAAAGAGTTTGCTTGCTTTGGATTTTGAAGGTGTTAGTTTACAAAAGCCAGTATAGAATATAATAAAGGAAGAAAAGACAGAAACTTTTGGGTTGATTATGAGTACTTCTGTGTTCATGGAGCATAGGCAGGATAATGTGGTGAAAAGCAGAGATGTGATGGGCAGAATCCCTGGCTCTCTATTGTCTCATTTATAGAAATACTTAATTTCTAATGCCACATTGTATGTTCTCTGATGCAGCAATTGTATTTTACACCCATTTTAACTTTATAATAACTTGGGCAGGAGCTAGCTCATCCAAATCAATTAAAGTTAGATTGCAGTGGTGATGGAAGGAGATTTGACTGGGGTGGTAAACACACAACACAATATACAGATGATGTATTGGAGAATTGCATACCTGAAACCTATATAATTTTATTAACCAATATCACCCCAATAAATTTGATTAATAATAAAAATTTAAAAATCAGGTTGCTTGTCAGTTGACATTATACAGGAATCTACTTATTTGGTGGACACGAAGAAAAGGGACCAGGGATGTATATAGGAGTCATTTGGTTCAATTTTGAAAATACAAAAAAAAAAAAAAAAAAAAAGAAAAGAGAGAGAAAGAGAGAGAGAGAGAGAGAGAGAGAGAGTAATATAAATATTATCCAGATAATTATTTTTAATGAACACTTGAAGACATTCTCTTTACAATTTAGTACATAGCAAAACAGTAAAGGAATTAACTGAGAAGAACTGAATCCATTATAATAACTGCATTTTTTTAAAGCAGAAAATTAATAATACTAAATGTAGATCAGTTCAGTCATCCATTCAGTCTGCTTTTAGTCCAAAGGCCTATGCGTGTGTCAAAGTTCTTTCTTGGAGCAGAATACCCAAGGGAAAAGGTTCTCACTAATTATGGATAAAAAACCGCTTCATTTTATTTTATTTTTAAAAATATATTTAAAAGCCCGAGAAAGTCTTTTGGACAAAAAAAGGAACCATTTAAATCCAAGTAGTAATTTAATGACAATAATAATCACTGATTTTGAGTTAAGTGTATTTTTAAAATCAAGTATTCTTTTATTTCAGTGACCTTCTGTATTCACCCTGCAAATGTAGTTTTGTTGTTGTTGTTGTTGTTTTTTTTTTTTTTTTTTTTATATTTACCATCTGAAGTTTTGAATGTTTCAGTGTGAATAGTAAGAGTAAAAGTAATGGTTATTATTGTTATCATGATATTCAATGAATCTGCAGGATGCTCCATAGAGATTTTTATAATTACCAAGGTGGTAATTTGAAGTCAGAAATATCAGTGTTGATAGTTCTGTCTCTTTAACAACACACGGAACTTGTATAACAGTTGTTTATTTGTCCTCCTTTGAACTGGCAGGTGTAGAGATGATGATATATAAATATCTCTGCTCTTGCTTTACTTTGCAGACTTTAATAGAATATAAAAAACAGTTGACACGAGGAAATGGGAAATCAAAAGGAACAGAGGAGGCAACATAAATGAAAGCACCCTGTTTCTTTAACCACATACAGATGACTTCCTAGTGATTCCAACCAGGGACTGCAGGGCAAACAGACCCCCCATGTACCATGTCAGAAATGTGGAGACTTACCTTTGTATTTCTATATAACTCATAAGATGGAGAGTTATATATAGTTGAAAGAGTATAGATTTTGGAGTCAGATGCCCTGAGTTCAAGTTCTGACTACTGCTTGACACATTAAATTCCTTATTTCTTGAGTTTCTGTATTCAAACCTCTAGCTCCCTTAATTCCTCTTCCTTCGCAAGTGTATTATCACTTCCTGAATTTTCTTTCATTTGCAGTGTACTCCGGGCCTCGTGATAGGTCAGCTCAGCCACTCTCATCATCCGTATCTTCTTGACCTCCTTCTGTATTCACCCTGAAAATATAGGCCCATCCATATATCCACACTAGAGGCCCAATGCACAAAGATTTGTGCAAGAATAGGCCTTCCTTCCCCTGGCTGCTGGTACTGGTTTCCCTCTGGCACCCAGGACCCGGGCCTTTGCTCTGGTCACTGCCTCCCACCTTTACTCTGGGGCTGAGAGCTGCCTCTGGCCTCCTCTCCAGAGCAGCTGCTTCCATCTTTGTCACACTAATTTGCATATCCCCTCCTTATTGGCTGTGGGCACTGCCATCTTGGTTGTGAAGTAATGGTCAATTTGCATATTCTGGCTTTATTAGATAGGATGCTCATTCCTGTGATGCTCATTGTGACTGGAGGGCAGAACCTTAGCACATCACACTGTCACAGAGCTTGCTGTCCATCTTCTCTGTCCCTGACTTCAGCAGGGGTCCCAAATTACTTGAAAATTCACCTTCGAGCTTCAGTGATTTCCTGCTCCTGTTACCTCAGTGGGTTGCTAACCTAAATGCTCACCACTCTTCCAAATTCCCCAATTCTGCTGCCTCACATTCAGTAGATCATCTTGCCTCTGTATAGGTAGTCTGGAGTTCTTAGGCAGCAACGCTTTAGTTGTCTGTGTGGGCACCTGGAAAATCATATCTGCTCCCACTCATCTGCTTCCACCCATCTCAGAGGGAGAGGTGGGCCAAGCCACCTGTGCTCATAAGAGGATCTCCATGTTTCTTTTCTCTTCCAGAATCATACTCCTTATTCCTCTCTCCCACATACCCACCCTCTCTTTTTCTATTACCATTTTCTTCAGTCTAAAACATATTCAAATAAAAAATTCCTTCATCAACTCTTCATTCTCCTTTATTTGCTGCCCTATTACTTTTCATTCAGTCCTTGCTCAATTTCTATAGAACAGAGTTGGTTCCAGGGGTCACAATCTCAAATGTCTATTGGAGACAAGATGTATTAATCACAATGAGTAAAGAAGGCTGAATTGAAGGTAATCGTGGGTTCACAATTGTCTGAAATTTTATCCTCCATTTTCATATGGGAAAGGGGGTTCAATTTGGCCAACATTTTCATTTCATTTAGCCAATCTACTGCACCCAATTTTCTTCTAAAACTCCTCAGAAACTGCATTTCTCAAAGGCATATGGCCAATGAATCTTCTGGGGATTTTGTTAAAATGCAAGAATGAATTTTGACTCAGTAGATCTGGGCTAAGGCCTGAGTGTTTTGCATTTCTAACAAGCTTTTATGTGATGCTGTGGGTCCATGTACCACACACACTTTGAATTGCAAGGTTCCCGAGGACCCACTCATCTTTAAAGATTCATCTCAAGAAAAGCCATTTAAGCGTCCCCCCTTCCCCCCTCTACTAGTAGACTTGACTTTTTTTTTCTGTGCATCTGCTATATCCTAATCCAGCCTCTACAAAGGTGTCTGCAATTCTTCATTCCATTCAGTCTATGTGCCCCCTTATCAGTCTATAAGCTCCTTCAAGCAAGAACCATGTCTTACTTTTTTTTTTTTTTAAATTCCTCAAGCACTACTGCAGTGGTAAGAACATAGTGAGTACATACAGCTTTGTCATCTGCTCAGTTTACATCACAGTCTGTGAGTGTGAGTGTACATGTTTCTTCTCATAGGAGTTAGGTTACAATGAGGAGCATTCATTATGTTGAAGGACAGAGTCTTTTTCCACAAAAATCTCCTGGCTTGTATTGGGCTCCCAAAGAAGGATTCGGTGCCACTTTTTTTTTTTAAATTTAAATTCTTTATTGTTTAAAGTATTACATGACTCTCCTTCCCCCTGCCCCCTGGACCCCCTTGTTGGTGCCACATTTTGATAGATTTTTTTGTTTCATGTTGAAATTGGTCTCATAATGCCATCTTTTCAATTGTGTTGCCAATTAGAAAAAATTTTAAAACTAACTTCCTTTAGTTTTTCTCCTTTGAGTGTTTTCAACACTTCCATTTGCCAATGCAAAGGACATTTGAAAGTTCTGTGTTATCTCTTAAGGCCTGGTAAATACCATCCAGGGTATTTTTTTTGCTTTAATGGCAGCCTGCCAGATGTTTGAAGAGATCTGATCTTGTTTAGAAGAATGAAATCACAGATAGTGGAGGATAGCAGTGCATGGTAAGGGGTGTGAATTTTACTGGGTTCACAGACTTTTTTTTTTTTTTTTAAATGATAACTGGCTTATGCAGTCATCTTCTCTTTCATGTGGCTTAATGCAGTGTGGTTCAAAGGACCAGATTCTTTAATCTGCCTCAGTCTGACTCGTTACACTTGTAAATCAATCAATCATTGAGTATTCATTAACAGCCTAGCCTTTATCAAACACTATGACAAATACCAAAAAATGGTAAGATATTCCTTTACATAACTTCCATATCTATATCTATATCTATATCTATATCTATATCTATATCTATATCTATATCTATATCTATCTGTACTGTATCTCAAAAAGTGTCTACACACACTTTGAATAATTATGGAAACACATTTCATTTTCAACATTGAGCTATTAGCTGTTACAGTGTGTATACATTTTTTGGGGACACCCTGTAATATCGTAAAGAAACCAGCACTGATCTAAGGAAAGGGGATTAATACTTGTTGAGGATTTAATGTGCTACTTAAGGAGCTTTATAGACTTTATAATATTTAAACTCCACTCTAAAACATTGGCACATAAGTATATTTAGCCCAGTTCCATAGCTGAAGAAATTAAAACTCAAAGAAGTTAAATAATTTGTTCAGAATGCCAAATGAGTAAATAGCACAGCCAGAGTTTTAACAAAGTTCTGTTGCCTGGATGTGGAGTCTTTGGGTCACAATCCCCAGCAGGGATCCTAATAAAATTTGACAGGGGAAGTTTAATAAAATCTTTCCAACTTTTCATCTCCAATCTGTGTTTGGTTTCCAGAGGAACCTGGGCTTAGAGGGGAAGTAGTCTCTGGCTATTGGTAGAATCTTAAATAGCTTACTCTGCTGATAGAGATTGAAGTAGAAAAAATTGTTAAAATTATAATGAAGCTGCAACATTTTCATTTTTAAAAGATTGCGTAGTACTCTAGCCTAGTGCTTCACAAGTGTTGTCTACATCAGAATCATGTAGAAGAGGTCTTATTAAAATAGTTCCTTTGGCTCCTCCCCCAAAGGTTATGATTTAGTGGGTCTGGGCTGGGGCCCCCAAATGTGCATAGTTCCAACAACCTCCCAGGTGCTGCTGATGCCGCCAATCTGTGGACCTCATTTTGAGCAGCACTAGTTTGTAAAAGGAACATTCACTTTCATATTTAACCAGTTAATTAAAGTTTTTTAAATTTTTTGTTTTTACTAAATGCCTGATATTGTGCTATTGGGCCATATATAGCACCTGCTCAGAATAATCCCTTACTGTTGGTTTCTAATGTCATGCCTAATTTTCCAGGGATCTAATGATGATCTAATGAATGCTCTTGGAGATTATGCATCAGCCTTTTTACCTGTGCCTGAAATTTATTCATCCTTGTTTGGGTAAACGCCTAGATATGAAATTGCTTTATCACAGGGTAAGGCATTTTTAAGGATCTTGGTATAAAGTTACCTAATTATTTTTCAGAAAGATTTTGCTACAATTCAATAACAATGGATAAAAATGCCTTTTTTTTAAAAAAAAAAAATCTGCATTACCACTGGGTAGTATAGCTGTTATTTAGGGTATGTCTCTTCTTTATGGATTTGTAGGAGCTCTGTTATCAATAATATGGACCCTGTAAAAGCTTAATTTTTATAACCTCTATCTAAGTTTGTGCTAAGTAACCTTGAAAAAAGTCCTTTGTGACTTCCAGTATCAAAAAGCAAAAAAGTGTCTTGGCATGAATAATTTGCCTTCTTTGATAAACAAGTTACTAAATGATTTTTAAAACATGAACTCTTCAAGAATGTACTAACAAACGCTAAGTAGACTTCAGTGGTCTTTCCGATATTTAGGTTGCTTCTTTGTAATCTGCAGTGCTTTGAATGGAAGATGTAAAACACATTTTCACGGGGTGGAATGGAATACTAATAGGATCTCACAGACACATCTGAACCCGAGAAGGGCTCTTTTCAGCTTGTATTCAGAAATGCAAGCAAACTGAAAGAGACAGCAAGCAACGACACTAATTCATCATTGAGCTGTTTTGTATTCATAACTTTTCAATGATAGCACCTTTCTTTAATGCAGTATTGATTCAGCCAAGAAATGTTACTCTATTACTTCGTGAGCCATTGAGTTAGGTTAAAGGACACTGTTATAGTTTTTAAGTGGAGATTGAGAATTTTTATTAACTAGTATCCTTTAAAATTTTCCAAAGGTCACTGGCCACAGAGTTGATTATCGTTAAGTTTATGACAAATGGGGGAGACAGCTAGCTGGGTTACCTCTAAGGTGCAATTCTATTTTAGGCAGCAACCTAACTGGTGGAGAAATGCTTGGGAAGCCAAGAGCCTGTTGGTAACCCTGAAATTAAAGAAGAAGACATGAGCCAATTCTGTCCATTAATAAAGTTGACTCATTTTCTTAAAGCCATGACATATGCCAGAAGAGGTAGATGACAGAGCTCAACTCCCAGAACTTTTTTCTAGTCCTAGAAAGAGGGAATTTTGACTTCTCATTTTTTCACTGTTACTTTTTCTGGATCATATTTCCAGAGGTGTCTGATATGGAAGAGTAAGTCTGAACTAATATGATAATGGATGCTATAATGAAATTTATGCTGGTTGGGGTAAATGCAAATGCAAAAATGTTGGCATATATTTATACAGATACTAGAGGCCTGGCGCATGAAATTCGTGCCTGAGTACAGGCCTAGCCTGCAATTAGGTCCATCCCTGCAGCTGGCCTGGTCCCTGCCACCACCAACCCCAGTTCCTCGTTTGCCATTGGGCAATCAGAGCCTCAGGGCTGGGGAAAGGGACAGAGAGGTCGGCTGTTCCAGCCTTGCTCCCGCCACGGTTGCTCTTTCTATGTGGGGTGACTGTCAGGTTAGGGGCCTTGGCTTGGCGCCACCTGTGTTCCCTGCCACCCACCCCCAAGTTCCCTGTCCACCATTGGGCAATCGGAGCCTGCCAGCTGAGGAAAGGGACCAAGAGGTGGTTAGGGCACCTCATAGTGACTGGTTGAGTGGTTGTTCTGCTGTTAGAGTCCATTTGCATTTTATTATTTTATTATATAGGATAGAGGCCCAGTGCACGAGTGGGAGCCAGCAGGTCTGCCCTGATGGGGTCCCTGAATTAGGGTTGGGGTTCCCGTTGGGAGATGGGGTCAGCTGGTGCAAGGGGCTGTAGTCAGCCTGGTCTCTGGCTGTTCTGGCCATTCCGACATTTTGGATGCTGGGCTGTTACTATATAGGACTAGTGGCCCCAGAGTACAAAATTTGTACATGGGGGTGGGTGTCCCTCAGCCCAGTCTGCACCCTCTCCAATTTGGGACCCATTGAAGGATGTCCTATTGCTGGTTTATAGGGATCAGGCCTAAACGAGCATCCCTCTCATAACCTGGGACTGCTGCTCCTAACCACTCACCTGCCTGCCTGATTGCCCCTAACCACTTGGCATGCTGATCTGCTCTCCCCCAACTGCCCCCCCACTGCTAGCCTGCTCACTCCAAACTCCCCCCCCCCCTCCTGCCAGCCTGATCACCTCCAACACCCCTCCTCCCCCCCAATAGCCTGATCACCACAACTACTGTCCCATTCTGGCCTGATCACCTACAACTGCCCTCTCCTCTTGGCCTCTTAACTGCCTCTACCTTGGCCCCACCACCATGGCTTTGTCCAGAAGAACATCTGGACGGTCTCTCAGTCTAATTAGCATATTACCATTTTATTAGTATAGGTTGAAGCCTGGTGCAGGGGTGGGAGCCAGCTGGTTTGCTTAAAGGGTGTCCTAGGTCAGGGTGTGGGTTTCCTTGGGGTGTGGGGCAGCCTGGGCGAAGGGTCTGTGGTTGTTTGCAGGCCGTCCACACCCCCATGGGGTGAAGGTCCCCACTGGTGGGCGTGGCCAGGCTGGGTGAAGGGCTGAGGGCTATTTTCAGGCTGGCCACACCTCCTTCAGGGTGGAGGTCCCTGCTGGGATGCCTGGCCAGCCTGGATGAGGGGCTGATGGCTGTTTGCAGGCTGGCCACATCCCCCAGCAGAGACTCTGACTCCATGGGGACGTGGCCAGCTTGAGTAAGGGGCTGAGGGCCATTTTTAAGTTGGGGATCCAGGCCCCCAGCCACTTTTTCAGCAGCGGCCAGGGTAGGCTGGAAGCCTGGGTTTCTCCTGGTGACCCAGGCCCCCAGCCCCTCCTTCAGCAGAGGCCAGGGCAGCAGGAAGCTTGGCTATCTCCATTGCTGGGGGCAACCCAAGCCTCCTACTTTACAAAAGTAAATCAGCTCTCACTTAAAATGAGGACCATCTCACTACTGGGAAAAGTTTTTCTTTTCTCCTTTTTATTAATTTGGACCTTGTTTCTCCCTACCATTGCTTTCAGTATTTAAAGATAAATCTGATAATTTTGAATAATCATAACCACCATGTTAAAGGGATTTTCTACTTTGGTTACAATGAAAGCAATCAAGAATAAGCCTCGAAGTTCTCACGTAATTAATCATTTCTTTTCTTTATTATCTCTTTTTAAAAGTGTTTTATAATATTATCTATATTAATGGAACATCTTCCAAAAGAGAGGAAGTGAAAGAATATCAATTTATATTCTAATACCAAATATCACAAAACATTTTACTATCTTATTCATGAAACCATCTCAAACTATTGAAACTCATCTTTCAATTCATACTTTTAAAAAAATATTTTATCTATTGCCACACATAATAACAGAAATGTACTAATCCTAATAGCCACTGATTTTCAATTCATCATTGGCAAATTTGATAGCAATCCAGTGAAAGATTATAATAAGGACACAGCTTGACCTTGCTTTATAAATTATATGTGTTCTCTATAATAAGATATAAAATGAATATTTGTATGTTAATCAAATGTTACTTTTTTATTATAACTTGAGATATGTGTGCTTTAAAAATTGGCTTCAACAGTAGTGAAAGGAAGGCATTGGATAGAGGTTTGGGTTAACTATCTAAAATCCTGGGTGGATACTATATCTCAATGAATTATCATCCATTAAATTATTTGCTCTAATGGGAAGGCACTGTGCTTGGCCTTGGGGTGATTGAGTTGAGCAAGATAATGTCCCCGGTAAAGTCTATTTCTTGAATTGTAGTGAATATGAGGAAGATTGGGGGATAGATAGCAGTGAGAAGGAGCTATTATACTCTTATAACCCATAGAAAAAATTTCTTTTCCCTGTTGCTTAATATTTAAGATCAGTTGTATATGTATACTGCCTGTAAGACATTAGGGGAATAAGAATTTGAACATTTACATTGCTTATGAAATTATCACTGGTAAGAAAGGTGCCATTTTGGTGCCTGGAAGTTTACACTTATGACTTCCTTTTTTATGTTCATCTTCATTGACTCGACTGTTTCCTTAGTTTTTTTCTCTTTGTATGTTTAGTTAGCTCTTTGTTTCTTCTCAGAAATTTCTGCTACTCATCTCTCATCTTAGCTGAATGTTAGGCTCAGGTTATTATTTCCTGCATCTTTTCCGAGCTATATTCTGCACATTCCTGCCTTTATTTCTTCTTTGTCCCTACAGTCCATCTCCATCTTTGACCTTTGATCCAATGCTACCAATATCTAATGGCTCACAATAGCAGAAGAAAGAAGATCTGACACCTTTATGAAGTTATAAGACTTGACTTCAGTTATTCTCCTGTAAGTTCTCTGGCTGGACCCCTTATCTGTTACGATCAAAATTTTAGTGCCCAGAGTGAGCAACACCAGCTAATGCGATCCCTTTTTCAGAATTGCCCAAACAAGGCATGCATCATATTGGTTGCTTTATGTCACAAATGAATTTCTCAATTCTGGAACTATTTGAGCAGAATTTGGCCTTCTATCAATGAAGTCATAGAGGAAACTAGCATCAATGAATGTTTGGGGTAGATCACCTGCCATTGAATCACCTATGGACCATCTTCCACTTTATCTTCAGCTTGGGCTTCTATCTATTACGATCCTTTTTTTTTTTTTTTTTGTAAAAAAAGATACATAAGTACAAAGGCATATGAATATGTGAAGGGAAAAATATCTGGAGGATTATATTGCTACTCTAGCATGTTAATAGTGATAATAGTAGGCTTTGTGATATTACTGATTATCTTTATTTTAATATTATTTTTGAAACTATTTTATAATAATTTTAATATTATTTTTCTTATTTTGATGAATAGAAATAGTAAAGCTATAAAATATGATACTTATAAGTATATTAATATAGTATATGAATATAAAAATAAAATGTTAGTTAAGTCAAAATGTCTGTTACCTGCTAGACACCTAACTATTCTATTTCAATTTGGAAGCTGTAAGATTGCCCAGTGGTTCGAGAAGGGATAAATAGGGGAATATATTTAACAAATTTTACTAAACCCACTATTTACTCGTAGCTTATGTAAAGAAGATTTGTGTGTTTTAAAAATTATGTTAGGCTCAGGGAAATAAAATTAAATTGTCTAAATTAAATTTTATTATACCTCCTATAATGTGCTCTCTGTGTACTTATGAGTTATTTAATCTGTGGTTTTGTTTTATATACTTATTAATATCATGTTGATTCACATACACAAAAGTAGGTTACTGGATAGAGGCTCTCTTTTTGTCCCCATAATTCACTCTTTCTTGAACCTGACTTTAATACCTTTTCAATACAGTGTATTGAATCATGTCTCAGGAGAGGAATCTCAGATTTATTCACACATCCGTTTTTGTTGTATTTATGGCTCTATTTTAGGCTTTATTAATCTTTTAAAAAACCACCTATTTCAGTAGAATCTCTGGTACACGCACATATAAATATTTTTGGGTGCTTTTTACTCCTGGGAAGCATCTTTAACAAGGTTAGAAACTCTCCAGGGAGGAAGGGGAGTAGCAGCCAAATGGAGAAGAAGGAAGAGAGACAAATACCGAAGTGACATGCTATGTTTTTTCCTGACTCTATATTTCATTCCATTCCATCCCATTCCATTCCTTATATTATATTATATTATATTATATTATATTATATTATATTATATTATAGTGCCTGGTGCACAAAATTCGTGTCTTCCTTCCCCCAGCTGCTGGCACTGGCTTCCCTCTGGCACCCAGGACCCAGGCTTCCCTCACAGCCCCAGTTTCCTCTAGAAGGATGTTCAATCTAATTAGCATATTATGCCTTTATTATTATAGATTATATTACTTTGCTACATTTTATTTTCATGAACCTGTGAGACTTTTATTCACCTCTCTTCACTATGTATTTCTACGTAAATCTCTCTCTCTCTTTTTTTTTTTTTGAGATAGCAGTTTCTTATATATTTTAGTTGAAAGTTTCATTTTTGGTTTAGTCATTATAGTAAAAAAATTTATATGTCTATTATCCCTCTGGATTTTAAAAGATTCTTTCATTAAAAGTATAAATTTGAGTTAATAGATACCTTTTTTTGCTTTACCAATCATTAGTGACAGCTGCTTATTTTCATAAGAAGAATCAAGAAGTTTATACATTGTGAGAAATATCTTGAGTGACTGAAAATAGATACTTAAAAAAAAGTTAAAGACTAGTTTTATTTAGGAACAAAGGGAGAAAGAGGAAAAGGGATGGAGAGAGAATATGAACATTGTCTAAAGCATGGGAAGGAGGGAGGAAGAAGGTGAAGGCACACCATAGGTTAAAATACATTTTGTGGTAGAGACCAAGGTTGTTCTTAAGAAGCAGCATTAATCTCTCCTGAGCCATCATTGGGTGGCTGTTAATTAAATGATACCACATCTTCTTATCTCCAGACTTTCCTAGCTCTGCAGCTAAGTGCTGAACTTGCTTTTTCAAGAGATAAGATTTTCCTTTGGCAGTTACCTGTAACTTTCAATGAAAGCTTAAAGCTTCAACTGCTTTCAAGTTCTCCCTTTATTCACTTGCCAAGAAAATAAAAGTTGCTTAATTTTGCTGACTAAAATGAGTTTAGTAGTAATAGAAAAGATTAGGAGCTATCTTCTCACTCTATTTTTTCCAGATTTAAAGGAGTAAGATATTAAAGGTGGCATGTTATTCTGCAGGAATTTCCCAGCCAGAGCCCTTTGACACTTACACTTTCTCAATGATGATACTTGGATGGTTGTTTCTGTTTCTGACTGATTGGCTTTTTATTTAATTTTGCCTTCTTTCCTGTTTCCTCTCCTATCCTGGAGCCAAGCAGAATGGATTTGGAAAATATGGTACTTTACGGTGTTTGTACGTAATTCACCAATAGACCATCCTGTCACTTAGCTTCTCCAAGGCTGGGGCAGTGTTGCTCCAGGAAAACTCCACTGTTTCCCTTTATGCATCCAGCATCCTGTACAGGACCCCAGCATAGTCAGGGAAGGTGTTTTGTCCCTTCGGAGGAGGAGGGAATGAGAACACAGTGTGGCTATGTTTGCTTCCTCTCTGTGTATTTGACAAACTGGAATTCACACTAAGGAATGAGGAAGATGTGTAATTCTGAAATACGATGACCTTGAAGGATCTAAACTATGTTCCTGTCATTGAATTGTCTTGGCTAAGAAACCAGTGAGATACTGGGCAAGATCAGCAGCCTGGATTCTCCATATTCTGCTTTGGGGCTTTTATTATAATTTCTTGTCTCAACTTTTCACTTTCTCCAAAACTGTCTTTGTGGTTTTTAACCTGAAGGCTTGTCCACTCTCTCACCTATTGTCTTGTCCTTTGCTTCAGTTAATTCCTTACCAGGATGCTTTTATTCTAAGATACTTGGACTCAAGGGGTCGTATAAACCTAGCAGCATAATTGGGTGCTACATGCTCATGCAATCCATGCTTGCTGGTCCTTGTCTTTTTTGAAATCAAAATTTTGACTGGTAGACATAACACACTTACACACATACTTCACTGTGATGAAGACACATTGTAACAAAATATATTCTAGACATAGTCTTGAGGCAGGAGAGAGTAATTTGGATTGTGGAGAGGAATAAAAACCCATCAACTAATATTTTGTACATTTTTATCCTAGGTAAGGTATTGGTGTAAAATATGAAAAAATACTAGATAGGTTTTCTTCTTTCAGGAAGATTATATTATAGGACACAGACACAGAAACCATCATGTACAATAGCAGGAAATAACAAAGTCTATTGGAGGCAGGAAGTGCTGGAAGACTTGGAAAAGGGAGGATGTAAATCCGGGAAGGCTTCATGGAAGATTTGGGCTTTTGAGGATGGATTCAAATAGGAAGGGAGGATAAGAGGATGATTTGGACAGAAGTGAAAAGTGAATGCTTTTAATAACTCTAGATTGGTGGGTAAATCCATGAGGATAGAATCTCTTTACTCTGACCTCAAGCTCCCTCAGGTAGAATGTGGGAGGGCTGTAGAAAAGCTAGTTTGTGTTTGCAAAAGAAAAGCATTTGAGGGCTTGTCCTTTATGTCCTTTTTCAGGCTTCTTACGTGGGACTCTTTCTAAGAGAGTGGAGTCAGCTCAAATTCTGCACAAGAGAACAATTCACCTGCTAACTCTGGTCTGCAGCGTGAGGAGCTCTTTTGCTGATGGGCCAAAAACAAATCCCACATGGATTTGTTTTTCAAATGATAGTTTTTGCCATCTGACACCTAGCCTCTTGCGGTTATGCATCCCAAATGGTTTGCATTGGGGCATCCCAATGTGACTCCTGGCTCACATTGAGCAGGGCTGGAAGGAGAGGAGGATGATGATGATGAGTGTGTGCGTGTGTGTATTTTTAGAAGGCATCCAGCATTTGCAACATCATTATTTCCTGAGAGAGAATATGTAGGAAAAATGGACCATCTCAAGCTAGGAGAAGAAGACCAAATGCATAATCCAAAGTGGGAGAGAGTGAAAGAAAAACATACAGAAGGGAAATATAGTCAGCAGATATCTGACAGGCTAATGCCAAGTAAGATAATGAATTTTGGGGAGAATGATATCTGTCATTAGCGGTGACTTAGCCAAGATCATAGTCATTGTCATAGGGCACAAATGCACTTTACTCTGAGATGCCAACCATCCTGTGTAATGGTGCACTGGTACAAATATATTTGTTGCATCTATAGAAGCAGAATAAATTGTAAGCAAGTAGAAATGTATTAAAACATGAGGAGAAAGTGGTTTTTAATAAAATCCAATTATTCAGCCCAGGAAAGATATGCTAAATGAAGTTAAATGCAAACCCATCAGTAGAAGCAACTATGGGCATTAGGATGACACATTTACTTGAATAGTAGTTTGCCAAATGGCCAAACTTTCTAATAGCAGCTTCCATACCAGTTCTACTCTTCAACCATGACCCCTGGTATTGGTGAAGTTGTGAGTTACTCAAAGTTAAGAAGTTGGATGTTTCCTACTTTGACCGAGAAAGATTTAGGTAAAAGGTAACCAAGGTAGCCAAGGAAACAACCATCTGTCTGGAAGTGTCGAATTCCAGTTTCTGAAGTTAAATAAATGCTTATTGAACACTCCCTCTGTCAGGAGCTGTGGGTGTGAGGTTTAGAATCCTAACATAGGTGGGAGGATCAGGCAAACATTGGAAGTATCCACAATGCAGAGGCAGTGATGAGGAAGTTCCAAGCATCTGCTAGAAAAAGTACCTGCAATGGAGTTCATTGGGGACAGAGTGATTCCCGTGGGACAGGTTTAACAGGGAAGGCTTAGAGCCTGCTTTATATAAATACTAGGTGCCTGATGCATGCTTTATATAAATACTTCATGCACTGGTGGTGTCCCTTGGCCTGGCCTGTGGGGATTGGCCTGAAACTGGCTCTCTCACATTCCCTGAGGAGTCCTGAATTATGAAAGGGCAGTTCTCGGTAATATACCTCAGAATCGGGCTCCCTACTCTTTAGTTCTGGGTGTGTCACCCAATGACTACAGCTGGCATGTCACCTCATCTCAGCAGCTCCTGCATTGAGCATCTACCCCCTGGTGGTCAGTGCATGTCATAGCTACCGGTCAGATGGTTGAATGGTCAGAGAGTTGCTTAGGCTTTTATATACATATTGACAAGCAAACCAGAGTATAGAAGATGGGATGGGGTAGCAAAAAAATATCCAGATGAGCTTTGTAGAGTGAGAGGGCTTATTGTCTTAATTAAGCACAAATTTGCCAGGGAGGTAAGTGGCAGTTGGGCCAGAGATAGGAGAAATCTACACTGTGAAGGGCTTTGCATACCAGACTGAGCAGGTGGAACTTTTCCCTCTGGATCTGTCAGACACCAACAAATTCTGAAGTGACAACATGTTTCTAGAAGGTTTTACATATGTAAGAATTGAATGTAAAGAAATGAGAGAAAGCTTGTGGCACCTTTTAGAAAGTTCTGGCAGGATTTGATACATGAAATGTTAGGGAAAGTTGAGAGAGATATGTACAAAATAATAGAGAAAAATGACCTCAGAATGTTTTGAGTGAAGTGCAAAGCAAGTGAAATGAAGTCCAAGAAGATGCTGTGGGCTAAGTGAAATTAAGTGATACAAAGGGAAGATATTGTATATTCCACTGCTATGAGGTTCCTATAATAGTCAAATTCATGGAGACAAAATATAGGAAAATGGCTACAAGAAGCAGGGGTAGGAGGAAACAGGGAATGTGTGTTTAAATGGATACAGGGTTTCAATTAGGGATGACCAAGTTTTGCAGATGAATAATGGTGATGGTTGCACATTTATATTATTAAATGTAAGTGTGTGCAATTAATTATTATTTTAAATGTGCAACTCAACTTAAGGCTATTGAATTGCCCACTTAAAAGAATTAAAATGGTAATTTTATTATGTAAATTTTTCCACAATGAAAACAAAATTCTAATTTTTTCACAATGAAAACAAAATCCTGTGGTTTGACATAGTGAGTAGTAGATTGATGGACTGGAGAAAGAAATCATGAAGAGTGATTTCTCATTTTGAGCCATAATGAGACTCAATGAGACTGAAGATGGCTCATTTAAGTCATACTAAGTTTGAGGAAAGAGTATTTTTAAGTAGATTTTTTTCATGGTTTTGCAAAGTTCTCAGTGGCCATAGTGGTCTTAGAATACTGGCTCTCCTATAATGTAAACTTGTTAAAGCAGATGTTTCTAGCCAACTATCTTTAGCATAGAGATGTCTCTTCTGAACACTGTTCTAAAGTCAGGTGTTTAGATTCACCTCTAGACTTCTGTCAAGGAAAGAGAATAGTTTAAATGGAAATTAATAGGAGTTTAAGCCCTTCAATTGCTTCAAATATGTGAGAATGGGATAAAAGAAGCTGTATCAGGACAAGGAACTGGTATATGTGGGAATTTGTGGTCTTAGAATGTTAATAGGTATATTTTGTTTATATGTTGTATATGCTAATTTATGCATTTTTAGGCCCTCTGGATATGTTATTTCTCTTTTGTATGTTAATGATTTGGAGCTACACTCTTGTAGGAATAATCACACCTCGTTCAGCTCCAAGCTTATTGGAAAAAGAAACATATTTACTAGAGAACCTTGGGGTTAATTTCTGAATTGATTTAGGAGGTTTAAAATCTTGTATCTTCTAATAACTGGAATCTAAATGACGAGCAAAGTTCTCAGCAGTCATAGAAAGAGATACCCAGCAAAATAAAAGGTTGATAATTTATGAATTTTTATGATTTTGTTAAATGTTTTGAAAGGTACTGCCTCCTTATAGAATGCATTGTTAGACACTGTGGCAATGAATCATTTTTGTTAATTGTTTGTGTAAGCTCTTAGAGAATATTGTTTATAAACATATATAATTTGCATCATATACATATTTGATTGTGAGCAATAAATACTTTTTGTTCACTTGGAACCCAAAGAACATACTACTCTATCACTGTGAGGCAGATTCATTTTAAAGTAAACTTTACTTGGTGAGTTTCTTTATCTTATTCAATATCTTTGTATTTTTAGAATTTCAAAATCATTGCTCTTATTTGCATTGATATTTAAAACATTAAGATTCAAAGAGAATTATATTTAAAAAATCACACCTCTGCTACTTGCTGCTGTAGATAGTTTTTAAAAAATCTTATTGCTAATACATTGCAGATGAGGTACCTCAGGCTCTGAACTTCCCCAAGGTTAGATAGTGGTAAATTCAAGCACTGGCCCCTGTGTTTTATCTGTTATGGTTCTTCACTTTTGACAGAATTAACAATAGAAGAATTAACACTTATTTCTTTGTTGACATTAAGGCAAGATGAATCATGAGGGAGAGCTGAATCTTAAATATGTTTTGTTGGCCCACAGTGGGGACCAAATTTTCTTTTAAAAATTAATTGTAAATATTTAAAATCTACACACATACATAACAATCTGTATTTTTGAAATCCCTGAAAGTCAAAATAGCTGACGATACTTGCACACACTCTTTTATGGTAATATTTGATTGGAACTAACTAGTGGCTCTATCTCTGGTTTACTGTATTCTCAAGTACTTTTCCATCCATCCTACCTCACTCATTTTTTGTTCTGTTTGACCCATAAAGCTATGCTCATTTATGATCCTAGACATTAATAAGATATAAATAAAAATTAAGGACTACTAACTAAAGTGTGGCCTCGGTGTTGAGAAAAGAGGTTAAGAAGTCCTTAACCAAAGTTGAGCTCTTCTATTCTCAATAGTAAAATGGACTGGTGATATTTTCATGGCTTTGATTACTAGAATCATTTTTCATTGAGAAGAGAATGGGATTTAAGGATCCACAAAGCTTTTATTATGTTTTGCTGTGTTTTTACAGCCAAAGTGGAAAAGTTGCAGGTGGGTTTCTGATGTACTAACAGCTAGTCCAGGAAATTCAGGCCAAAAGCTCATCATTGGGTTTCAAGTGGTTTACCATAGTGGCCTTTCACTAAAAGAAGTCCATTTAAGTGAGGTCAATGGGCTGCCTACACTGTGCTCCCTGATTGAGTTAATTCTATCACAGAAGGAATTTCCAGGAAAAAAAGGGCAGAGATGTTTTAATGGCATGTCAGGATGTGTCCTCTGAAACCCATTACGCAGAAAAGGCCATGGTATCAACATTTATTTCATGAGGCACTGACCTCTTGTGATAAATTGGTATGTCACAGATTATACAGCTTGGTCCAGCTCTTCTGAGATCTGGAAATACTTTTTTAGAGAAAGAAGGAAAAGGGGGAAGTGTGGAGGCTGGAAATATACATTTGATTTGTTCAGACACTTCTCCTGAAAGGGCAGTAAACATGCTTAGCTTATTTTATGGCTGAAATCTTTTTATGTGTGTGCAACTCCATTCTCCGGATCCCCCTTCACACGTAAATCTAGTCCATCCTGCAGAAACCAGGTGGTGCTGCTGGGAATGATGGTGCTGCTTCCAACATGATGACTTGGCTGCATTTGTAGTGCTGTCAGATGTTTTACCTTCCAGAGAAGAGGATCAGGCACCTCTCCAACATTTTATCTGTGTTGTTTGCATTTGGAAATATATCTCAAAATTTGGATCTCCATTTGAATGGAGGATAGAAAACTAAGTGAACACTTTTCTTTTGTAGTTTTCTTTTTAAATTTTGATTGTCCTTTTTGTGCCCAGAAATTCCCCAGGAAAATATAACATGAAGGAGAAAAAATATATGCATCAGAATTATGTCTTAAAACAAAATATTTTTGAAATGTATGTACTTTTTATCCAACAATCTTAGCATGGTATTGTGGCTTGTAATTAAAAAGATATATATTCTTGGTGTCACCTACATTGCCTATACATTTTAATTTGAGGGCTACCTGTCCAAACTCTCTTTGTTGGAATTCTACCAAATATCACCCATCCTTGAGACTATGACTGGAATTTCCATATCTCTCTCTCTCTCTCTCTCTCTCTCTCTCTCTCTCTCTCTCTCTCTCTCTCTCTCTCTCTCTCTCTCTTTCCATTTCTCTGGTATAGACAATCATGTGTTGGGTGGCTAGCATCTTTCATTGGTATTTAGCTCCTCCTGAGCACAGGGGGTGAAAAAAGGATCCTATAGGGCAGTCTATTACCCTCCATTTGTAGGCATTCTTAATCTATGAACTAAAAAGTTTACTTATGAGAATATGATATTAGCAAGCATTAGATTGGCAGGCTTGATGGACCTGTACTTTCCCAGATGCATGCATGTTAACCTAGTATACTCCTGGTTTCCAGCATAATTGCAGAGGAATGTTATGGTGCCACTTCTTTACTTTTATTTCTATTTAAAAGGGCTCTGTTTTCTACTCTTACATAATCAAATCTCCTTTTGGGCTTAAGATCCTCTTTGAGAGAAGAACCTTTGAGGGCTTTCTCATTAATTCTTTCTTTTAGTTTATCAGGGATTAGCCAACTATGGCCCATGGGTCAAATCTGAGCCACTCCCTGTTTTTGTAAACAAAGCTTTATTGAAACACATCATATTTATTTATATATCAACTATGGCTGCTTTTGCTCTATCATGGTTCTATTATAGACTACAATAGCAGAATTACTAGAGACTAAATGGGTCACAAAACCTAAAATGTTACTATCTTGTCCTTTGCAGAGTAATTTGCCAAATGTTGAACTATGCATTCATTTAAGACACACTTATTAAGTGTGTAAAATTTTACTATGTATTGATGCTATAACAGATATAATACTTTCAATGAGCTAACGGTCTTGTGGAAGAGATAGACACATAGAAATAGCTTAAACACAAAATAAATGTTCTAAAAGTGAATTGAGTAGACAATGATTATAGAATAAGAACACGTAATTCTATTGGGAGGACCAGAAGAGGTGGCCTAGAAGAGGGCTTCATGAAGAGGCAGGCTTTGAACTGTTTGACTTGCAGTACAAAGAGAACTTGTCCAGGTAGAGGATGGGAGCCCTAGACCGCATTTCTTGCAGAAGGAAAAATGCGAGCAAAGTCGCAGATGAAGAGAATAGGCCTTCTTTAGAAAACAGCAAATAGTTCAGTATGGCTGAAGCTGAGATTCTGAAGGACTGTCACCAGCTAAAACGTTTGTACTATGTGGAGCTATTAGAGTTTTCAAAATGGTGTGATGAAGAACAGAACAAAGGGGAGGAAGAATTATTAGAAGCTGGTTTATCTTGTGTGTGTAGATACGTACAGAACTTCTTTCTATATACCTCTGTTCTCTAGCTAGGCTATCATCTTATCTATTTGCCTTAAAAACAAGTCTTTTTGGGAAAAGCAAGGGGAGAAATACTTTCATTCAGGTGAAATCATTATTATCCCACTTCAAGTTGTCATTCTTTTGGGGGAAAGGGGCGTTCTCTAGGGGAGATGTTGGGTTGCTCATTTTAATCTTTGTTGCAAGAAGATGACAAGTATCACTTTCCCTTTACCCCAGTTCATGGTGGAGAATCCTACCAATTCTTTATAATTATTACAAGATGCAAGGAAGCTATTCACTGGCAGTATTACATCAGGTGGTAATGAATGTAAGCATTCTTTCTTAGTGTTTGTCAGAGCTTTTTGATACTTGAAATGAATTCCTCTTCACAAGGCAGTAGGAAATAAACAAAAGGAATGAATAGTGTTTTCTTTGCCATGATAACTCCTCTGACTTTTTAATGAAAATATAATATTAATTAATAGATAACACTAATGGAGAATAACACAACCTGTCAATTTTTCCCTCCTATCAGAAATGATGTTTTTAAATTTCTTACTAATTTATTTATCTCTGTTCAGCTTCAGATCCCTCTCGTCCCTCTTTGAAGTCTTAAAAGAACAAAGTTGCTATCATACATCAGAGCTCAGAAATTGTCTTCCAAATCCCTGATCAATTGAGTGATCCAAAGGGTAGCAAAACCCAACATTTACATAAACTTTCAGCATAGAATGTGCCTTTAACATGGGTTTTCTCATTTATCTTCAAAAACTTGTGAGGTAGATGCTACTCTTATCATCCCACAATTCAAAAATGGGTTTTGTGAAGTTGACTTTTTCCCTCAAGATCTCATATTAAGCAAGTGGCAGAGTTCAGAATCAAAAGACTGGCTTCAGTGCTTCTGCTTTTTAAATTCCCCTGGACTAGTTTTTTCTTTTTCTTTTCTGAAGTACTGTGCAGAAAAAAAAGCAATGGCTCCTTGCCATCAGAAACAGTCAAAGGGGAAGGATGGGTTTCTCAGATAAAGCGATGTTGACCACATGTGCTCACTCAGGCAGAAGATCCACTGCAGAGAGTTTACCTCTTTCAGGCTACAATGAACTTTGCAGGCCAAACAGTTCACACCAGAGAGCACACAGCTTGTAAACCAAGGCAAGCATTCAAACTCACTTACATAACCCCCCATTCCTTTCTCTATCTCTCTCTCTTCTTCTCCTTCTCCTTCCCCTTCCCCTTCCCCTTCCCCTTCCCCTTCCCCTTCCCCTTCCCCTTCCCCTTCCCCTTCCCCTTCCCCTTCCCCTTCCCCTTCCCCTTCCCCTTCCCCTTCCCCTTCTCCTTCTCCTTCTCCTTCTCCTTCTCCTTCTCCTATGTTGGGCTCTGTCTCTATACTTGCAAGGTCTTGGTAATCTTGGGTATTTTGTGACTTAAATGATCTGATAGCCTTGCATTGTCAATTCAACAATTGTAATTAACCCAAGTAGTGTTTTTGAACACTTAGGATGTGTTAAAAATGCTCCGAAGTACCCCAGATAGTGTATTATATAAAAGAGTAGGATTATACTACACTCTTGATATATAGAAAACTTCCATCTTAGCTGCCATTCTTGGTCCTGGATTCTCTTGGACAATCTTGGTCTGTTGTAGCCCACATTCCCATGTAACAGTGTTGGTGATGGTATCCTTGGAAAGACTCAGTGAAGGTTTGGTGCTGATAGCTGCCATTAAAGCAAAGATGGTTTATGGGTCAAATGTCTGAATGAGTCTTAGATATTATTTTCAAAGTCTAATGAGCATTCTTTGACTTTTCAGAAAAGAACAAGGTTGTGGGGAAGAGATACAAATTCAAAAGGCCTCTTTCTGCCTTTTCTCTCTGGTCCTTCCATCCTGAATGCTAGCTTAGTGGTTTCCAGGTGCTCTTTTATAGACCAGTATTGATCCATGATTACATTATTCAAGCCTTGGCAAAATAAGAAAAATGTGTTCATAAATATTGTTTCAGGAAATTATGTTGGTGACAATGACAGTTTGAGAAGAAAATAATTGCTTGGCAAGGTAAAGTTTTACAATCTTTTGTTGATTCATTACACTTTTAGGGTCTCTTTTCCTGGCCCGTTCAATACAACCGTCTGGGCACTGCTCTTTCAGCTTGCCAGGGTGTTAACTCACTGAATCGGACAATTGTTTTGGCTCTAGAGACCAGGGTCTAGACAGATGCTATAATGGTCATTTTTCAAATTTGCAGACTTGAGTATATGACTTTCAAAAGCATAATTAGTGTCAGAGATGCCATGAATGGCGCAGGGCATGTTGTGGTCTGAGACCCCAGTGATGCCATTTATACAACAGTAGCTTTTAGATATGTACATGGAACCCATGGAGTTGTGTTATGCCCACCTTTTCCAACCTTATGTGACTGTCTGGGTCACTGTGGTCAAATGTGACTTTTATCTTCCCCATAATTAGCTGCTTCTTGCCACAGACTCTATTTGTTCCCTCCTTGTACCTACTGACGACTTCCAGTGTCACTTTATTCTTGTGACTCATTGAGAATCTAGTGTTTGTTCTCCATTGAAAGTTGATCTGAGGCTTTATGGCAAAAAAAAAAAAAAAAAAAGATACTGAACTGCAGTATTATATGTGATTTTCTAAAAGTGTTTAAAGGAAGTAGAATTAAGAGTGAAAAGAACTTGATCTGAGAATTGTTAACAGTGTGACCTTGTGGTAGATGCTTAACTTCTTTAGAGTTTTAATTTTCTCATATGCAGAATGGAGATAACAATGTACACTTTGCAATTATTTTTCTTTGGGTAAAAATTAGATGAAATAATAATAGATGTGGAATGTTTGAAACAGGGTCTAGCACATATTAGCTGCCCTAAAAATGAACATTATCTTTTCCTCCTCATCCTTTTCATCTTGCTGTTGAGCTCTGTTATTGTAAGATTTGCTGTTGAGCTCTGTTATTATCAGTATTGCTGCGTCATATTTTAAAAATGTTTTCATTGATTTTTTTTTAGAGAGAAAGGGATAGGGGAAAGGGAGAGAGAAATAGAGACATTGATGAGAGAGAAACATTGATCACCACCCACTGGGGATTGAGCCAATAACCCGACATGTGCCCTGACCAGGAATTGAACCTGCGACTTCTTGGTGCATGAGTGGATGCTCAACCACTGGGCCATACCATCTGGGCTGTTATGTCTTCTTGGTAGATTGACTTTCTCAGCATCCTTCTCTATATCTGGTAATTTTCTTTTCTCTGAAGATCACTTAATCTGATATTAGTATAGCTAAGCAGCTTTCTTTTGATTGGTGTTTCCATTGTATATATATTTGCTACTTTATTAATATATTTAAAATAAGTTTCATGTAGATAGCATATAGTAGGGTCATTACAAAATTTATTATGATGATTTCTGTTTTAATTAATGTATTTAAACCCTTTATATTTAATGAAATTCTTGATATGTTAGGATTTAAGTCAAGTCTGTCACTTTGTTTTCTTTGCTTTATGTTTCTCCTTTTCCCCTTTTCTACCTTACCTATGGGTTACTTGAACATTTTTCTGTGTTAAATTTTGCTCTACTTTAGTGTTTTTTATATATATCTTTATAGAATTTATTTTGGTTTATGCAACTTTATTAAAGAAAATCAAATCAATTACTAGCAGAGCTATAAGTTAATCACTCATCTATTGACAACTTGCATCATTTATTCAGTGCTATATTAAACAGTTTATTGGAAGGTAGATTAACTAATAGCTCTAAGCCTCCTGACAATTTATGTAAAAAATTTCAAAACGTTTGAGACCCTATTTTGGAATACAAAGTATGTTTGACTTCCAATTTCCATTCTCTGTAGAACAGGTCATTCCTTTAGTGACATGCACAAAATACATCACATTTTCTGTTCTGTTGATGCTATAAATTCAATACCAATTCTCTAGCCACATTGGTTATGAGCATAAAGTATACCATGGAACCTCAGATCTCTAACACTGAGAGGCTTAAACAAGAATGGATGCTGCTAGAATAATGCTGCTTCCTTTGATGGGACAACAGAGCATCCATCTTCTTCCCCCTGATGATTTTCTCAGCATGTTAGAGCAGTGAGGAATGGTTTTAGTATCATAACTGAGTTAGAGTGAAGACATTGTCCACATCATACACATGCTCCATTTAAAAGAAAATTCTGACTCTTGGGCAACTGTTCTCTTATAACTACTTTCCAGTTTCTAAAAGCAGTTACTTTCCAAATTGGGAAGAAGTTAAGTCTTTTCAGATGAGCATGTGGATGAATGAAGGGAGATTAAAAAAATAATTTAAAATAGGCGAGGAGAGCAGCTGGAAAGGAAATTTTTAAAAAAAGGAGCAGTAATTCAAAGTTTATTCCAGCTATAATCTAGGCTATGCTCATTAATTAATTAATTAATTTTTTGTTAATCCTGTTAACCCTCTAATCCACACATGAGGATATTTTCCTTTTTTTTTTTTTTTTGAGAGAGAGAGAGAGAGAGGCAGTGGAAGGGAGAAAGAGAGTGAGAAAGCAAGAGAGAGAGAGAGAGAGAGAGAGATATTGATGTGAGATAAACATCAATATATTTAAATATATTTAAATATATTTAAATATATGTAGGAGGCAACCAGTTGGGGTTGCCTCCTACATATACCCGACTGGGCTGGGGATCGAACCTGCAATGACCTACATGCCCTTGATTGGAATAAAACCCACAACCCTTCAGGCTGAAGCTCTTACCACCAATATAAACCAGCTAGGGCAGTTATTCTTATTTCGAAGTAGCATCACATGACATACTTCTGAGTCCATCCCCAAGATATTCTGTCGTACTTATTTCCGTCTGTTTTATAGATCCCTGGTGATCTCTGGTTACTAGGGGTCATCTGGGTTTGGATTACATAGCAGTGAACAAATAGATAGAAGAACTTTAGAAATAGTCAAAGCAGGAGACCATTGTGATCTTAGAATATTGAGACAAATGCTGTCATTACTGTTGATATTTGGATGATAAATTTTTGTAAATTCAACCTTACTAGCAGATGGTTTGAGGGGATAGTCTGTAGGAAAATGAATTGTCAAAAAGAATACAGTGCCTTTATATGGGCTGTCATTAGGTCCCATAACTGTGGCTTGCCTATGGGACATTAGAATTTTTGAAAATAGTTTTCTCAACGGTTGCCCTAGAGATGACCTTATATTTATTATCTTCTAAAGATAGACTAATTTATATGCCTGAAGTTCAAGTCAGATATTTCAAATCTCCCTTTACCTTTCTCTGCCCTCCCACTGAATTATGGGGAGAGAAAAGAACACATTATTAATACTCATAAGTATTCTCAAGTAAATGTGTAAATTGTATGCTTGAGTATGTATTTTAAATTACAAAAATAAAAAGTTGTTAAATATTGGAATTTCTTACCACTACCTGCCATCACCCTTTGTATGTGCTTTATTTTTGCTATTGATTCTACATAAAATTATATAGAGATTCTATTTTCAAAATAGGATTATTTTTTATTTGATTAATTTCCAGTGTTCAAGAGCCTGATCACTATGTGTTTATTGACCAAATTTTAGAAACAATGACAGCTCAGGAAACAGAATTTATTTCTTCCAAATAATCTATTTACAGTCAGAAGAAACCTCTCCTGAATTGTGTTGTAATTATTTCGTTGCTTTTAAAAATATTATTACCATCTACTTCTTTCTGTTTTTGCCTGATTTTGAACTTTATGTAACTGGAAATATCCATTTATATTATTTTGTGTCTTGCTACTTTTGCTTAATATTATTGTGAAATTCATTCATGGGGTTTTAGGGTAGATATAAGTTAACAGAATAATTGGAAAAATATTTGAACGGAGATTTCAAAAAGGAGGACACTTAAATGGCCAAAATTATATTAAAAATGTACAACCTCATTTGTAATCAGAAACATGCAAATAAAATAAAAAACCACTAAACAATACCACCATTTACCTGCCAGACTTGAAAAACATTACAAATGTGACATTTATTTTTTGTTGTTGTTGGTGACAAGGAATAGCAGTAAGGATTGCAGGTGGGTGCAAAATTTATAGTGCAACCATTTTTGAAACCCCCCTGGCACAATGTGGGGGAAGACCTCAGCAGTTCCTCCCTTGCCTGTGTATCATAGAAACTCTGAGGCACATGTGAATCAGGATTCCTGTCAGTAATATTTACAGTTGGATTATTCACAGTTGCTCCAAACTGGAAAGAACTGGATAAATCAGTTGTAGTAGATTCATACAATAGAATGCAACAAAAATGAGCACAGTGACATTCACTTTATATTTCTCCATTTTGTCAGTTATGGACTATGGCTAGTGACATTTTGGGAGTTTCCTCCTTCAAACTAACATAATCTATAGGAATGCTCCATTTCTCATGTTGAAAACAGTTCACTGTATTTATTTATTTACTAAAGGCCCAGTATATGAAATTTGTGCACAAGTAGGGTCCCTAGTGGCTGCTGGCTGCCAGCTGGGGCCTCCCTTTCGCAGCTGCTGGCTGCCCACCATGGCCTTCTTTCATTCCACGCTGCCCACTGGTGGTCAACACACGTCATAGTGAGTGATCAAACTCCTGGTCAGTCTAACTCCTGAGGGAACACTTTACATATTAGGCTTTTATACATATAGATTTTGAGGTAGCATCACATGGCATACTTCTGAGTCCATTCCCAAAGAAGTCTGTCGTACTTAACTCTTTTTTAAAAATAATTTCTCTTTATCTTTTTGTTAATCCTCACCCAAGAATATCTTTCCATTGATTTTAGAAAGAACAGAAAGGAGAGGGAGAGAAACACAGAGAAACATTGATGTGAGAGAGAGACACATGGATTGGTTACCTCCTGCAGGGGCCCCTACTGGGGTGGGGGATCTAGTCTGCAACTGAGTTACATGCCGTTGACTAGAATCAATCCCAGAACCGTCAGTCCTCAGACTGACACTCTAACCACTGAGCAAAACCAGCTAGGGCTATGCTCATTTTTTATTCAAATAAAATCTAAATGACTTGCTGCATATTTTTTCCAGCTCAGAGAACAAAGCAAAGTTTAAAATTGTGGTGTTCTCAACAGGTCATCGCAATGTGATCCCACCTGTCACATAGCATGTGGTCTCTGACTTTTGAAAAAAGCTCTTTGGGAATTTCAGAGAACAAAATGCTTCTGAGATCGAGGTAGCAGACAGAGTTCATCTGAAAGGGAAAATACTATTTGGTGTTTATTTTGAGAATCTATATCTGGGAACATTTGAAAATGAATTGTTCAAAAATTTGTGATTGGGCTTAGAAGCTGATGAATGAATTTTGCAATCTTCGAGTCTTTTTATTTTTACTTTTTAAAAGTCCATACAAGATTAAGGAGAAATGGGGAAAAGGTGAGCACTCCTCCAAGTTCTGGTGGAGCACTAGGCATTCGACATCTAGTTTAGACTTAGGAGATTTTATTCCAAGCTTTTGGAAAGCGATCTGATATTTGCTCACAGCTCCCTTTAGCATCAGTTTACAACTGCTCGAGCAGCAGTTTGTGTTTTCAGGGGGCAATTCTGTGTAACTAGGCACTGCAGGCCTGGCAAAGCCTGGACAGTGCTCTGTAAGTCAGCTCTAACCTATTAGCAGTGGGATAGCAATAGCAGCCATTTACTCACCTGCCTTTGATAGCATTTTCTAAGTCTTCCAGCCACACATGCCAGGCTTAAATGGCAGCAGACCAGGATTTTATGCATATTGGAGACATTCAATTATATTTCCAAGGGGGAATTTGGCATTCAAATCCAAGCTTCCTTTTGCCTCCAGGTATAATAGAAAAGCACTGTAGCGCAGAATAGATGTGTCAAGGTGTCTTCCGGAGGGGAGGAAACCCAGGCTATTAAATGAAGATCATAGAAATGTCTGCTAGGATACACCCCGAAGACTGTCTGCCTGGTCTTATTTCCTCTGCTTTGGCTGATCCAAGGTCCACCCCACAGCCTGCTGGACTGAGGCATCTGTAGTGAATCTGGCTCCAGTTAGTGCTCTCTTTCTGGATTGGAGCGTTTAACCTCAATTTACCAAGTGTGATCCCGATCCCTGTGGATAAGCCTCCTGCCATCTGGACCACGGCTACATAAATTCTGAGTGCTTGGCTGTATTGCATTAGCGGCCTGGTCAGCTACCGGATCTTCAGTTTTCCCATCTGTAAAATGAAAGAATTAGACTAAATGGCTCTTGTATCTAGATTGATTAGCTTTGACCTGAGCTTGTCTTTTGACAAGATGCCTTTGCCTTCCAAGATAGATTTTTTTTTTTTTTGCATTCGGGCTGGAAACTGTTAGCTTAGCAAAATATCCCAAATTGCAAAATACCCTAATCTTCTGCCTATTCCTTAGCTAAACATAGTCATTTCCTGAGGATCCAGCAAGCCGTGTACTAGTGTCAGTCCTGAATATCCACAAAGGCAGCTAACAAGGAAAATTACTTATAATGTTACTTTGTAATAATTTTAAGATCAGGAGTTCTTAACTTAGGCCCAGGAACTCCAGAAATATGTGTGTGTGTGTGTGTGTGTGTGTGTGTGCACGCGCGCGCACGTGTGTGCATGTGTGTGTGTATGCCAGTGCCTGCCTCCTCATTTTCTTCATGAAAGAGGGTCCAATGCTTTTACCAGTTTCTTTGCTCAAAGACCTGAGAACCTCTGATTTGGGGTGTACCTTGCACAGTAAGAAAAGCATACCTACATTTGGGTAAAATTTATAAATGTCAATACACTGTATATTGGACATATGGATTTATGTGTTAAGCAAACATCTTGCTATTTTTTCCCCTTGTAAAACTCCAATATACGAATTTAATGCAGGACATCACAAGCAAACACCTCCATGATTGCACTTATTTCCCTTCAGTGTTGGTTTCTATCTCCTTTCCTCTCCCTCTCGTTGCCTTTCTCACATCTTTCTTTCTCTCCCTCACTATTTCTTTGATCGTTCTTCTCTTCTTCTGCCCCTCTCCCACAGTTTTCTTCTCTATCTCTTTTTGTCAAATAGTTTTAGGGCAGAAGTGACACCTTCATTACAATTGTATTCGCAGCTCCCAAGTCACTTCCTAGCATGTTGTAGTTCCTAAAAATATTATTGCATGAACAAAGCATCCAGAACTGAGATAGCTATTAAATCAACTATAAGGCAGTCAGGTTGGATCTGGGAAAGTGTGGAAAGTATTCCTCAGGAAGAGTTCTGGATTAGAAAGGTATGATTTGTGGATTAGAAATCATCTAATCCATTTGTAGATTAGAAAGGTATGATTTGCTGAAAGTGATGCATCTTCTCAAGTACGAGCAAGACCCCAGGGTTTTGAGATGTCTGTTGTGGTAGCCAGTTTCCAAGGTGGCCTCTAGTGATCCCTGTATTCACACCTTTCGTTAGTCTTCTCATTGTACCAGGGTCGGTCTGTGTGACCAGTGGCCTGTGGTAGAAATGATGGTGTGCCACTTCCAAGATTAAGTTATAAAACAGTACAGTCCCTCCCTCCCTCCCTCTCTCCCTCTGACCACTACTTGCTCTGGGGAAAGCCATGCCATGAGAAGCCCTATAGACCCACAGGAGGAAGCATCCCCTAAACAGCCATGTGAATGAGATAGGATCCTCTAGACCCAGTCAAACCTTAGATTATGTAGCTGATACCTGAGAGACCCTGAGCCCAAATCACCCAACTAAGCCATTCCTAGATTACTGACCACCAGAAAGGGTAAAATCATCGACATTTGTTGTTCTAAATTGCTAAGTTTGGAGTAGTTTGTTATGTAACAATAGATAACTAGTACAGTTTGGGTGACACCTCTGGGTGGTGGTAGACAGAATTAACAAGTTGACATTAGCTAAGCTTTTACTTTCTGTTTTGCTGATTTATACACAGGCTGGGGCAGACACAGCTCTGACAGATTATGTCCTTGGGGAAATAATTTTTCTCTTTGGAATTCCTGTTTATCATACATATAGTGAAGAAATTGACATAACAGCACTGTATAATGTTTCTGTATGAAACTGAGTTCTATAACTCCTAATGAGGCCAGCGTCAACTTGTTTCTATAAAGAATATTAATTTTTCTCTATTTAACCACAGGTATGTTAACTTGCACACTAACATAGAATGCCCTCATTTACAATCTAAGGAAGTTATGCTCCTCACAGTCAGGACTATCTTGTGCATCCCTATAATGCCTCTTTTAGTACCATGATTGATATATGCCCAGTTTAGTAAGTATATGTTGAGAACCTGAATTGCTGGATAATTGGAGCATCTCCTTTCATGGGTATTACCTCCACTGATATTGTTTTTGGGACTTGGTGCAGGTGATTGTGCTCTGAGAACTTTGGCTATGGAGTCCAATAAATTTTGCTGGTATTTTTGATAGGCAGAATCATCCTGCTTATCACAAAGGATGAAGATTAGAAGCGGGGTGAGAGGAGGGATTAAAACTAGGTTGATCAGCTCTGGCTGATGTGGCTGTTTGTTGATCATCATCCTGTGCACCAAAAGGTCTCTGGTTCATTTTCTGGTCAGGGCCACATACCCACGTTTGGTCCCCAGATGGCATATGTGTGATGTTTCTCTCTTTCTCTCTTTAAAAATACACCAATAAAAATATATTAAAAATACACAAAAAATAGGTTGGTCATACCCTATTGTGAGTTTGTTACCATCTTATATCATCTTTGAGTCTTTATCCAATTTATATCTATATCTTTATCTATACCTGTATCTGAGTCTATATTTATTCATGGACATCACATCTATCCTTAGATATCTCCGTCTATTTAAAATCATTATAATTAGTATGGGAGATCTGTCCTAATCTTTAGCAGGCCATTATTTGTTACATCTGTCATTCTGCTACATTTCAGGAAACTTTACCAGAGTGAAGCATCTGTCTACTACTTACATATAAACAAATCAAAGTGAACATATCTAGCACCATCATTTTTTAACATCATTTTTTTTAAAAAACTTGGAAAGCCTTATCAATAAATGATATTGTTGTCATGGAACGTGTGCAGTGTAAATGCATTTTCCACCAGCTATGCATTAGGCTCTCACAAGGGCAAGGGAAATTGAAACTGTCTTTCTAATGGATCATAAATCTTGAAAATGATTTGAATTCATGGATTAAATGTCAGCTTTGAAAGCATTTGCTGCTTTATCTTGGATCTTAAAGGAAAGAACATTTCTATGACAAATCCAATTAGTGCATTTTCATATTCTACATTGTAGTTTTCCAGAATAATATTCTTCAAAGAAATAATATGGCAGCCAGATAATCCTTCCTATTAGATTTTATTTTATTTTATTATTAAGCTTCTCTCTGCTGAATTAGAAAACTCTCGGAGATTAAGAACATGAAGGTGAGCGTTGTACTAACATGTCGATTGTGATAAAAAATTGTGGATCGCCCCATAGAAATACCAAATATTATGTTAGCTGCTAATAAATGGCTAACTCAGCTGTATGGCGTGACTGGGATAAAATCCGAATTCCTATATAATTTCCTTCACATTTCATTGCAGCGTCTGAGAAGGTAATAACTTGACTTGGCATAACTTTGGCAACTTCAACAAGTTTTTCCTCACCCAAGCACAAATGAAAAGCTTTCTATAAAAACAAGCAGCTTCCCTTTTTGTCTGGGGACTTGTTCCAGACGCTGCCTCCCATCCTTTAATTAGAGGTCTTACACACTCTCTCTCTGACCTATTTTCTGTTGCTTCACATATTCATACTATCTCTTCCCCGAGTCTCGCAGGCTGACAACATCTTCTGATCTGCACCAAGGATCTCTTTTAGATACCATCTTCCTTGACTCCATCCTGTGTAAAAGTGTTGCCCTTCCTCTGTTTGACACCAAGACACCTCTGTCTGAGTCAGAGCCCCGTGCTCTTCTCTCCAGCTTAAATCAGAGAAAAGAGCTTTTGTGGTTTGCTCCATGACCCGATGCCCACGGTGCCATTTTAAGGAAGACTTGGGGCATGATGCACATTTCCTCCTCTAGTTGAAATGTTAGTGGCAGTCCAAGGCTTTGTGATTGCATATTGTCAAGGTCATTAGTTTTTATAACATAATCTCAGGCTCATGAAGTTAGATGCTCTATAGGGTTTTTAAGAGGTGGATTGTGTCTAAAATTGGTTGTAAAATACCACATTGAGCTATATGATACTTGGCCCTTTGGCCAGACTTTCATGGTTAATGGTGGCTAGCTGCCTATCCTTCAGAATTCTCCAGCTCTGATGCACCCAGAAGGAGTGGTTTCTGTGGCTCTTTAAGTAACACTGTCTTAATTTGTACAGTGCATTTTAACTTTCGTATATATGCTTCCTTCTACCTGCCTCGATGTAGATGGGCATGAAACCGACCCCATCTTCATCAATCCAGCATGACACAGGCTTATCATTGTTGGCTCTCATCTTTCCAATGAGGGTGGGGGGCACTTTGGTTATATAGACTTCATTATCCTTGATACCTGAGTTCATTCCCTGATCTTTAGAAAATAGTGTACACTGTCTGCTTGGTTCACTTGAAGATTAGACCTTCATGGCTAAGTTCCCTATGTGCCTACACTGTTACACCATCTCTCTGTTATTTGACACCTTATCAACAAGACTCTATTTCCTAGCATTTATCCTCCACTGTGGTGCAAGTGGAATCCTTTATAAATTTCTTGCATATTGTTTCATCTTCCCCAGTTTTTCTCTACCCCTACCACTACTACTTTCATTCATTCAAAACTATTTTTTTTGAGCATCTGCTATATCTTAGGCATGAACAAAACAGGAAATCACTTGCCATGGAACTTGCATTCCCCTGGCAGCTGTGACTCTCTAAGACCATTGGCTATAACCCCTGCTTCTGGTCCTTTTCTCTCTTCTCTCTGACCAAATGTTTCAGCCTCACGAGAATCTATCTCTTCCACCAGCCTGGCTCTGCCACAAAAGATACCAAGCGCAGGTTCCTGATTCTGCCACCAGATGCAGGGGACCTGTTTCTGGTGTCTCACTTTGCCTATTGGAGCACACTTTCATGACAGAAACATTAGGATAATATGAACAATTATAGTGATAGTCGAGTATTGTTAGTACTTTTCTTCAGCTACATTACAGATTTAAGAAATAACTGTGTGGGCTGTCCTCAGCACTATTGATTGCAAATGTAACCTCTGGTTTCCCACCAGAAAGTTTCCAAGCAGATTGCTGAAATTCAAGGTTATCAGTAAGAAGTTTTTTTTGTATGCCATAATTTAAGATGGTGATGATGGCCTTGAAGCTCCCTAAGATTCAGAAATGGCATCTAAGTTATCAAAGAGTGATTACCTATCCTTTAATCTATTTTTAGATTTATTTTTCTATATTCTATTTCTTTGAAGAGTGGTAATCTTCTATACAGGGTGAATATAATAACTCAATTGATTTCTTCACTCCCCAATAAAACCTCTATCATTTGACCAGATGAGATAACAAAAAGTTTACTATACTCAGGAGCCTCCTTGGCAAAATAGAAACCCATGATTCTAGGTTATCTTTGAAGCCTGGGAAAAGTAACAGAGATGAATTGTCTCATCTCTTTGACCAAACAGCCTCTCCAGAACAAAAACACTTTTTGAAAAATGAGATAAAATGGTGTCTAGTGAGTCATGATTTCGGGTTAGTGCAAGCCCGAAGCACCCAGAAGTGTCTGCTTTGTGCGTCTCAATTAGCTGTATGCATTCATGGGGCTTCTCTGGTTCTCTCAGGGGCCCAATTATCTGCTACCTACCCTGTTCTATAGCCTCCTAGCGCCAGACCGAGAGGAAAGGAGATGCTGAAGGTTACAAAGGACCAATGGCCAGCTTAAGAGGAATGCCCTGGGCATTATGGAGCTCAAAGCCACAAGTGTCTTCCCTCTGCCTTTTCTTTTCTTTCTGTGTTTAGATTTTGGTAATGAACAGAGAATATTCTTTAGGGGATCATGGACTGGATGGATGAATACAGGCTGAACTTCAGGAGCTCCCTCTTTGTTTTTGCTCAGCTTTCCTAGGCAAAGGCTTTGAAGAGAACCAGAGGGGGTGGTGGTGTAGGGACTGCTTAGACTGCTGCTTGCTCTGTGTCTCTCTCTGCAGCCTCCTGTCTGGTGTGAAATCTGAAACAGTTTCAGATCCTTCTGTTTGGGTGCCTTGGAGGGGGCATTAGGTTTGGATGAGAGGAGCTGTGGTTCTTGCTATAGAAGCATTAGCTCTAGAGTCAAGTTCGATCAATTTCACTTCTAAAATTTTTTTTTCTAAAGAAATAATGCTGATGAAGATGAAGCCTTATCTGTAAATCTGTAGAAATACTGCCAGAGACAGAAATAGAATGCAGTGGTTGAGGTGGTTAAGTGTTTGCTCAGGATGGAATCAGAATGTTCAAGTTTAAATCCTAGATATGTAATTTATTGGGTATGTGACCTTGAGCAAATTATTTTCAGTTCTTTTTGTCAGTTTCCTTAGTTTCTCAAGGGAGAATTGTCACTGTTCCTATTTCTTAGAACTGTTGTAAACATTAAATTAGTTAAGACTATCAATTACTTAGCACAATATATGCCATATATAACGAGCACTTGAATAAATATTAGGTCATACATTATGATTATTTTTAGGTGATTTATAATAACATTGTTTATAATGGAAAATTGGAATGACATAAATATCCATTAGTCAGAAACTAATTAAACAAGCCATTATGGTTTCATGTAATATGAGAGTATATAGCTATTAACAATATTTCAGAAGACTTGTTAATAACATGGAAAACTTTTGTTCAATGTTAAAAACAAGTTACAAATATGCATAGAGAAGTTCCTTTTGTTAAAGATACTGTAGGAATGTATGCAGAAAAAAGGACCGAAGATATGCATACAAAGTTTTAGCCATTGGGTCACAGCTGATTTTTCTTTTTTTTCTTGTTATATTTTCTACTAGAGGCCTAGTGCATGAAATTCATGCAGGGGTGGGGTGGGGGTGGGGGGTGTGTCCCTAAGCCCAGCCTGCACCTTCTCTAATCTGGGATCCCTCTCACATTCCAGGCCTGCTGTCTCCCAACTGCTCGCCTGCCTGCCTTCCTGATTGCCCCTAACCACTTCTTCCTGCCATTCTGATCACCCCCTAACCACTGCCCTGTCAGCCTGATGGTCAATCTGCATATTACTCTTTTATTAGATAGGATAGAGGCCTGGTGCAAGGGTGGGGGCTGGCTAGTTTGCCCCAAAGGATGACCTGGATCAAGGTGGGGGTTCCCTCGGGGCATGGGGTGGTCTGAGTGAGGGGCTTGTGATGGTTTGCAGGCCAGCCATGCCCCCTGGTGACCCAAGCAGAGGCCCTGGTATCTGGGTTATATTTATCTTCTACAATTGAAACTTTGAGCCTGGAGTCTCCTAGGCTGGTCAGGGCAGGTGGAAAGCTTGGCTTCCTCCATCACTGTGGGCAACCCAAGCCTGCTCTCTCCAGCTCTGTGACTGCCACCATTTTTCTTAGAATTTATATTCTATAATTGAAGCTTTGTATCCTTGAGTGGAGGCCTGGGCTGGCCAAGGTGTATAGAGGAAAGCTTGGCTTCCTCCATTACTGGGGAAACCCAAGCCTTCCTCCTATTCTCTTTGGTGGCAACCATCTTGGTTTGGGTTAATTTGCATAGTTGCTCTGATCGGCTTGTGGGCATGGCTTGTGGGTGTGGCTTGTGGGTATAGTAGAATTATGGTTAATTTGCATATTACTCTTTTATTAGGTAGTATTATTAACAAACATTCCGATTGCATAGAAAAGTATATGTATTTTTTTATTAAGAAATTTTAATTAAAACTTAATTTGGCTTTAGTAACTTAATCATTCTGTTTATAAAATGGGAGTAAAAGTGATGGCCGAGTCATTGGATTATTGTCATTAAATGTTTAATGACATTGCTTCTTCCTCATTTGGCCTGCCCTGACCACCTGATAGAGTTAGCCCAATATCATCTTTCAGTGTATTCTCCTGCCTTATTTGTTTCATTTCATTTATCCCCCTCTGAAATGAACTTATTAATTTATTTGCATTTTTTTCCTTTTTATTTTTTTCTCTCTGGAATGAAAACTCCATATCTGGGATACCTTGGTTTTGTCTACAGCTGAAGTGCTTGGAATGTCACCTAGCAGCTCAGGTATTTAATAACTAATTGTTGAATGAATAGTGAATACCAATAAGTTTTGCAAAGTGATAAAAAATGTTAACTATTGATATTTGAGACAGAAATATATCTCACTCCAAATATCTAAAAAATAAACTAAAACAAAAGGCCTATCTCTAGTTAATGATGATGTAAAAAGTCATATTAAGAGCTACACCTTGTATAGGTTTACTAGATACCTGGCCTCAGTTTTCTAGGTTAATTAAAATAGCTATCTTGTTGAACCAGTTACCCCATCATCTTATTTAATTTTCGCAGTCATACTGTGAGGTCTGCTACTTCCTTGTTTTACACATTATTCTGAGAGTTTTGCAGATCATGTAAATGAGGCTTAGAGAGGTTAAATAACTTGCTCAAGTTCACACAACTAATAGAACACAGAGCTGGGATTGACACCCAGGGAATCTGGCTCTCCAGTTTTGTTCATACCCACCACAATATAATACTAAAGCTAAGGAACTCTAAAATTTATCTGAATATGGAATTATGTTTACATTTGTGTATGCCAATCAAGTATTTGGTGTTAGGTTGAGTTGTTCAAAAGAGTAACAGGAGTTGTACACATTCAAAATTTGAGAAAAAACTAAAAAGCAATAAAGCAAACAATTCTATAGCATTTCAAGCTTAAAAGCAACTTTCACATACTTTATTTCATTTTTATTGATTTCAAATATCTTGAACCTGAAGCTAATCTTAGAAATAAATATTATATCCAAATATTAATAGCCTAACTATGTAAAGGAAACTTAAAAATCAATGGAAACATTATTGATACTCTAAATAGAAAAAAAAAACACTTGAGAATATAAATTCAAACAAAAATAACACATTTAAATAACTTTTAAATGCATGAAGAAATATTTATATTACCATTAGTCAACAAATAAAGCAAATTAATACAATACTGCAAATTAATAAAATAATGCTAAACATTATAAAAGGCATAATTCTCCATGCTGGCAAGGAATAAGGAGATGCTACTCTCAGAAACATACAAGAGTATAAATTAGTATAGACTTTATGGCAACTAGTTATTTTAGGAACTTGTTATTTTACGAACCCTAAAACATTCATCCTTTGCTTTATTAGTTCTTTTCTTCTAGGTAATAATCAAAGATGCAAAAAGTATTTCTGTTTATCCTGGCATTTTTTAGAATCATTAAAAAGAGAAAGAACACTCCTGACCTACAAAATAACAGGGCCATAATTAAATAAATAATTGTATAACAATTTAAAGACATTTCTATTCTTCCAGAATAGTGCTCATGATTAAATGCCGTGTAAAGGAAAACGCAGGGGCCTAAATACTAAAATCATATTAAAATGGATGGGAATGCCTAGAAAAAAAGTCTGTATGAATTTTCATCAAAGTGGTCACCTTAGTTTCTTCTGAATAGAAGACTTGAGTCCTTTTTCTTTCTTTTTTTATGTCTTTTTCTCTATTTTCTAAAGTTTTGGACAACAATAAAAAACAGGAAGCATTCTTAAAAATAAACATACAGCCCTGAAAGTTACTGTAAGAACTTAGTGATTTGCCTCAGCACAAAGCCCATTTTAACAATAGCTGTGTGGCAAGCAATGGAACTTCTGCAAATATAAACTCGAGATGTCAGACCTTGAGTTGCTCTTCAATTAAAATTTAGTAATCCAGGCCCTAAAAATGACAGTCAAATTCAAGCATTCCAAATGCACTCAGAATTTTATGTAAATGTGACAGGAGAAATAAATGACCACAAAGAAATAAAGTCTGACTGGAATCTCCAGAATATTGTCATGCCATCTTGTTAGATACCAGCTAGCCACTATAAAGGGGAAAAACACTCTTTCAGTCTATTATTAGCTTTTTTTCTGCCTCATTACCTTTTAAAGCTTCGTCGCTTTTATGCTTATAGTTTTAACTACTATTGTTAGCTCTTTTCTGCCAAAAATGAATGTACCCTTTATACATGATTTCTTCCTAGGGCCTTCATTCTTCTTAACTGTGCAGCTCACACAAAAGCACGTGAGCCAATGGCCCATACACCTGCACAGGGTTCGGCTTTCTTTCTTTCTGTTCTCTGAGTATGGGCTACCCATTCCTGTTCGAAGGTACTAGCTTTTCATTTTCTGTTTTTTTCTTCTTAAATAATTTGTGCTTATCCCTTTTCCCAATAGTTATTACTATGTTAAAAATGATTTGCTGGTCAGAGTAGGGAAAAGAAGGTCTCAATTTTGTCCTTTTTCCCATCAGTTAGGATATGTTAGGTTACACTCTGGTAATATACAATATTCAAATCTCAGTAGCTTAAAACAACAAATGATTGCCCTACTGGTTTGGCTCAGTGGGTAGAGCATCGGCCTGTGAACTGAAGGGTCCCAGGTTCAATTTCGATCAAGGAGATGTACCTTGGTTGTGGGCACATCCCCAGTAGGGGATGTGCAGGAGGCAGCTGATCGATGTTTCTAACTCTCTATCCTTCTCCCTTCCTCTCTGTAAAAAATTAATAAAACATATTAAAAAACAACAAAAAACAAAAAACAGCATCAACAAATGTTTGTTCTTGCTTAAATCTCATGTCTATTTAGATTAGCAAGGGGTCTGCTTACATCATCTTTAAGATGTACACCCGGATCCACGTATTGGAGCCCCACCATTTGGGATGTTGCTGCTCGCTCTGGCACAAGAAAAATAAAGTCATGCAGTGTTTCTTATTAGCCATTTAATGCTCTGTCCCTGAAGCGGCACTCTCCATTTCCTTCACACCTCATTGGACACAACTAGTCTTGTGATTCCACCCAACCACTGGGGAGGAGGTAAGGATCAGCCCAGCAAATAGATAGCTGGGAATAATTAGGAAACAAAAACAGTAACAACTATGCCTCCACCCCTAAAATAAATATTTATGAGACTCTGATCTTGGTGGTTCTTGAGAGCCAGTTGCCTCGATTTAAATAAGCCCATGCCTATCAGAAATTAACTGAATCAAGAAGCTTTTTTGATCATCTCTGGGTGTCAGGTGCTATGCTAGGTACAAGGGACACACACAACTGAGTATAACGGGGCTCTCAGCTTCAAGGGGCATCCAGTCCAGTGGGGACGAGAAACTCAAAACTACATGTTTGCAAAGCCATGTATGTCAAGTGCTATGAAAGAGGTAATATGGGGGACATTTTTAAAGATCAGTATACATGAATTGCCTATTTTGTTATAATGTTTGAAATATTTGTCCACCTTTTTGACACTGATGTTCTCCCTGGAATAACAGGGGGAGGACATCAAGAAGAGCATTGTGGGGATAGATATTTTATAAATGGTTCTGGGAAATTTGGGTAATCATTAGGAAAAATACAAAATTCAATTCAATTTTCACTTCATAGTCAAGAAAAAATTCTAAATTAATCAGAGGTTTACATATAAAATATGAAGCCATACAGAAGAAAATGTGGGCTGAATGTATTTAACCTGGCTTCCTTAAACATGACGCAGAATCCAGAAGGAGGAAGGCAAACGGGCAATGCAATATATATATATATATATATATATATATATATATATATATATATATATATATATATATATATCTCGCAATATATTTTTTAAAAGCCTATATTTGTGTCTGTAAAATTTTTCTGCTATCAAAAATATTTTTATCTAAATATTACAAGTTTTTAAAATATAATTTTACTTATTTTTGCTAGAATTGAATTATTCTGTTGATCAAAACTTTGCATATGTGTGTGTGTGAAGTTATTTGTGGAGGTTTTAAAATATCATTGCAAATTCTTTGACACTCTTCCTATTGAGAGGTGGTAGCTCAGTCCCCTGCATCAGGGCAGGTCTAGACTGCCTTGACTTGGAAGTGATGCCATGTAATTCCCAGGCTGGGTCATGATAGACCTTGCCACTTCCACTTGTTTGCTAGAACACTTCCTCTTGGGCCTCTGAGCTATGTCTACCATTTCTGAAATGGTACAGCCACCCTGAAGCCCTCATGCATTGAAGGAACCCAACCCACAGGGAAAGAGTACACACAGGGTGACACTAATATTAGCTCAGTCCTGCCTTCAGTACTTCCCTGCTCAGGCACCAGACATGTGAGTGAAAAAGACTCCCTATCATTTTAGCTCCCATTTTACTTCCCCCTCCCCTGAGCCAGTGAATTATTCTCCACAGAGGCATCAGATTATGTGGAACAGAGACAAATCATCCCTGCTGTGCCTTCTCCTGAAATTTGTGTCCCAGAATTCATGAGCATAATAAAATGATTGCCCTTGTATGCCACTAAGTTTGGGTTGGTGTTTGATGCAGCAAAATTCATTGTAATTTTTCCGAATGATATGTACTTCGTTATTCTTTCATTATAGCATGTACTTGTAAAATACTCAGACTAGCAATAAATTAAACACAAATCATAGTATGAAATAGCAGAGTGCTTCTAATTATTCAATCCAAATAATCTCCTACATTTCCTACCCATTTATAAAAATATATATTCCTATTATATATAGGACATAAATAGTTGCATTAAAACTTGAATATTTCTCTGAATATTTACATCAGACACTTAGAAGAGCATTGACAATCTTACATGGCACTATGTGGACTCTGTCAATAGTTATCCAAACTTTCCCCCCTAATCCTTACACTAGGATATGTTTTATTGATGAGAGAAAGAGAGAGAGACAGAAAGAGAGAGAGAGAGAGAGAGAGAGAGAGAGAGAGAGATTTGACCAGGGACTCATGACATAGGTATATGTCCTGACCAGGAATTGAACCTGCAACCTTTTGGTGTATGGAACCTTGCTCTAATCAACTGAGCCACCTTGCCAATGCTATCCAAACTTTCTTGAATATGGATCATCCATTACATACATACACAACTATAATAATATATTTAGTACATTATAAAATTCACAAAACAGAAAATACACGAATGAGATAAAACTGAATAAAATAGGAACTCTGGAAATTTTGCTTGACACCACAGTGAAATATCATGCCAACCCATTGACATGTCCACATCTCACGTAGAAGATGGCTGAAGTAGACCATGAGTGGAAAAGGATGTCCAGATCCAGTTGAATGCATTTGAGAAATGGTACAAAAACATAAGTTAACTGCTTAGGCTCATCATTAGTTCCATCCTCACATTTATACTTATATTGACTTTTGTGATAATCACATCCATTATTTTACGAACTTAGCCTTCAAGACAGAATAATGAATGGATCATCGACTAAACTGCGGTCAATAAGCTATTATAATTTCCCTTAATACAGCAATATTGAAGAGTACCAGTTTGATGAAAGCTTATAGCTGCTGAATAACGATAAAAAATGGGTATGCATAATAATGAAGACAATGAGAATATCTAAAAACATCTAGTAATTGGAAGGTGAAGATATCAAAAAGTTGTGAAATAAACTTTTCAAGGTTATTTCAGAATTTGGCTAACTGTACTATATATATATTTGAAGTGTGAATTAGAATTTTAGAATTTTTTTTTATGTTTACTATATGCCAGATAGCATGTTTTCTCTAATATTATTTAACCTCCCCAGATTTGGATACCTCTAATCTCTCTTATCAGAAATCACTTATATTGGTAAGATATCTTTAAACTAATGAAATGAGAAGGCTGTATTACATCTTAAGAAAAATCATGATGTAAGGCAGGGATCAGAAAACGATGGCTCACATATTTGTCTGTTTTTCTAAATAAAGTTTTATTGTCTCACAACTCATTTGTTACATATTGTTTACATATTGTTTTACAATAGCAGAGCTGAGTGGTTGCAACAGAAACTGTATGGTCTGCAAAGTCTAAAATATTTACTGTCTCACTCTACAGAAAATGTCTTTCACCCCTGATTTAAGAGATGTACTAACCTCACTTCTTTATTTTACTTTGATATGCAAGCAGTCAGAGCAGTAACTTCTTTAAAATGTTATTTTACAAGGCGTTGGGTGGCTCAAGTAATTCGGAAAGGAAATTAGTGCCTTTCACCTAGAAAGCGATACTTAAAATTTATCATGATTGGTTATTATTAACACAGTTAAGCAAATTAGTACCTCATACCTCGAATAAATCAGGTTGCAAAAAAAAAAGAAAGAAATTCAGAGAATATGAAATAGTTAATTTGCACTTAAAAATTATTTTAACTATTGGCTTCTTTCCTGCTTACTTAGAATTTCAGGCCTCTGAGCACCTTTCAAATTAGAGTAGAGGTGCATCCCTCTATCTCTTGGGGAGAATCATTTTAATTTTCTCATCTTCTCATCTAAAGTTCTTCTGTTCTAAGTGGAATACATATTGTCCTTTGCAGGGCAGACAGTAGAGAACGTCTGTGTTCCCCATGAGGCTATGTTTGTTGGGGGTGAAGTAACTCACCATGAGTGGGCTGAGTTGCCAGACAATAGACTGTGTTGGACTGGGCTATGTGTAAAGAAAGGAGCCAAGGTAAGTATCAGAACTGTAGCATCAACCCTGGAATCTCAAGACATATTTTACACAACGGAAGGAAGCAATGTTAGAAACCAGAAGCAGAGAAAATAAGGACAACCTTAAGAAGTGGAGTGAGCACATGGATGGTTGAAATAAAACACTTTTGGATGATGTAATGCAGAGGCCCTGGTGTTGTCTTCTTCTTCTTCTTCTTCTTCTTCTTCTTCTTCTTCTTCTTCTTCTTCTTCTTCTTCTTCTTCTTCTTTTTTGGGGGGGGGGGGGCGTTGTTGGCTTCAAAGTATGTGGTAGAAGGCTTTGCCATTTCATTGCTGTTCTTCCAAGACATCAGCCAGCTCCATTAGTTGGGGATGGAGCTATGCTGGGGCAGATGGCATTTAAATCTTTCTTCCCCCTATCATAAATGGTGGTGGTGAAGGATGAACCTCTTTCAGATGATGCCTGGAATAGAGCAACTACTCAAAATATGTTCCCTAAATAAACACAATTATGCTAACATTAGATAATCCACATGAGCATAATTTAATAAGGTTTCCCTTCATTTATTGCCACAAAAGAATATCATCATGTAAATGGAAGTCATGCAAATATACAGTATATTGACAAGAATCAATCTATATTTCTAACAAGTAGATGGTTCCACTCCAGTTTAATTGCAAGCTGTTTTTATGCCTACTATATTTTGGGATGTTATCAAATCATATTTTTTTCTAAAATGCAAGTTTATTATAGCACCAGTCTAGCAAAGGATGATGGTTGATATGCCTTAAAAACCAGTTATTGCCTTACTTTTTACATAATTCATGATTAGCCCATTCTCATTATGAAGTTATGACTGTTGTAAAGAAAATTATTTCTTCTGGATGCTCAATTCTCCTCCCAATGCATATAAGTATTTTTCTGTTCTAAGAGATATACATATTGTCCTTTGCAGGGCAGACAGTTGAGAACTTTAAAGGGACAGACACTGCCTTGTGCTCCCTAAAGTATGGATACAGCCCACTCTCTGCTGTATGCCGCTAAGTTTGGGTTGGTGTTTGATGCAGCAGCTAGCTCTCATTCTTCCAGCTCAACTTAGCGGACTCTGGGTTCCCTTAACTCTGAGTTGAACTTTGCAGGCAAGACAGTGCCTCCTAAGGAAAGTGAAGATCTCCCTTTCCCAAGACCAAAGTGGGTTAGTCTCAGACCATAGAATTTACCATGTCAGAAAATCCCCATTTTCAATTACTTCTGAATTATCTCCCTCTTTCTATCTCATTTACAAATATAGCCGTCAAGCAATTTATTCCAAAATGCCACTAATCAGGAAGGAAAAAATATTTCAGGAGGGTTGATTTAGTTTTGCCAATGAACTCAGTTTTACTGTGGAACTCTTGAGAAAGCACTGCTGTTTTAAGCGAGTGGGTTTTAAGATCACAAAGATTAATAAGAGGCAGGTGACAGAGGACTAGACAATTTTAAAATATGATATTGCCTATTTTTTGCAAAACATAGCCAAACAACTGACTGGGTAGTCACACTACAGAAGAACTTTAAATCTTGCAAAAGTAGTAACTAAGGAACCAGTCTGCAAATAATAAAACAAAATTTTGTTAGATTCCCTACTATGTTTTAAACTATGGCACACTGCTCATGTTAAAAAAAAGTGGATTCTATAGGCATATTATATAGTAATTCATCCTCTGGAAAGGATTATTATCTTATACATCTAAGTTCTTCCCAGATGAGGGGATAACTTGAGAGTTAAATAAAATGTAATCTTCCAAGCTGGATTTGAAGGCTTGTTGACCTCCTCATTGCTGTATACCCCTCTGAATGCCACTGATGAACCCCTCAGTTCCTCCTATTTGTCAAGGTAAGAAGCATAGAATATAAGCATATGGATGTGAATGTTTTTAGTGATCTCCATCCTTTCCTATATAATGGGATAATTTTTTTTTTGCTTTAGTGATAATAATAGAACAGTACTGTAGCAATATATTATTCAAGCATCTATGTATGATGACTTCTGAGAGTGTCTGGAAAATAGATTTATATTTGTTGACCAGTTTGAGAAAGTTTACTTCTTAATTGATGTTTTTTTAAAAAAATACTATTTTTGTCACACCCCATTCCAGATTCTGATGATGCATATCAATCTTTTCTGCAAAAAAAACACATGCGTTCATACACATGCCCATGCACACAACAAACCCTATGCACATGACTTGCTTATAATATCAAGAGTATGTATGATACCTGAGACAAAACCCATAGATCTTTGGCAGCCCATGAACCCTAGATTGATAGGTGCTTCATGATAACTTTGATCTTATGAGTTTTCTGATTGGAGACTACAGTTTTCCTGAGTTTTAGGTTTTTCATACTTTTAATTATGTCATCAGAAGACAAGAAAGTAGACAGCCATTCATTTTGTCTCGTCATCTTTCTATTTACTGGTATACTGGAAACATTAAAAAAAAAAACCCTCTATGTATGTGATTATTTTAAGAGAAACAGATTAAGCATGGCATATTTAATACTCACTTTGACACTGATGCCATAGTTCAGTCTGTCTGTGATGAAAATGGTTTGACACTGGCTAGCTCTTCTCAAAACCCTGACACAAAGTTGGCTACATTGCACATTCTTGTAGATGGCTGTGGCCATTGGCTATGTTGTGGCAAGAGAGTATGTAAGTGAGTGATGCACACCATTCCCGACCCCTTGTCCCACAGCACACCTCCTATGCATGGTCTCTGTGACTTGGTGGAAGTGAACATGGAGACCTTGGGAGCCACATGTTGGAGAAAACAAAGACATACATGACAAGGACCTGATCTCTAAATTACTTCTCCGAGGAAAGCTGCCCCTAAACAACCATTTTGGACTTTTGTGTTAAGCTAAATAAATTTTGAGGTTTCTACATAATAGCAGCTAAAAGGACTTGACCTATTTCACAAGGTTTATTGAATAATTCAGAGTAGAAAATTACAGTGGGGTTGCCAAGAGTGTTCTCATTCAGGTTATTTTTAGGGTCTTATGACACACTAGAGGCCTGATGCATGAAATTCATGCAAGGGGCTCAGCCCTTGCAGCCTCAGCTGGCCCTTATAGGCCCGACTTCATCCCGAAGCTCGTCTGGAAGGATGTCCAGAAGGTCGTTCCACTGTTTGGTCTAATTAGCATATTAGCTTGTTATTATATAGGATGCTGTTTACTTGTGACTGGTTAGGTGGAATAATGCCTGATATCTAGTTTCAACTTGAAGTAATCCTCAACAGTGGACAAATAGCTTAACAAGATTTTTCCAGAGGAAATGTAGTGTGAAAAGCTTCTAATAATACAAACAGACCTGGAAACCCTGAAGAGGCACAGCTGCTACTTTTCTGTGAGTTGAATGAGGTCTTTTGCTGTCACCTGCAGAGTAAAAGCAATAATCTGATAAGATGCTGTAAAAAAATGCAACCAATCAGGAAGGCTATTTGAGGTATAGCTATACACCCATCACTAATATCAATAAAATGTCCTATATTGTATATTGGGATAGTAAGTAGCAACAGCAGTACATATACAAAATGTGGGGAAAGGCATGTTCAATTAAAAAAAAAATTACTAAAGGCACAGTCAAAATCATTTGAAGAGCACTGATTTAGAAACTCAAGATTCTTTATTCTGCCCATCCATTCAGAAAACTATAAACTTATCACGACCACTTGGACACTCTATGGACATAACTTGGTGATAAATCTATCCTATTGGGGATCTTTAAAAACCAGAGAGTTATAAATTTAATAATAATAATAAAAAAGGAACCCTAACCGGTTGCTCAGTGGTTAGAGCATTGGCCCTAAGACTGAAGGGTCTTGGGTCCCATTCTGGTTAAGGGATGTACCTTAGTTGCAGGCTCGATCCTGGCCCAGTGGATGAATGTGCAGGAGGCAACCAATTGTGTGTCTCTCTCACATTGATGTTTCCTCTGTCTCTCCCCTCCCTTTCAACCTCTCAAAAAATCAATGGAGGCCTGGCCAGTGTTTATTGGTTAAGCTATGAATCAGGAGGTCAAGGTTTGATTCCCTGTCAAGGCACATGCCCAGGTTGTTGGCTCTATCCCCAGTAGGGGGCGTTCAGGGAGGCAGCTGATCAATGTTTCTCTCACATCATTGATGTTTCCATCTCCCTCTTCCTAACCCTTCCCCTCTGAAATTAATTAAAAAAAAATATATATATATATATTTAAAAACATATTTTATTGATTTTCGATGAGAGAGAAACATCGACTAGCTGCCTCCTGCACACCCCTTCTGGGGATATGCCCGCAACCAATGTACATGCCCTTGACCGGAATCGAACCTGGGAACTCTCAGTCTGCAGATGGATGCTCTATCCACTAAGCCAAACCGGTTTTGGCAATAAAAATATATTTTAAAAAAGGAAAAAAAATATTTTCAGGTGAAGATTAACAACAAAATAAAGGAAACATTTTGTATCTTTAGGGAGTCTATGCCTCAGGGCTGTGAGCTCACAGGTGTTTCTGTTCTCCTCCCTGTGGGTGGGGCAGGATGGCCAGAGTGGCTGGAGTTGGGTGTTTCCCCTCCCCCATGTCAATTAGGTCCTGATCATTCTCCCGCAGGTTAGGCTCTGGTTAACTTGCTTCTCTGAGGACAGACCTTGTTAGGAAAAACAGTGCTTGCTCTAGAAATGGCTCTTTCCCCCTCCGCCCGCCTGCAGATAAGGAAGCTCCGAAAATTACTGAGGGCAGAGTTCTTGGGGGTAAATCTCACAATATTGTGAGAACCCCTGTGTGACTGGGTCTCTCCTAGAGTTTTTAAAGCTCAGTTGTCCACACGGAGTTTCCAGCAATTCTGCAAGTTCGTTCCTGTTTTCCTGCCCAGGATCTGGTACCTGTGTGTTTTGCCTTTGAGTCTCTGCTCTGGTAAGTTGTGACTCTTGTCCTCACCTGTCTCTTCAGTCTTGCGGGCAGAGGTTTGTCCTGTGTCCTAACTTCTCTAATGGATTTAAAAAAAGTCTTGATTTTCAGCCTGCTCAATGGTTGAGGTGGGGTGGCGACATCTTAGCTTCTTACACGTGGGACCAGAAGCCATATTTCCTTTTAAAATCTTCTTTCTTTTTATTTGAAATAATTTCAAAGTGAAGCAGAAGCCACTAAAATGGAACAAGGAAAGCCTGTATACCTTGACTCAGATTCCCAAAATATTGACATTTATTTTGTTCTACATGTAAGATTATACCGTTTAGGAATCTTTAAAAAAAGGAATGACAGAATTTTGGTGAAATGTTATTGATTTTGAGAGGAATGATCAAATTCAAATTTATCTCCATTATTTTCCTGCATTCCTAGTTTCTTCTGCTCTTCTGAGTATCACCTTTTCCAGTTGGCTAGTGCTGTGGTCGGCAAACTACGGCTCGCGAGCCACATGCGGCTCTTTGGCTCTTTGGCTGAGTGTGGCTCTTCCACAAAATACCATGGCCTGGGTGAGTCTATTTTGAAGAAGTGGCATTAGAAGAAGTTTAAATTTAAAAATTTTGGCTCTCAAAAGAAATTTCAATCATCATACTGTTGATATTTGGCTCTGTTGACTGAGTTTGCCGACCACTGGGCTAGTGCAACCCCGTGACCTCTAACATGACCTTTCATGCTATCCTGTTTGCGTTCTCCATTTTGGTTGTGATATTGGTTGGGCTATCTGTCCTGTGTTTTTCCTACCCCATCTCTAACAGGAGTTTACTGTGACAGTGATTACATAAATCTGGGCTATGGTACTGGGGAGGAGAGATGGTATAAATAAATCTTTGCATGGAAAGACATGGGCAGTTTGATTTGAAATTTGAAACATTTTCTAGGCATCTCTGATATTTTCATCTATAATATTCAAGAATGGCTGAGTTAGGTAGTCACATTCCTCAAGTATGCTGTATAACACTTAAGTCACTTTGCTATGGGTAGAACATATATAGTTTTGAGAGAATACTACTAATACAAGAAATCTGGAGGCCCAGTCCTAAACCTGATTGACTGGAACATTTGGAGTCTACAAGGCCAGCCACAACGGGAAAACATTGAAGGAAATACCTGCAACTGGGGAGAAAAATTCCATTTTAGGCTTGTTTACTCCATCTTCAATGGCAGTCATTGTTTACTAAAAGGATAAGAGTTGAGGTAGTGATGGGAGAACAATGGCCTCCAGACAGCATATGAAAACCCCCCATAAACAAACAAATCCTGTGTGAGCCCCTGTTTGCCCAGCGTTTTGTTACCCACAGCCAAATGCTATCATTAACTGATACACCTGGAGTTTAATGAAACTCTGTCTCACCTTTTATTTCATTAATTTTCTCTCTAGTTATCACCCATTTCAGCCTCCATTGCCTTAGAAGTGGAAATACCTCCCAGATGTTGGATAATTCTTGACAATAAATCTTAGTTTGAACTTTCAGATTTGTTAACTGTCTTTTCATTGCTATTTTACCATGAATTTGTAAAATGTATATTAGGAAGTATTATCTACATATGACTAAATATCCCAGGAAGTCTAAAGTGAATCAGTTTTGTCTTATTCCACATTTACTTCTAAACTTAACTTTTTAAGTACAGATCTATTCGATGTCAATGCATCAGGCTTCCAAACTGCTTTATCTTTAAAAGATCATCTGGGCTATTATGTGTGGTTGTTTTTTTTTTTTTTTTTAATAACTGATAAGCACAGATAGATTTCAACTAAGCAACAACAATAACAACAACAAAAAATTAAGGACAAAACACAATATTCTTTGGACCTTTATAAAACTAACATTAAGCCCATTACATGTTTATAGCATGTAATTTGGTAAGTGATTTAGCAAACAGCAAGGGTGGGGGTGTGTTCTTGTTTATGGAGAAATTACTGGCAGCCTTAGCATTCCAGTTTTTTCCCCACTGATGGTCTCTTGTTGGAACTTGGCTAGAAGGACTGTAGTTGGTGGATCTCCTCACTCAGAGTTTCCATTTGTCCTCAATAGTGTTTTCAAACTTTACAACCAGCAGACTGATTTGACCGGTTCTCCTCCCCTTTTTGTGGATCCTTCTCCTACTAATAAACAACTAAGGGAGCAAATTTGGGACAGACATTTCCTAGGTGATTGGCTAATCCAGTGGTCAGCAAACTGTGGCTGGCGAGCGAAATGCGACTCTTTGGCCCCTTGAGTGTGGCTCTTCCACAAAATACCATGTGCTGGCACGCACGTACAGTGCAATTGAAACTTTGTGGCCCATGCGCAGAAGTTGTTTTTCGGCTCTAAAGAAATTTAATCATTGTACTGTTGCTATTCGGCTCTGTTGACTAATGAGTTGCAAACCACTGGGCTAATCCATTGGTTTTCAAAGTGTAGCCCGGGACAGCAGAGACCTGGGAGTTTGTTAGAAGAACAAATTCTTGGGCCCCACCGCAGGCCTCCTGATTAAGACACGGGATGGGCCCAGCCACCTGTGTTGTAAAAAGCCTGGTGATTCTGATGCAAGCTCCAGATCCAGAACAACTGATGCTAATCATTCAGATCAGAGGAGACACAAGCTCTGATTAGCCCAGAAGTGTGAAACAGGTGGAGCTGGCCATCTGAGGGAAAGAAGTTGAAAAAGACAAGAGCATTTCCTCCCTCAGTCAGCAAAGAGAGCTGCAGCTCCAAAGAAACTCATTGGTAAAACAGCATTGGCTGTACATGGGTAAAGATGTACGATGCCATTGTTCCTTTATTTATTAATCCCTCCCCTCCTTTTTTTTAACTTATCAATTCTAATTAAAAATTTTAATAAGAAATTTTTAACTGTTGACACTATCACAGATGTCCCCCATTTCCTGCTACCCCCATGCCCCCTCCCCTGGCCTTCATCACACCATTGGCCGTGCCCATGGGGTAAGCATTTATGTTCTTTAGCTAATCCCTTTTCTAACGGTGATTGCCAGGCATGGAGCTATATTTTGAGAAAGATGCAAGGGTGTAGAAGACCCTGAAAAATTTTTTATATTCTGTGTGGGAGGAAGAGGTGGGAAGGAGAAACAGAGCAAGTGTTTTAAAGAGGCACTAATAATGGGCTTTGGAAACACAGGAGAGACTAATTAAAGATGAAAAGACAAGACCTCAGTTGCAGGGAAGGTACAGAGCTTGACACTGTCACACCTCCATGCCACTTCCCTTTTGCATACTGCTTTGTGAGTGAAATGCCAGAACACTGGTCAGGATGTACACTAATGATTGCAGAGTGTAGCTGTAGTAATTTAAGCTCCAGGAAGCTGCCATGAACAAAACAAACAGAAATTATCAAAAATAGTCAGCGACAGTCTTTTCATCTTCTGAGGTGAGTACACTTCAGCAGGAAAGACCATCACCTAATATAGGAAACACAGTGACGTGACCCCACAGGCACAATTGAAGGGCACAGCAAGAACATCTTGGGAAATATGCTGAAATCTACTCAGTATGGATTTTGACCTACCATTTCAACCTGATCCAGTGCAGCTCCCTGCATCCTAATTGTTAAAGGGGAGAATTGACTGAAGAGAAAAATCAACTCCCACTATTGTTCCAGAGATGTTTCTCCAGCGAGGAAAGAATTCAATCTCTGAAGACCTGCCAGAGGCTTGCGGTGGAGGAACGGTTTACAAAGCGCTCTCTCTGTGATTTAAAAGCATGAAATGACCTCATTTCAAAGTTGAAGTCTTAAAAACACACACACCACACACACACTCTTATCTGCCCGCACAGCCTGGATTTTGAATCAGGCTTGGGATAAAGTAGGAGAGTCTGTGTGTGTGCGTGCAAATATCTTATCAAAAGCCCAATCATTCCTTTCAGAATTTGGGGCAAATACTATTTTTTTTTCTCAGGGCACTTTACCATCCAAAATAGATCTTGAAGGGCATTCAATTTTTATAACAATTTCTGTAGGCAAACAAAAAGTTCACAAGAAATCCATTTGCATCTTATGCCTGGAGTCCTGGTATAATCAAGTCAGCTTGTTTGTGGAGGGATTGTTTGCCAAGGATGCTTATGGATATTGCGAGATTGTAGGGTGGGATTCTAAAAAAGACAGTTGCATCTTCATTCCCATTTGCTCTTGTCCACCCTCTATTATGCAACAAACTAATTCATTGATTTTAGTTACCAGTGACAGGGTTTTCTGGGGAGTCTTTGTTGGACCTCAATAATGTTTGGCTACCTGGATAATTTATACGCCTACTTTTCAGAGAAGGAAGTTCATAAAACTCAGAATAAAAGCTCTTTATACATCATATAACTGTGCTGTGCTTGAGAGTTGCCTTCTGTAAAGTAAATAAAGCCATATTGATTTCTCCTCCGCCATGCAATCTATTTTGTGGAATTTTCTCTCATCCAGTTCAGTTCCCTGCGTGGATTTTTAGGGTAGCTGTTTTTCATAGTGGCTGAGAAGAGGACTAGCTGGTGAGAAATGCAGGTAGCTACTGTGCAACCATGCAGATGTACCTCAACACTGCATGCATTATTTGTATTGTTTAGGCATAGAGTCAAAGAAATAATGCACCCATAGGACTTGTCAACATTGCTATTAAATCAAAAGCTTCGCTTAGCTTGTTTGGCTCAGGGGATAGAGCATCGGCCTGTGGACTGTAGGATCTCAGGTTCTGTTCCTGACAAGGGCACATGCCTGGGTTGTGGGTTCAATCCCCAGTAGGGAGCATGCAGGGGGCAGCTGGTCAATGATTCTCTCTCATCATTGGTGTTTCTATCTCTCTCTCCCTTCCTATCTGAAATCAATAAAATATATATTAAAAAAATAAAAGCTTCTGGGCTCTAAGGTTGAGAATATAGAAAGAGATAGGGGTAGAATTTTTTTCTGAATTATCCACATATTATATAGGTGATGAATTTCCTAAGGAGGGCCTCAGGCTAGCAACAGCTAAGGCTCTCTAACTCTCTGCTTCTATCCAGTGTTGCATGGTGTCTAGCCTTTGATCCCAAGAACCAAGGAAATCTTACTGTATTTGTGTATTAAAAACATAAGGAGTGAGGTTTTTGTACTAAATGCTCATGTGTTTGTGCATTTATTAATTCTTCTATTATTTGATAGCTTGCAATATGTCTTTATTCTAAGACATGAGTAAGACATAACCCCTACCATCAAGATCTAGTAGGAAAGCTATGTCACAGACACTGATATTTATAACACAGATTATATTATGACAGGAAGATGGATAAATAGATAAATAATGCTTGATGGATTATAGATAATCATAATGGTATGGATAGGTAAATAGACAGGTACACAGATGGGTGGATAGATAAGCAGATTGATGATAAGAAGTAAACATCAATGACAGGTATTTTCAATCTCTTAGGGTAAAATCACAGCCTCAATGTCTATATAGGCTAGCTTCCTGCAACCATTTGACACCATATCCTCTTCCTTTCTTATTGTTGCCTTTTTGGGACATATAAAAAGCTGTACATTATATATAGATACTGAGTGGCCAGATTATTATGACCACCTGACGTTTGTAGGCAAATTAGCCGTACCCTGCATCTTATGGGATATGGAAGCAAAAGGCCTGTTTGAACACCTTTGCTGTCTGCAGTTACCAAGATAAAATATCTCCAAATTACACAGGAACACAAGGATTGGACAGTCAAGCATTGGAAAAAAGTCATGGGGGGTCTGATGAATCACATTTCCAGTTGCATCATGCAGATGGCAGAGTGAGAATTTCATGGAAACAATATGAAAGCATGCACCCCACATGCATGAGTACAACCCTTCAAGCTGGTGGGGCAGTGTTATGGTTTGGGCATGTTTTTTCTGGCGTGATTGGGGCCCTTTAATTGGTGTGGAACAACGTCTAAATAGCACAACTTACCTGATCAAATTTATCCTATCATGTTGATGGCATATCCCAATGGAGATGGCTTCTTCCAACAAGACAATGCGCCATGCCACGGTGCCCATATTGTTCAGGAGTGATTTCAAGAACATGAGGGAGACTTTACCTTGCTTAGGTGGCCCCCACAATCACCAAATCTCAATCCAATTGATCATTTGTGGGAGGAAGTTAAAAGAGCCATCAGGTAGCTGCTTCCACAACCATCAAATCTCACAGAACTGGACAGTGCTATTCATCAGGTATGGTGTCAGATTCCTCGCATCACCTTTCAACGTTTCATGGAGTCAATGCCGAGAAGAATCTTCACAGTATTAGGCAAAATGTGGCCCAACAAAGTACTGATGGGATGGTCATAATAGTCTGGCCACTAACTTGAAGGTTTGAATATAAGAATACTCCTGTGAAATTATCACCACAATCTATACCAGAATCCTATTGCTCTTCTTTGAAAGTTTTCCCCCCTTTTATTACTTTTTTTTGTGTGATTAGAAAACTTAAGATCTATCCTCTTAGCAAAAAATTAAATATATATATTTATATTTAATTTATATATAGTATTATTGACTGTAGTCACCATGTTGTACTGTATATATCTAGAACTTACCTTTGTAACCAAAACTTTGTACTCGATACTCTTTGACTCCTGTACCTCCCCCCACTGCCAACCACCATCCCATTCTCTGCTATAAGTTTGACTGTTTTAGATCATCATATAAGCTGTATCATGTAGTATTTGTCTCTCTGTGTTTGGCTATTTCATTTAGCATAATATCTTCTAGGTTCATCGATTTGTCACAAATGGCAAGATTTCCTTTAAGGTTAAATAATACTTTATTATGCATTTATACCACATTAAAAAAATATCTTTATCCAACAATAAATCTTTAGGTTGCTTCCATGTCTTAGCTCTTGTGAGTAATGCTTTAAGGAACATAGGAGTATAGATAGATATCTTTTTGAGATTTTTATTTTAGTTCTTTGAATATATATACAGATATATAATAGGATTGCTGTCTAGTATAGTAGTTCTATCTTTAGTTTATTGAGGCACTTCCGTGCTGTTTTCCATAATGGCTACATCAGTTTACATTCCCACCAAGAGTTTACAAGAGTTCTTTTTATTATTTTCATGTCCTTGGCAACACTACTTTTCTGATAATAGCCACTTCTGTTCTGTTCCATTGATCTATGTGTCTGTTTTTATGCCAGTACTGTACTATTTTGATTACTGTGATTTTGTAATATATTTTGAAATCAGGAAGTGTAATGCCTCCAGCTTTATTCTTCTTGCTCAAGATTGCTTTGGCTATTCTGGGTCTTTTTGTGGTTCCACATAAATTTTAGGATTGTTTTTTCTGTTTCTATAAAACATAGTATTGGGATTTTTTAAAGAGATTATATTGAACCTATAGATCACTTTCAGTAGTATGGAGATTTTAACAATTTTTTTTCTTAACTTATAAACATGGATGCTTTTCCCATTTATTTGTGACTGCTTTAATTTCCTTTATCAGTGTTTTATAGTTTTCAGTTTACAAGTCTTTTACGTCCTTGGTTAAGTCTGTTCCTAAGCATTTTACTTATTTTTTGATACTGCTGTAAATGGGACTTTTTTCTTAATTTCTTTTTTGAATAATTGTTAGTGTATAGAAATGCAGCAAATTACGTGGCTAAACTTGCAAAAGAAGGGGTAAGATTTCAATCAAATCTATCATAGTGGGCAATGTTACTTTATGATTTTCAGCAGTTTTAGCTTTTTTTTTTATACCAATTATTATATAATATTTTAAATTTTCCAGTATTGAAATGTATTATTTGGAGCCCACAGTTAATTAGAGTAAAAGACAGTTAAACCATTGCAAGGTCTGCAAATAAAAGAAATACTTTCTAACATGCTTATGATGTTATTCATGTGTCCTCATCACAGTATGCCTCATAAGTAGGTCAATAATGTGGGCTGTTCAAAGATAGTTGGTCTTATACAAATTTATTTCCCAGCTTTCATCCTAGAATCAACTCAGTACTCCCTCTGCTCCTATCCAATTTCCCCTTTGTAGGAATTTAATTTATAAGACTGCTGACTTTAATTACAGATGGAAGCATGAAGCTGTTCTATCAAAATGTAATTGACTGTCATAATAGTATAGCTGTGAGATTTTCTTATTTTGTTCTCACATCTAAAAAGAGTAGACCCTGGAGATTAGATTTAATGATGCTGATGGTGTACTGATTGCCAGATTATTTGTTTTTCTTTTTCTAGCATTTGGGACTAACCAGACTATTTTAAAGACACCTGCAATTCTTTAGCAAATGTTTAATTCCAATCAGGGAAATTTACCATCATACATGTGGATACTATAATATTATAATGTGTTCCCAAAGATGAAAAGATGAAAATAATAATTTATGTGCATTTGTATGGGTGTGAAATGTATTTGTATATGTGTATTTTTAGTAGGAGGACCACCAGAGAACAGTTTTGATATTAGGCAAATAGCTGGGTCTTAGAACATTTGTCATGAGCAGGATCTGGTTGAACAGAATACCTAGGTCATATTTTCTATATCCAAGAAATAACAGAGGAAGAGAATATTAAGGGGCTGAAGGTTATATTCTTAGAGGTCATTTGCTCATAAATCTGGCCAACCAATAAATCATTAATGAGTGCATAGTACTGTATTCCAGATAGTCAACCATTGGCTAGAATCCTTAGCAATTTTTATGAACTGGAGCTTAAGTAGAGTCAATGACTGTCAGGTGAATTTTTTTCATATTATGAATAGTGAAGTCTATTGCCCTTGTCCCAATAGCATTTCACCATCATAACAATGTCTGTGTTAAAATGGGACAGATCTACTTCCTTGTCTTCTTTTTACTGTTTTAAAACAATCATTCTCACTCCAATAGCTGCCCCCACTTCTTAACTTTGCCAACTTTCTGAAAATAATCTGATAATTTTCCAAATGGTTTTATTCGACCCACAGGATGAAAGTAATTAAAATATCAATAAGTCAATACAACTATGCACAATCCAACAAGGGTGCCCAGATATGGATAAAATGAAGCACGTACATTTTCTTAACATTTTATGAAAACAATATTTGAAATAGAGTTTATTCAAGAACTGTAACAAAATAACTAATATACAGTCATGATTCACTTGCTGGCATAAACATGGGTTTTTACTTAATTTCTGGACAATTCCAGCCAAACTATGATGGAACGGTGACAAACTTCCAGAAGATTCTTCATAGACAGTTTTGCCTAACATTTTTTTAATTTTTGAGATGGAGCCAGGTACATTTTAGAGATTTGATCAGCCTGTACCTGTGACATTTCACATACGACTCTGTAAAGACATATCCTGACACAGTCTCATTAGCAAGCTATATAAGTTGCTTTTTAAAGTAGTGGAAATTACTACTTTTTGCATGAACTCTGCAAAGCTGGTAAATGACTATGTGAGAACAAGTTAATCGGCTGTCTTTGTGAAATGTTTTTCTAAGTATGGGAGGCCTTGGCAAGTAATTTGGCTTTCTCTGATTTGCAGCTGCCGTCATCATCACAATATGTGATTGATATGTCTGCCTGGACAGATTTACAACCTGACACTAATGCTAATGAATTGTTTAAAAATACTGAATTATTGATAAGTTCAGAAGTGCCCCTGGATTGGATTTCAGAGGCTAGTTTCCAAATTACAGTTCCATGTTATGGTCATTCTGTTGAAGCAATATTTCTTTGTAGGGAGTTTTGAGTTAAGCTTCATGTCATGTGTAGTACAAATGCAACCGACTATGCTATGAATTTTTTCTAATAGAACAAATTCCAGTCTTTGCTTTGGTATCTTGTAGACAAAATCTTACTTAGAATGGATTTCTTTACAGTTATTATGTCTTACTTTTACCTACAACTACTTTCTGAAAGGAAGGTACCAATTTTTCTTAGCAGATATATCATGTTTTGCCAGAGATGTAGAATGTTATACCAAAATGAACCATTTGATATCACCTAAGTCACATTTCTCAAAACTTCTCCCAGTGTCAGAGGAAGATAAAGCCATACATCCTGGAGTATGTGGACAGAGCAATAAACAAATTATTTGAGGTCATAGGTTTTGCATCTTTTCCCATAATATGTAACATGTTCACTAAACCAACATTCATTTCAGCTGAACTACATAAAATTAGCTGAGGATCCTCATCCCGTGTCCTGTAGGAATTTTAATGTCCTTCTAAAGATATCTGGAAATCCCCAAGGGCCTGTGTGTTTGTATACACCTGTCTCCCTGGTTTCCTGTGTCCACTGTTCAGTCTTGCTGAAGTCATCACCATCAGCTATTTTCTTCTCAATGACCCTTATAGGTAGAACAATTTCCTTCATTTCCCCATAATGCAACTTGTATAAAGTACCTGTAGAAATACCAGAACCCTGTAAAAATGTTTGTGACAAAGGCTTTACAGCATAGCTATGTGTATATTTAAGTAAATGCTGGGCATCTTTGTTCTTAAAGCTGGATTTTTTTTTTGGCCCTGGTGCCAGCATCTTCTATTTACAAGGAGGCTCCTCTCGTGCTACGGTGTGGCCTATTCCGTCACTCACTCATCCCCTCCCCCATGCTCCATTCTTATCTGAGTTTACCCATCAGTTTTTGCAAATTTCTTATCCAGAATGGTTTAGCTATCTCCTATATCCAGCCTCAGGAAATTCAGACTATTCCACTAGCCACCTCTTTATAGTAAAATTTTCCATTGAGATGGTTCCTTGAACAAGTTTGTTTTATTAAATCAAGGAATTCCTTAAGTGTCCTTCTTTTCCCCCTCCATGCCATTTTTGAGAAGTTTGCTCTTAAATCTTTTAGTATGCTTTTCATTTCAACAACATGTGACCATTTTTAACTTAAAATTTGGACGTAGCCTTTATATCCTAATTAGAAGCCTGGTGCATGATATTTGTGCCCTGGGTGGAGGTCCCTCAGCCCAGCCTGTGCCCTCTTGCTCCCCTAAGTGGCCCTAAGCCAGCAGACCCCCCAGAGGGTCCTTAGTGTTGTCTTGGAGGTGGGAGAAGCTCCTGGCATTGCTACTGTACTTACCAGCCATGAGCCCGGCTTCTGGGTAAGCAGTGTTCCCTGGGGGCAGAGCCTGCATTGAGTATTTGTCTCTTGGTGGTCAGTGTGCATCATAGTGACTGGTTGTTCTGCCATTTGGTCTATTTGCATATTAGGGTTTTATTATATAGGATAATCCAGTTGGAGAAGAATGGGTCTATTTCCAGGCACGTGAGTATTGGTCTAGCTCAGCCTCTCTTCTATTACAAATGAGAAATGAAACTGGGGGACATTGAGTGATCTGCCCAAGGTCCCCAAACTGAGAACATTTAAAAGGGAATACAGAATTCTCTCTCATTATTCTTGATAGAGTAAGTTTTTCATTCATTGTGAAATGAGGTCTCACAATGAGACCTCATTGTGAGGTCTATTTTCCATTAAGAGTTCCTTAATCAAGTGCTTAATGTTTGAAGGAAATCATTGTGCTAGTATTCTAAAAAAAAAAAAAAAGTCCATGTTAAAACCACAATGACATGGGTTTTCCTTTTATTTGTACTGGCATTGACCCGTCGGTGATTTCTTTAGGGGACTAATACCTCCAGAAAATGTTAGAGTCAATCTGAATATGTGCCATCATGTGGGAAGTCTTATCTTCCTGCCACATGTGTCCTGGTATTTTTGTGTTTTCCTTTGTCCTGATGAATCTCAGAGCAACATGACTTTGGAGAACAACTGTCTCAGAACTGAACAGGTTTCTACTTTGATTCTTTCCCCTTGGACTTTTCTTTGAAGCTTCAGGATTATCTATATGTATTCTTGTGGGTCCTGACACTCATCAAATTAACACATTTTTTGAATTTCTACTATGTACTTTGAACTGTGCAAAGTTTAATCAGGGATTACACACATGTACCCAGCCATTCCTTGTCCTTATTATCAAAATTTTTTTAAACATATTTGGGTAGAGAAATCATAGATATGTGTGTGATAAGTAATAATGTAAGACTTAAGTAATATTTTGAGAAAAACAATATAGGAAATATCAGAAAACTGAATATGATACATTGGCAAATTAAAGGTATGTAGTCACACAACATGTTTGTGCTCCTTTTTGTCCATTTGATGGAAGCTCTGAACCCTAAGAAAATGCACATGTGTATCTGCTAAAATTTTTTACTATTTCCCAGGGTTATGGAAGTGAGGGAAGCACACCCATGAAGGATATTGAAGAAACTCTAGGACTAACTGGAAGTACCAGTTTAAAGGCATAGTGTTCAATCCCAGGGAGACTGCTCAGAGAGATGTCCAGGAGGAATTGGAGGTAGATCTGGAAAGATGAACAGAAGGAAGAGGGACAAGGCTGGGGAAGGGGGCATTTCAGGCTGGATAAATCTTAAGCAAAATACCCAAATCAGGGCATTAAAGAGCATTATTTGTCAACTGTTAACCCAGATTGGAGTGAAGGAGAAGTAGGAGCACTATATGGAGAAAGGTGAGAAAGGTTGACTTGTGCTGGGTTGCCATGAATAAAGGTACAAATGAGTATTTTCATTTATTACAAAAGTAATATATACTTATTGTAAGAATTTCAAACCATTCTGAAGTATAACAAATATAAAATTAAACTCCTTTTCTAATTGTAAAGCATTATGAGTTTGCACTAAACATGCTGGCTTATCACTTGCTTTTCTATTTAACAACATACATTATGGCTTCCTTTTCAGGTTGACACATACGTGTCAATTCTGCCATTTTCTCAGCTTGGTCTTTATATGGATGTACCATAATTTGTTTAACCATTTTTTTTCTAATTAGTTTTTTTCCTCTGATTCTACTAATATATAAATTATTGCAATACACATCCTTATACATATGCTTTTGGGTACCACTATGATTATATCTTTAGGGGTAAATTCCTAAAGCTGTTAGAGCAAAGGGCATACAGCTCAAGAGTGAATATTTAATAGACAACAGTGCAGTGAAGGCCTAGAGAGGGAGTGGGAGTGTGGCAGAGGGTGTAAAAAAAGGAGACATATATAATTCTTTCAATAATAAAGATACAATTTTAAAAAAAGAGTGAATATCTATGTCCCCTCAAAATGTGTATGTTGAAATCTTACCCCACCTGCCCCCTAAGCATCATCACATTGCCCTGTAGCCAGACCACCGTGAATCCTAGGGGTGCTTGCCAAATTGACAGACTCAAGTTTGGCCACCAAATAGCAGCCCTCAAATACATGGCTTTTCTAATACTGGACAGAGATGGTTTGTAGTCCTTGGCTTGAAAATATCTACCCAATTGCCCTCTCTCAAGCCTAGATTCTGGATTGGATAGGGCTCCTGTTTGGCAGGAAAACTTGTCTACTCAACACATTTGTTCTTAGTCTATCATTAAAAATTTAATACAATTTAGTATTTCTTAGAAAACAATTTGGCTTTTGTTCTCACTGTCAGTCATTTCCCTTGAGTGTCCACAAGTGAGCACTCATTATTTCTTTGAGGGATGTGACATGAGGCAATGCCTGCATAATGGGTTAACTTTCCTTCATTTGTTTCCTTTGATGCCTCTTGCTTTTCTCCTCCTGCCAGCAAGGCCAGTTATGATGTTAGCCTGTCACTCTACTTTCCATTCTTAATATCGTTTCTTTGAGTTTTTGTAGAAACTTACTCTTTTGAGGAAATCAATTCCTTCCCACAGCTTCCCTCTTCTATCCATTGTAATTCAGGCAAGACTGTTGTGTGTTTTGTGTTTGTACCTTACTGTAAAGTGCAATCCAGTTTATATTTCCCAGGGATATCTGCAACATAAACCTTATCAAGCATTGTGGTGTAGCACAGGGGTCAGCAAATTTCTTCTGTAAAAGGCCAGGTGGTAAATATTTTAAGCTGTGTAAGCCCTTATGGTCTCTGTGGCATACTTTTTGTTTTTCTTTTTTTTTTTTAATACAACCCTATAGAAATGTAAAAAAAAAATCATTCTTAGTTCACGGGTCATACTACAAAGTGCTGTAGCTTTGGCCTACAGCTATATATTTCTGACTTTTTGTTTATGAAGCTACACATTTTGAGAATGAAAATGTCTACTTAGGAGGTATCAAAGCTGAATACTGTGTTTTACTAATTTTTTTTTTCTATGCTGCTAATTAAGTTAAGGAAGTGTGAAGCTTGGATGACCTCAGGACACCACAGTGTTATTGGATCTAATTGAAAACTCATTTTTGACCAGTAAATACTGGGAGTAAAAAAAAACCCAAAAAACAAAACACCAGTTGTGTACAGATCTGATGACTCATTTCATGGTCTACCCAGAGGAGCTCATTTTCAAAGTGTCCTTCCTTGAAATTCTAGATTCCCTCTCCTCTCACTCCCAGAGCGAACTACTCAGTACATTTTGACATTATTGCATGTTCTCTTGTCTGGCAAGTTAATAAACTCAGTTTTCTCCCCTTTGGTAGTTTTTGTTTTAGTCTTTGACAGTTCCCTATGGAAAAAAAATCTGATGTAAGTCAGCAGGTGGGAAAGTTCTTTTGGATGTTCAGTAAGGAGGGTTTTTCTTATGTTTTCTGAAATTATAGCAAGAATAAAGTTTGGTCAGTATGAGAGTAATAGGAGTGAAACAGATACAGACATCTTGTTTGTGTGCAAAGGGCGGGAGGATATGGATAAATCCCTTTATTTAACAAAATGGAGCAAAGAGTTTGTCAAGGAAACTTACGAAAGTATTTAAAATTTACAAAAATGATTCCTGAATGTTCTGTAGATAAACTGTAGAAAATTGACAATGATGCAAATTTGCTGGTTCATAAAATGCAAATGAGTTGTGTCTAGACAAATACAATTAATTATTATCCATAGATATTGTCAGTTGTGCATCTGTTTGTCCATTCATGTGAACCTTCCTGATTGCTCTAATAAGTTCATCCTCTGAGTTCTCCTTTGGACTGGTAACATCCAGCCCAAATTCAATAATTAATGACTTAAAATGTTTTCCATGTGATAATATTTATGTGACATTCATGATTATGAAAATTGTCTTCTAACAATCTTAACAACCCACAATTATTTTCGTCATAACAGATATATATCGATATCTTTGTGACTTGCACATACATACAGTTATATAGTTATATTTTTAGAGCATGCTTTATATTACCTTTTTTCTTCTTTAGTGTATATATATACACTAAAGTCAAATAATTAATTTGCATATATAATATATGCAAATTAATTATTTGACTTATTTATATAATTCAAGTAAAAAGACATAGGCCCTACTGGAAAGATCTGATCACAGAAGTAATTCTCCACTCCCCTTTACTCATATCTCTGTGTCTATCTGTGAAGTAGCAAATATTACATAGGCCATGGCCAAGCTGATTTGAGGTTACAGCTCTACCCATGATTATTTAATGTGTGGTAACCAGTTCGATCAAGCTCTTAAGTGTGAAGATAGCCTAACATTTCAAACTGACTTACTATTTTCCCTTTTTATTCAATAAGTTAATTTTATGGCACTGACTATTAATGATTCCTTCTTACTCTGTATTGGTAGATTGCTAAAGTAGAAGAAAAGTTTTATTTGAATATGAAAACATGTACACTCTGATTTTCTAAAAACTGAACCGTTTCTTGAGGACTCAAGTTGATATAAGTATTTTAAATAAGATGTTTTGTTAGTCACCAAGAAATCTCATTTGCTGGGTAGGAGTCAGTTTAAACCATAAAGCACCCAAGAGGTAGGTAGGCCCAGAGCTTTCTTTTTCCTTTGCACGGTTGTGGGGCTCTGGCATTGTCTTGTATATGACCCAATTCTGCTCCACAACTGGTCTTAAAGCTATATTAGGTTTTGATTCATACTTTTTTATACAAAAATTTCCATTAACAGGCTGGCTTACATCTTCAGAGAAGTGAATATGATTTTTAGGGAAATCCAAAATTTGCCTGCTGTCAGAATCTTTATTTTTAGATTGTATTGTCTCCCTTAAAATTTCTGTTATGATGAAAAAAAATGCTGATAAAGTTAGTACATTTAGGTGTGTTTTGTATTTGGCAAGCTGATTTCGAAATGCCTTTGGATATTTAACTCAATTCCATTCAGTGACTCTTTCCTGATTTCCTCTCCTGTGGCATGCATTGTGTTAGGTTATTTGGAAAGGCAAGATAAATAGATATAGATTTTTCTACCTACAGAGCACAATGTTTAATAGAAGAAGACAGATAAGAAATGAAACGATGAGAGAATAGGGTGCTGTGTGTAATAATGGAAGTATGCAGAAGGAATGCAGTCAGCATACAAGAGTGAATGATTAGAGATGAACAGAGGAGAGCAACATGTATTTAAATTACAGTGAATGTTGTAGGCTAGAAGTCAGGAAGAAGATTAATTCATGGTGCATATATTGAGTCCTTATAATTTGGCAACACTAGGTGAAGCTCTCTCTATACACACACAAATAAGATATAGGCCATGACTCAAGAAGCTCAGTGTCTGTTAAAGAAAACAGAAAAGTGAATGCATAATCATAATGCATTATAAAAAGAGTCACCTTAAATATTTTAATCAAAACCTGTAGGAACGTGAGAGCAATAGTTAGGGCTGGGGAAATGAGAATTAGAGAAGGCTTCTTATGGGAAATGTAGAATCAAGTCTTAAAGAATGTGTGAGAAGAGATAATGGGGTAAATGTTCTGAGTAGAGACCGCTAAGTGCAAAGTCTGTGATTTCATTTTCTTTGGGATCTTTTCTGTGATCATTCAGGTTTAACTCATGGTACTTGGCTCCATAAGGGAAAATGTGATGATAAAGTAATCAGATGATTTATTTTTCCCCTGGAAGCTTCTCCCACCCCAGTTTTATTGAGCTTTATTTACATAAAATATTGTATAAGTTTAAGGCATACAACATAATAATTGCATTCATGTATATATTGCAAAATGATGTCCATTATAAGTTTAGTTAACATCCATCACCTCTCATAGATACTTACAGTAACCATGCTATCTACAGTAATAAAAGAGAAACATTCAAATCGACCATATCTCTGCTATGCCCACAAGCCGTACCCACCAGCCACTCAGGAGTGAGTATGCAAATTAACCCAACCCAGATGGTGAAGGCTACAGAGCTGGACGGAGTAGAGGCTTGGGTTGCCCAGGTGTTAGAGGAAGACAAGCTTCCCGCCCACCCTGGCTGTCCCTGGCCTCTGCTCAAGGCTATAAAGTTTCAATTATAGGAGATAGATAATTTTTTGATACTTGCTTCCAGCCGGCCCTGGCCTCTGCTCAAGGAGGTGCTGAAAAAAGACAACAAAAAATGGAGGAGCTGGGAACTTGGATCACCCGGGTGTGGGTGGGGGATGATCAGGCCAGGATGGGACAGCAGTTGTGGGTTTTTAGGCTGGTTGGGGGCGGGGCCATTGAGGGTAAGCAGACCAGCCGGGTGGGCAGTTTGGAGTGAGCAGGCCAGCAGGGGAGCATTTGGGGGTGAGAAGGCTGGCAGTGGGGGGGCAGTTGGGGGCTAATAGGCTGCAAGGCAAAGTGGTTAGGAGCAATCAGGCAGGCAGGCAGGTGAGTGGCTGGAGCCAGCAGTCTCGGATTGTGAGAGGGATGTCCAGCTGCCGGTTTAGGCCCAATCCCTATAAACTGGCAGTAGGACATCCTTCAAGGGGTCCCAGATTGGAGAGGGTGCAGGCTGGGCTGAGGAACACCCCCCACCCTATGCATGAATTTCATGCACTGGGCCACTACTACATTATATCTCCAGAACTTATTTGTCTTATAACTGGAAGTTTGTAACTTCTGACCACCTTCCCCCATTTCTTCCACCCCTGGACAGCCTTCCCCATGGCAACCACCAATTTGTTCTCTGTTTCCATGAGTTTGGATTTCTTAGATTCCACATTTAAGTGAGATCGATCATAAAGTATGTGTTTTTGTCTGACTTATTTTACTTAACATAATGTCTCCAAGTTTCATCTATATTATTGCAAATAGCAGGGGTTCTTTTATGGCTGTGTAACATCTCACTGTATATATATATAATATATATATATATATATATATATATATATATATATATATATACACACACTACAGTTTCTTCATCTAGTCATCTATCCCTCCATGGACCCTTAGGTTGTTTCCATATCTTAGCTATTGTAAGTAGGGCTGCAATAAACATGGGAAGGCAGATGTTTTTTCAAAATAGCGATTTAATTCCCTTTGGATATATATATATATATATATATATATATATATATATATATATATCAATCTAGAAATGGAATTGCTGGATCATATGGCAGGTCTATTAATTTTTTGAGGAATCTCCATACTCTTTTCTAAAGTGGCTGTAACAATTTACAATCCTACCAACAATGCACAGTGGTTCCCTCTTCTCCACACCTGTGCCAATACTCTTTGTCTCTTTTTGTTGTTGTTGATAGCCATTCTAACAGTGTGAGGTGACATCACATTGTGGTTTGGATTTGCATTTCCAGTGACGGTCTTTTTTTTTTTTATGAGTCTGCTGGCCATCTATATGTTCTCTTTGGAGAAATTCACGTCACCTTTCATTTTAATTGGGTTATGATTTATTGCTATTGAGTTGTACGGTTCCTTATATATTTTGAATATTAACTCCTTATTAATATGTGCTTTGAAAACATTTTCTCTCATTCTGTAGGTTGCCACTTCAGTTAGTTGATATATATATATATATATATTTTATTTTGCTGTTACCCTATATGCCTTCGGGTTTTGTTTTGTTTTACTGGTAAACAGACAAGTGAGGTGAGTCATATAAGCACAGGTTTGGATTCTGTGTTGTGTTTATTTAAAATTTTATATGTTCTTCATTGGGGATTTTTTTGCATCAACTTTGGATTTTTTAAAATACATATTACATTATCTTATTAGTTATTTTGATAGCTGAGATTTTTGGGCATTGCTTCTCTTAAATTTTGTGCTCTAGGGAAATGCCTTACTCCCCTTGCTCTGCCCAGAATGTATTTATTAAACTTTTGTTTTCACTTTAACAATAGTTTTCTTGGCTGGTGCTATAAACTTAAACCCCTGCACAGCCAGTCCACTTTAGGATAAGAGCCATATGGGAAATTTTTGTGCTCCAAAATGGGTTTTGTTTTGAAATTTTCTGAAGCTATTTAAAACAAAGTCTGGTGAAATAACATGAATGATAAAGCTTGTTGACTTTGGTAAAGGTAGACATTATAAATATTGCTTTTTCGTGTGAGTTGTGAAGAAACTGTGAGTGCCATTCCAAAGATATAACTGAAAGAAGTTTTGAGCAAAGGAATGTCTCTAAGCAATAGATCTCTCTAAAGCTGGTATCCTGAAGATTCATTTGGGTGGTAATGTTATGCTCCTTCAAAAGGCCTCATTATTTAGTGCTGTGCTGTATGTTTTTGATGAAATAAATTTGAATTTGTGTGATTCTCTGATTTAAAAATATATTTATCCCTTAAATAAGTGAATCTGCTTATTGTGTTGATATTTGCACCGTATGTGTTTCACAAACACAGCCGTATGTGTTTCTTAGAGGACAATGTCTGGCACATGGATCTTTTTCATTTATTTTTCCTGTTATTTAAGCCCCCTCCCCCAAAGATTCTGTCTTAGAATTGCATCATGCCCATATGTCTTCAGTTCTTGATGTGTCTGTATTTGCACACACAGACATGTCAATGTTGTAACAGCTTTTGACTATGATTCTCAATGCAGTTGAGAATTACTGTGACATTTATTTTTAAGAAAGCTAGCCAGTGCACACCTTCTTAGTTCTATTGATGTTGGCTAAAAGCTCCAATTTTTACACAGTCACAACCACACATAATGTTACCAATCTGAAGTATGTTCTTATTTCTTTCTCCTGGGAAAGTACCTAGATGTGGGATTATTGGGCGACATGGTAAATGACTGCGTACAAGAAACTACCTAAATGTCTTTTAAAATGTACGCACCATTTTTGTTCCTGCCAGAAATGCATGAGAGTTCTAGTCGTTCTGGCTGCTTGCCAGCACTTTACATTGCTGCTTTGTTTGTTTCTTTTTGGTCATTCTAGTTGGGTATAGTGTTATTGGTTATTTCATTGTGCTTTTAATTATTTTCCTAGCCACAGAGATAGGAATTGCTATTCAAGAAAATGGAATGATAGAGTTGAATATTGAACTAGGTAGTATTTTAAACTTATTTTCAACCATGATTCTCCTATGATTATTTAACACATCACACACAAAGTAATGGGTATTAGTTATTATAAGGAAAATATTAGTTTTCACTTCATGGGTAGACACACTACTTAAGGAGATAAATGTTATTTTCTTAATTTCTTTGAAGTCAGTTCTATAATTTACATTTTGAAACCATATAGGTATTAATTTGGATGGTGGTTTTGTTTTCTAAAAAACAGTGATTCAGACTAATAAAAAAAATCTGGGTACATTTCATTATGAGCAGTAATTTATGTGCAACATTATGAGCTCCAAATATTATTTTTGTACTAATGTACATAGAAAGTAATTGTGGAATTAATTATTGACTATTTTTCTTAGTCAAATCCATTCCTTTGTGATGTTAAGTGTGCTTGGCTTGTAGTATATACCAACTGCCTAGGAATTTGTCTTTTCTCATACTTTAAAATACTTTGAATAAATGATAAGTGCTTTTGAAAATACTCTTCTGTGCATGTTCTGATGGCTTGGGACTGGTAATAAGTTACGTGCCTGTGTCACATGCAGGTCTGGTGAGGCATTATTATCAACTACTTTGATAAATGATGCAATTTACTGTACTCTCCTGATTGTTTTTAATAGCATTACACTGACATGTAGAGTACTTGAGCTGTTTTCTTTTCCCTTATGGAGGAATTGACACTTTAAAATAGAGTAGATATACATAAAGTGGAAGAGGCTTTAATACATAATTCTTGATATATTATTGCTATATAATTTTAATAAGTCTGACTTCCTAATATTATTTTGCCTCAATTATATAGAGAGATAAGGTGAATATATATATATATATATATATATATATATATATATATATATATATATATATATATATATTTGTGCTTGATATGAACATATTACCAGGATTTATATATTTTATTTTGCTTATGTGGACTATAATTTCAAAGAATTCCAATAAAGAAAATGCAATGATGACAATGAATCTGTTATTTTAACCATATTATTTTCTGAGATAGTTATGGTCTTCTATTAAAATGCCACTCAAAGTCTGATTCATGGTTGGATGTTAGTCCACAAACTTACTGATCTACAATGAAATGTGTACAGAAATGGAGAGCATGCATTTTGAAACTTTGAAAGCAGTTTGACATTGTCCTGACTACCAAGCACAGCAATACACAAATACTTGTCCATGATGTCTTGGGTAGGTGGATGGGGGCATATTATTATTCATTATAGACACAGGGAAAAGCACTGATGTATATAATATAGTAGCACTTCTCTGTATTTTTGATGTTGAAATAAAGCTCTTATTGTGTGATTACTAGATATCAAATAAGTATTTTACAATGTATCTTATTTAGTTTTTATCACATTCCTACTACATGCCCTTGTCAGATCCATTTTATAGATGAGAAATCCAAAGCACAACGAAATATCTTGCCTAAAGTCACACAGCCAGAAGTTACACATGAAGATAACTGTAAGAAATAAAGTAGGTGTCGGTAGACTGATAATTTGACAAGAGTGCCTGCTGATTTCAGTTTGCATATGCAGTTGCCACAGGAGAACATACATCTCAGATGGTCAGAGAGACAAATCCTTGCTTGTCAGCCCTACTCTTTCTCGTCTCCCTTGGGTTCTGCATAGAGAATCTGAAAGTAATTATTGTTATGACTTCTCTGCCTTTTCCCATCTTATGTCTCTTCGTTGGTTCTTTATGAAACAAGGGGTGTTCAATAGAATAGTGTTTGCAATGACTAAAGGTTCATAGTTAATATCCTAGCGAGGTGCTAATGGTGAGTGTCAGAGAGTGTGGGGACTGGGAAGATAAAAATGTCCACAGATTAGGAGATGGCAGGGTAGCAAGTTGGGCTCCCATACATATCCTTGAGGTGTGGCCCACATGTCACTGTATTTATGATTAGTATCCATCTGTACCCCTTTCAAAAAATGAAGCCATTCTTAGCCCTTCAAGTTCATCAAAACATCCTTTGCACCAAAAATCATTAAGTGAAGGATTCCCTAGAAAAGATGGAGGAAGGGGTTTACAGTACTCTTGGTAGGTATTAAGTTAAAAGTCTCCATAAGATCCAAATTGTCTTTGAGGTCTTTTGCCCCCCCCCCCCCCCCCGGTAAATATTAAATGATAAACTATGTCTAAAGCACTTATTATGGGGTTTGGTATGTGAAACTTTGTAATAAATGACATTCCGTTTGGCTTTAATTTTTTTTTTAATTTTTAATATTTATTTATTTATTTACTTTCTGTATAGTTTTAGATTACATGCTAAGTGCAGGCAGAAAATTTCCCCATGTAATTCTTTGGGTGGCACCATTCACAGAACTTAACTACAAGACAGAATGACTGTGACACAGTAGAATTAAGCGAGATTTTTTTTATCAGATTGCCTTGGGTTTAAACCTTAGTCCTAATATTCTGTGGTCGTGTCATTTTGGGCAAATTCTTTAACCTATCAAATGTTGTTTCCTTATCTGTAAAAGTAAAAATAATAATGATCTGTTTACAACATAGTGGTGGGACAAGATAGGAAAACCTGAGGGATATAAAATATAAAAAGGGATATGGAATATAAAAAGGAATTCAGTAAATATTGACTTATTTATTCTCTAGGTCTAGCTTTCTCTTTAATAGATAAATAAATGGAGGTGGGAGGGGAGGTCAGCATGGGTGGAGGTTGTTGATTGTTTCCTTGTCTCTATGAAAGTCAATAATTTTAAAAATTACTCTATAATTTTGATGATCAACACATTATAACTCATTATACAAAATGATATTTTTAGGCTTTAGTTACATGAACATGAATTAGTTTGATGGCTGTTACTTCATGCAGAAAGATCCCAAACTATTTTCTTCACTAAGATTTAGCTCTGTTGGATGCCACGTATTGGTAAAACTTAATTCTCACTGTTATACTGAATGCAGCACCAATATTTCCAAATATGTAAACATTGAGAATAAACAATTCCATATGTACAATTTCATTTCAAACAGCAAATGTATTTCTGCCCCATTAACAATGAAAACAGAAGTGATATATAAGTGAGATTCTTATTTTGAAGTTGATAAATCTGTATATACTATGCAAGCTTAAGAATTTTTATGTTTTTCTAAAAGCCTAATTATAACTTCCCTTGGCTCATATAAAGCTATGGTTGTTCTCTGCAATCTATTCCCCAGATGTGAAAATTTATCTTTTAGAAAAATATTTATCCATCTCTTCTTCCTTCCTTCTCTCCGTCCTTTTTCCTTTTCTTCTGCTTCTCTCTGTCCTCCTCCTCTAATGTTTATTATCTTTCTATCTTCTCCTCCTCCTCTTCCTCCTCCTTCATTCTTCTTTGTCTCCTCCTCCCTCATTTTCTCTCTCACACTTTCATTCACACACATACGTACTCTCATTCTCTCTCTTCATTCCTCTTCCTCTCTCTCTCTTCCCCTCATTCTCTTCCTCTCTCTGCCATGTTCTCTCTCTGTCATTCTCTCCCAGAAATGTTGATGCATACACGTTCTATGAGGAAAGGAGTTAAATGGCTAGATAAGGTTGAAACTTCCAATCTCTTTCTCTGGTTCCTAATGAACACATGAACCTGTACCTTCCACCTTCAATGGCCCAAAGGACATTACAATTTATTTTATTGTGTACAGGGCCAAGTTAAGATATTAAAGGCAAAAAAGCTTATAATGCTTTGCCATTCTTTATACATTTTTAAAAACAAAAGTGGCCCTAGCTAGTTTTGCTCAATGGATAGAGAATCAGCCTTCAGACTGAATGGTCCCAGGTTCACTTCCAGTCAAGGACCTGTTATCTCCTTTCCAGCCCAGGCCTCGGTTGGGATGCGTGCAGGAGGCAACTAATCGATGTGATTCTCTCACATCGATATTTCTATCTTTCCCTCTGTCTTCTATTCTCTCTAAAAATCAGTTGAAAAATATCCTTGGGAGAGGATTAAAAAAAAAAGAGAGGAATACTAATACTAATAAGTTCTTTCAAATTTTTAAATTATTTGCAGTATGATTATGATAATGATTTCCTTAAAAAAGTATTAAATACACAATTTTATTATTTGCATAAATGTAATCATATCACTACCTTTTTTTTTTTTGGTTAGAAAAACTTCTCCCTTCCTTTCAGACTTCCCTCACTTTATCCTCTCTCCCACATGTGCCATTTCTACTAATCATTTCTCCTATCCAACCTGGTTACCCAAATAGACAGCTTTCTATCATTTCAATTTTATCTCCATGTGAGTAATCACAAAATATCCACAGAAATTTTTATTTTCTTATTTTACAAAAACAAGTTTATATTATCACACATTTTAAAATCTTTTTTTTCTCATAAAGTACAGTTCAATGAGAATCTCTCCAAGTCAACTGCTGACATCTAATTTATTCTTTTAATGGTTGCACAGTGTTCCATAAGATATATATATATTATAATAAAAGCCTAAGCGACTGAACAGTAGAATGACCAGTTGCTATGACACACTGACCACCAGGGGGCAGATGCTCAATGCAGGAGCTACCCCCAGCCCGCAGGCCTCAGGCCAGCTAAGGTAGGTGCTAGTGGCCCCCCCACCCCAAATCGCCCCACAGAGGAAGGCAAGCAACGGTGGTGGCCAGGGGTGGGGCTGGTGAGAGGGCGGCACCAGGCTGGCCAATGCAGGTGCCAGCAGAGGCCCCCCAATCGCCCCACTGGTCACCCACAGGTCTGCCCTGATCGCCAGCCAGGCCTAAAAACCTTACCTGCACAAATATTGTGCACCAGGCCTCTAGTATAAAATAATGCTAGTTATTTTGTAGTTATTTTTCCACTCTGTTTTGTACAATGCTATAGTAAATACCATTTTACATTTATTTTTATGTACTTATGCCTTTTTTTCTATAATATAGATTTCAGAGGAGGGATCTCAGGGAATTAAAGGAATATGCATTCTCAATGTTAATTGATGTTGTCAAACAGTTTTTTTTTTTTTTTAATAAAAAACTGTGTTGATATGTATTTTCTCCAGCAATGTATGAAAGTGCTCCATTGTACCCCCTTGCTGACAGGAATGTGGTTATTGATAGCTTAGAGAAACCGTGTTTGGTACCCTATCTCAAATCTTCAGGCTTTATCTTGGATTTTAGCTGTGCCTGAAATGGTGGATATTACTCGTAGGTTTCAAATAACTTCAAGTTGGCCTCTTCTAACTACAAGTGCTGTTTTGTTTTCTGCACTGGACTCTTTAATGGCTTTATGATGGTGAGAGTTTTCTGGATTTGACCTTGTATGAGCAACTCAGAAGTGCTGGGGCACCCTCCATTGAACAATGCCCCTGCCTCCTTCCTTTGGGGTGGGCAGTCTGGGATATACCCCCTTTACTTGTCAGGAAATCTTGATGGACTTGAGTGTCCACTGCGTATAGGGATGCTTTTGATAACAGAAGTAACTGTTCTTGACAACTTTCTCTTCTTTGTCTCATTTCCCCCATTTTCTCAATTCTTTTCTGTGATTACCTCCCAAATAAACAACCTGCCCCCAGGTTCTCCTCCAGAGTCTACTTTGGAGGAAACTCAGGAAAAGACAGGGCCTTTTTGTATTTCTCAGTCTGAGGGCTGAAAAGTGATATTTTGTTGTTTTCATTTTCATTTTCCCAATTATTATGAGGGTGATCATCTCTTCCTGTGTGTGCTGCCCAGCTGGTTTCCACTGTTGTGGATTCTCCCTTTAACTCCTAGCCCATTTGTTTATTGGATTTTTGTGTGATTTTGATAATTTTAATATTTTTTTCTGAGTGTTCTCTTTATTAATATTTCTAATATTGATTAACATTTCTATTTGTCTTTTCATTTTTCTCTGATATCTTTTACATTACAAAATTTAAAATTATTTTTATTTAAAAAATATTTATTGTTGAAAGTATTATATATGTCCCCCTTTTCCCTCCATTGACCCCTTATTGCCCACCCCTGCTCTCCACCCAAGATCTCCACCACCTCATTGTCTGTGTCCATGGGTTATGCATACATACATACAAGTTCTTTGGTTGATATCTTTGTACCTACCCACCTACCCCTGCCTTCCTCTTGAGAGTTGTCAAATATGTCTACTTCTCTTTTATGGGATCTGCCTTTAAAAATATGTTTTATTGGTTTGAGAGAGAGAGAGGAAGGGAAAGGACAGATAGAGAAAAACATCAATGAGAGAGACACATCCATCAGTTATCTCCTGCATTTCCCCACTCGGGGACAGAGGGGGATCCAGCCTGCAACTGGGCATGTGCCCTGACTGAAAATCAAACTGAGGACCTCTTGATTCATGGGTGGGCACTCAACCACTGAGCTACATCAACGAGGTGGCATCTGCTTTTCTTATTTAAGAGCTCTTTCTCCTGTCTTCTCATAACTTATACAAATCTTAATCTTAGGTTTTCTTGTATGACTTTGCTTTTATTTTTAATGTTTTAAGTCTTTAATACAGCTGGAATTTATTTTTGTTTGATATAAAATAGGTACCTCCTTTTATTTTCTTCCAGATATAGTTTATCAGGATACCACTATTTATTAAATAATTTATTATCTTCCCTATTAAACTGAAATATTATCTTTGAGATGTATTGATTTTTTATTTTGATTTTTTCTCCTGAATTCTTTATTTTGTGCCTCTGAATTATGTCTTTTTCTATGTTAATAACATATTGATTTGATTACAGTGGATTTATGTAGTATTTTTATTGCCTATTCTTTATTCTTTACAAATTTAAGATGACTTAATTCAATTTATAAAAAGAATGGTATAGGAATTGTAATTGGAAATGCATTAAATATATTTTTATCTTGTCAAAAATTGACTTTTTATCCTATTAACAAATTTCCAGACTACAAAATGGTATAGCTTTTTATTTAGTTTTTTATACCATCCAATAAGATTTTATAATCATCTTCATATGGGTACTTTATTATATTCTCAATTTCTTAAATAATGTCCAATCCTTACCAAATAATATTTGTTGTTGCTCCTCATTTGCTAGAGCCTTACACATGTGCTTAGCTTGTCTTTTAGGTAACACAAAATTGTCTCCTTTTTGGATTAGAACTTCTGAGAAACAAGTTTTGCCCATTCTGTAATTCCCCTGAAAAGCCTATGTATCTTTTTACCGAAGCTTATCACAAACGTTAGTCTTCACTGCACAAAGTGGATACAGTGCTGAAAACGGTGCAGAGAGCAGCAGCTTCCAGAGATGATCAGTTCACACGTCTGCACTATGACACCATCAGCTAAATTGGGACATGTCCCCTGGGCTGTGTGGCTGCTCACATGTCCCCTTGGCTCTGTGGATGCTCACCTGTCCAAACCTGCTATACTTCACTGGCTAGACTTATCTCTGGACATTGATGAATGCCTGCTTCCTTGATGACTGGATCTTATTGGCTGGCCTTGTCTACCTGGACCTCACTTCTTCCCATGTACTAATAGTTTTTTCTTCATTCATAAAAAAATGTGTCTGAAGGAACTGTAAGTATAACAGATTGATTTTCTTCAAAGCTGATTGCTACATGTCTTTCCTTTTCTGTTGATATATGCTGTCTTTCATATCTGGAGGTGGATTCATCTCCCCTCCCTTTGAATTTGAGGGGGCCAATAAGACATGGAAGAAATGACTTTGTGTGACTTCTGGGCCTTGCCTTAAGAAGCTTTCACCTACTTGGACTCCATCCACCACATGGTGATTGGAAAACACCTGGAGAAAGAGAGGCCCAACTGGCCTCCAGTCATTTCACCCATCCCACCCATTCCAGCTACAGCATGTTGCAATCCCAAGTGCTGACATCTAACCATATGAGACAAATGAACATTCCAGCTGAGCATAGTCAATTTTAGAATTGGGAAATAGAATAAGATGTTGTTTTGAAGTCACTTCATTTGAGTTGATGTGTTAGATATCATTTGGTGACTGAAGCTAGTGAGCATCAAAGGAAAGTATGCAAACATTAATTAGATGAAGACAGGTAATTCCATGATCAGACAAATCCAACAAAGACTTCTTACTAAGTGAGGGATTATCTTGCTGGGGGGATAGGAGACACATAATCAAGCAGTGGTGTATAAATAAATGATGTTCAGGCTGCAAATAGGACATGTCTCTTTTAAAGATCTGCATTTTTCTCAAATTTTTTCTATATCATATATATTGTCATTCTATTCTGAGATATATATATATATCTCAGAATAGAATGACAATGATTTTAGAATTTTTATGTGATAAAAATATAATTTAACATAGTAGATCTTTGTCATTGCATGATTTCTCAATGCTTTCTATTTGTGTATATACACAGCTTCTTTCTTTTTTTAAAATATATTTTATTCATTTTTTACAGAGAGGGAGAGAGAGGATAGAGAGTTAGAAACATCTATGAGAGAGAATTATCGACCAGCTGCCTCTTGCACACCCCCTACTGGGGATGTGCCCGCCACCAAGGTACATGCCCTTGATCAGAATCGAACCCGGAACCTTTCAATCTGCAGGCCGACGCTCTATCCATTGAGCTAAACCGGTCTCCGTCACAGCTTCTTTCTTTAATGATTCTCATTGACTCTGAAAATCTAATGTCTGAATATGTTAAGTATTAAATAAAAGACTTAAGTTACTTCTATTTGATAAGTATATCAAATAGTCCCATAGAAGGTGTGACATAAGTTTTATTTATCAGAGGCCATTCTGTGTTAGCTTGATTCCTGAATCTTGGCGGATTCTGGCTAGGTAATGATGCCAGATGAATGTTCTGATAGCTGAGCTATTACTGGACTTGGCAAACTCATTGGTAAACACAGTAACATTATCATGTGTCTGTGAATTCTCTCTCAGACATATTCAGATCCAATATGGACAGTAGCAATGTCAATGTTCTTCAAATAAGAGACATGCCAAACATGCTATGTGCATAACTTTACAGGACACAGCACACAGCAAGGGGCTTGTTTCAAGGTGAAAGATAATGTTAGTAAGCCCTGCTGTCTAGGTTGGCATCTCTTTGCTCCACACAACTGAATCCCTACCATAGAGCTGAACAGGTGCAGCTGTTGTTTTCCATAATATAATGATCACTATTAATTCCTCCTGGCAGATCTAGCCTCTGGGTATCAGTGGGTCAGGGAAGGAAGACCTGACCTGAAATACTGCACGTGGTGAAGAGTGTACTTACCAGAAAGAGAGGTTGCTTTTCTGATATTTCAGTATTAGTTTCAAAACTGGACCTTGTGCTCTTTCAACAATCTTGTGTTACAGGTGCTTTGAAACTGTATTTACTGGGAGAGGGTGGGCAGAGAACGATTCATTTTGTATTTGTACTGGGTGTCTTTTAACTTTCTGGGAAGCATCAATTGGCAAAGGTGATTATGTAATCAATAGGGCAGAAGAAGAGCTCAAGGTTGCAATTAACATGTTATTGTGCAAATCAAAGGAACAGTAAAAGGCAATTTGGTGAGCTTGTCATTGTGCCTGGACAATCAGTGTGCAGACAATAAGGATGGAAAATCGGAGTGGAGAAGCAAGTGTGTCAAAACACTCAGGCTTTTGTTTTCTCTCTTTCCAATTCAGTACTTGTCAATGGACCCATCTGACAGCTTAAAGTGGGTGAGGGGGAATCAATAATGCATTGTCTCTTGTTTTTGTGAGTGACTTTTCAGAAAAAAACACACCAAAAAACCTACTACATTGTTGGGATGTTAGTTTTATAATGTTTGGTACCTTACATTACATCTTTAATGTAATAGTATTTAAGACAGTTCACAAAATAGCTCTATCTGGATAAAACTTTTTCTACTTTCTAACATATCTTCAGGCATAAAATCTATTGGCCTTTATAAGACTCACAAGCAGGTTCAACAAGTACATGCAAAGATGTAAGCCATTCTGAAATAAAATAGTGACAATACCATAAATATTGCTAAAATTTAGTTCTGTTTGAAGTAAAACACAACACAAAAACTAAAACATAGTCTTGATAAAATCTTTATTTATCTCATTGGCTAGGTATATGGGAATAGTTTGATAGAATCTCATTCTAAAGGGCATATTGTAAGTCTTATAAAGTATTTTGCATTCCTGTTATCCTTTTATCGCCATACTAGTGGCCCAGTGCATGAATTTGTGCATCATGAAAAGAACTGTGGGCCACGAGGCTGCGGTGAGCACATATACAAGTCTCGGCCTATCCTTCATGCCCCTGCCTGGCCCCTCCTGCTGTGACCCCTGGTCCCCTGTCTGCTGGCAGCCCTGCTCCTGCTCCCATGTGCTGACAGCGCTGGCTCCACTCACAATCACTGACTATGTGGAGTAATTGAGCTGGTGCCAGCAGCAGGTGAGAGCAGTGGCTGCTGCCCCAATTGCCCCTGAGGAGCAGGGGCAGGTGGAGAATCCCTGAGGGGCAATTGGGGCCCACAGCTGCCACTTGCACAGCTGATGGTGCCGAGCAATCGTGGCTGGCACTGGGAGCCAGCAGCAGGTGCAAGCAGCAGCTCTGGTGCTAGAAGCAGGTGCTAGTGGGGCTGGCACTGGGAGCAGGTGCGAGTGCCAGTTGGGACTGTGGTGCATGGGAGCAGAGAATTTTCAGTAACCACCAGAGGCTTGCCGCAATGACAGTGACTGCTGCCCCGCCTTGGTCTGGCAGCCCTGCTCACCTCCACCAGCCTGCCACAGCTGATGCCTGCCATGTTCTGAGCGCACCCCCTGGAGGTCAGCACATGCTATAGCAATCAGTTGTTTGGTTGTTCCACCTTTTGGTCTATTTGCATATTAGGATTTATACATATATATGTATTATATTGAGCAGATACATAATAATGTGTGAATTTTATAATTGGTCCTTAAAACAGAAGCTTCATCCAAAATGGCTTAATCTCCAATTGTAAGTAAATATTTATATATTTATAATATGTATGTATGTAGCATAAACATGTAAGTTGATGTTATTCATTTTATGAATAAATTATTCATTTATTCCATAAACATTTATTGACTATTTACATTGTGCCAGCATTGGGTTACATATCATATATTCTTTTTAACAAGATAAAATTACTTTCAGAATGTTTTATAGTCTAGCATGTGGAAAGAAGGGGACTGTAAACCAGACTGCCAAATTTCAAAGTTTGCTCCTATCATTTACCAGCTGAATTACTTTGGGCAAGATACTTCATTAGTAAGACAGAGATAATAGTATTTCTCCCATGAGGTTTGTAAGGATTAAATGCATTAGTATATATTGGCAGTGAGTTGATGAGACAGATACCATCTCTATTAGGGCACTCCAGAAAAATAGAATCAATAAAATGCATGTGAATGTATGTATGTATATGTGTGTATGTATGCCTATATACCCCAGATACACTAACTATGTACATACATATATAGATATGTATGTATACATATATTAGGATGCATAAATGTATATATGGTGTCACACAATATATGGAATGTGTGCAGATATGTGTATATACATAGATAGATCAATAACATTATTTTAAGGAATTGATTCATCAATTTGTGGCAAGTCAGAAATCTGCATAGCAGGCTGACAGGCTGGAAATCCAGAGAAGAATTGATGTTATACGCTTACTGAGGTCCCTTGGACTGGCCTGCAGGATCAGGCCAAAAACTGGCTTTCTGACTTTCCCCAGGGATCCCGGATTGCGAGGGGATGCAGGCCAGGCTGAGGGACCCCACCAGTGCACATTCGGGGCTAGGGAGGGACTCAGGATGTTGGTCAGCCAGGGAGGGCTGCTGGAAGGCTCTAGGGTTTGTCTGGCAGGTCTTAGTCCTGATTGGGACTCCAGCAGCAAACTAACCTAATGGTTGGAGCATCTGCCCCCTGGTGGTCAGTGCACATCATAGTGACTGATTGAGAGACCTTAGCATATCATTAGTATATTACACTTTGACTGGTTGAACTGCCACCAGTCAACCAGACACTTAGCATATTAAGTTTTTATTATGCAGGATGTCTGAAGGCAGTCTGGAGGCAGAGCTTTCTATGTACATGCCTGTGTCCAAATTTCCCCTTCTTTAAACATATCAGTTATGTTGGACTAGGGTCCAGCCTAATTATCTCATTTTCGTCACCTCTTTAAAAGACCCTATCTCCAAATGTGACCACACTGAGGTACTGGGGTTTATTTGGGACTTCAACCTGTGAATTTCTGGGGAAACACAATTCAGCCCTTTATACCACCCTAAGTGTATACTATGACAGATGTGGTACCAGTGATCTATACACAGTTCTGAGGAAACATGGAGGCGAGAACACTTTTTCCTGGGCAGTGATGGCAGCACTCTTGGTGGCAGATGGAGGCTTAGGGATTTCGATGAAGATGGCATTTAAAACAGAATTGAAGGAAAAGTATTTACCTGGAATAGGAAGAGTGAAAACCTAAGTTTTGTACATCTCACTGATGTGCAAAAGTGCCCTGTGCCTTTGTGTTGGTTTGCACAGGGACTCTGATAGGTTATGGGGAATGATGGGAGAAAGCAAGCCTAGAACCTGGGTAGATTGTAAAGGATTTTTAAAGCTACCTCTAGCGTTTAGAATCAGTCTTGTGAGCAATGGGGAGTTATTGGATATTATGAAGTTAGAATCATAAACAATCTGCTTTTAACTAATTTTACTTAGGAAATGTACCCTGGCCCTATAGAACTGAGATTTTGCTGGGAGAGATATGAGGCTGATGTCATTGTCAGAAAATAAGGTGATGAGGGTTTGAAATAATTTGGTGGCAGGGGCGATGAGGGAAGGAAATGGATTTTGCGGACAGGTAGAATTGGCAGGGTTTGCTGGAGGGAGCTGAGAGATGGAGAAACAAAAGAGCATTCTGAATTTTCTGCCTTGGTTGGCTGGGTAGAAGGCACAAAATTGATATTTGTGCTAGAGAGGCTGTTAGGCATTTGCTGTACATGGCATTGTGCAAGGCTTTGGGCATACGTTTTGGAGTTGATTTGAATTATTAAAAAATCAACAATTTTTTCACAAGTATTCACCAATTCAAGGAGACATTAAGAAAAGCACTAAATAGTTGCTTGGGGAAGGGAGGATTTAATCAAGATGAGCGGTAAAAGGAAAATGTAAATAAAGCACGAGGAATCTTGCATGGACCAATGAGGATGCTGTGTGTGAGCTAATTGGTATAATTACTCAACCCTCGACACCTGTGTTATAACTAATTAGTATAATTACTCTACCCTCTCCACTTGAGGACCAAATAAGAGAATAATAAAATAAATTTAGTATATTTAGCTGTGGACCAGGTGAACTCCACTGCCCGATGCCAAGTAGGGGATAATAAACAAAATACATGTTAATTCCCAGAATGTATGTCTAATTCAGACTACACACAGCCACTGATTATTTTTAGAGCTGCTGATATTCAAAGATCTTAAATCAAGAACGCTGTAGGATTAGTTGACATTCTGTGTGGGATATAAATAAAAATAGCTAATATATTTTTGAGGACTTAAATTTCAGACATGTTCCAAGAACTTCGTGTATACTACTAAGTTCATCTCCATAACCATCGAATAAGATGGTTACTGTGATTTTTCCCATTTTATAAGAGAAGAATCTGAGGCATGGAGAGAATAAGCCATGTGCCCAGGGTCAAGCAGATAGTAAAAACATTTCAGAGCCTGTGCTCTCAAACACTACTCTATTGCTACTCTGATCTTTTTCTATGGTGTCTTCTCTCTTTATATCATGTATTCCAACAGAGGGTTGTGAATTGCCTTTATCAGGAACTACTACTTGCTAGGGGCCAAATCAATTTCTCCATGCCCAGCTTGGTGGATCCCTAGTACTCTGTAAACATTTGTTGCAAAAATTCATTAATAAACGCCCCTCAGAAGCTTACTACACTGAGCTTCTGGGCTCTGATAATAGCCAACTTGATCATTTGAACTAGCTCTCATTCTGAAAACAGCCCTAAGTGGTTAATAAATATAAAGATAACAGATTTAAAGAACATAGAGATTACTAGGCCCAAATGAAAGAGCATATGGGAACCCAGAAAGGGAAAGGAACTGGGTAGGGAAACTGCTTTTGCCCTGAGAGTACAGGCTGATTTGGGAAAGTTAGAACTTCATTTTTGGTGGCCTTGCTTGGTGAGGAATATAGAAAATAAAGCCCAAAACTTGTACAGTGAGAGGAATAAAGTAGGAGAACCACAGTAAATTATAAGCAGAAGAAATACATCCTCAGGTAAGAGTAAGGCAGCCTAGGCACATATACAGGGTGGGGCAAAAAGAGGTTTACAGTTGTGAGAACACAAAACATAGTTTATTCTCATAAATTATTTATTAATTATTATATTATTTTCCACATGAACAAATGTAAGCCTACTTTTGCTACACCTTATCATCTTTATGGTTCTGGAAACCTGTGAATTAACCCTGATTAAAGATAGTTGCTGACTGTAGTTATGAAATTTGTTATAATGGACCTGCAAAGGAAATCTTATGATATACTTTAGGTAGAAGGAAAATTGTTCACATCAGAGATCTGAGATTTGAGAAGAAATGAAAACCAAGTTGTATCTGGGTATATCTATGTTAATAATGCCTATGTAAACAAAACCTCCAGTTATGTATATATAATGTTTGTATATACATATACACACACAAAAATACAATGCAGCATATTAGTTGGGAGAGAGTAACAGTGTTCTACAGACCACATTCTGTCTTGGAGGAGTTATTTATTTATTGATTTATTGAAGTTATTGATTTATTTTATAAATTATAGATGCATGCCTTAATTTATAGGATAACCACAAAAATGTTTATAAATTTCAAACTAGTAGAAAGGAAAAGGTAGAATGACAAAAACAATATCTAAGAAGTTCAAAAAGATTAGAAAAGATAAGTTTAAAGAAGAAAGCACAAAAACAATTATATATTTAAATAAAATATATAAATAATTATGCTATATGTAAATGAACTGAATTTGGCAGAGAAAAATGTGTTCTGATTTTAAAAGATACCCAATTCCATACTATTGAACAGAGTCACGTCTAAAACAGAATGGTACAGAAAGTTAAAAAGATAGAATAAGAAACTAGGCAAACACTAAATAAAAAGATAGATCTGTTGGTCTTAAGTAAAACAGTCTTTAAATCAAAGTCTAAATCTTTGTGATAAAGAGTTGCTTGTTAAAACCTCAAAAATGAACATGTTCAATCTTTATAACATCTTAGAACAATTTTTGTTTTCTTCTTTTATGTATATATTACAACTTAATAGTGTTGTAATATATCTTTGTGATAAAGAGTTGCTTGTTAAAACCTCAAAAATGAACATGTTCAATCTTTATAACATCTTAGAACAATTTTTGTTTTCTTCTTTTATGTATATATTACAACTTAATAGTGTTCTTTAATACAAAGGTTTTTCATTTTGCTATGACAAAGTTGGATTAGAATAACACTCTCTTTTGTAGATTATGAATGTTAGGGTACCCATCCCAGGTAGGGGTGAGTTTTTCTTCTGCAAAGCCAAATGAGAGGACACAAAACACAGGGAATCAAAATGCCTTTCCCCAAGCTTGCTTTGGTCAGATAATCTCTTAGATCTTCCTAAGTGAGTCATGAATATATCTACTTTATCATGGTGAGTTCACCAAGAGCAGTGCTGTACTCCGCTTACCTCTAACTTCTCATTGCATCGTCATGAATTCACTTGAACATTTCAAATGGCCCAGGTCTAGAAAGCTGAATGCAGAAGTCTAACACAATTATCTCTCTTAATTTGGCATTAGGCAGAGAACACTAATTGGGACAATCTTCTAGGGTTAAGCATTGATTCATTGGCTTGGGACTTTCTGTACTCTAACCACTTAGACTTAAACGTACACCATGACTAAGTGGATGTGCTTGAGAGGCTCTGCAAAGTCTAGTTAATTATTTTTGTGTTAAGAGAAAATAAAGTAACATAGGCGCATTCCAAAACTCTCCCTTGATTACTACCAAGCACCAAAGTATCTACTTTTATACTCTGATGTATTTATTTAAATGCAATTCTACCCTTGGGGCATCTTATAACGAGAGCTGTGTATCCCAAAGGATTTCCACATTTAGTCCTTTCCATCTGCTCAGGCCTGTAATGAGCACCAAAAGTATATTTTTATAGTTTACTTTTTAAAAATCTTCAGAGAGAGAGAGAGAGAATAATTCTGTCATCAATGTAGTATCTTTGTTGTCCACTTAACCACCTACCGTATTTTTTGGACCATAAGACGCACCGGACCATAAGTCGCACCAGTTTTTAGAGAAGGGAAATGAAGAAAAAAAGATTCTGAAACAAATAGTGTCCTAAAATATTTTATGTGTATTAAAACCCAACATCACAGTCATAAACACATGTAATCAACCCTGTAAAGTAAACAGCAGCATTTAGAACCATTTTAGAGCCGGGCAAGCACACAGAGACCACACAGAGCCGGGCAAGTAAAAAAACTTTTATTTTACAGTATATGTGTAGGCTATATTTGGACCATAAGACGCAGGGACTTTTCCCCCCCACTTCTGGGGGAAAAAAAGTGCGTCTTATGGTCCGAAAAATACGGTATATAGTTGAGAAGTTCTTCCCTATGTTTAACTGTACTCAGGCTATAACTTAATTTGACTTTCTGTCATTTTGGTAAGAGCTGGTCAGCATTCTCTTTCAAATATCTTTTCACACATTCAGAGGCACCTAATAAGTCAAGTTTAGTGTGTTTAAGTTACCTCCTTGCTATAAAGAAATACAGTTTAGCCTTCTCAGTGTCAGGTTTTATAATTATGGATTTCCTGCCGGTTGACAAAGAATGCCGATAGAGGTCTAAATGGGGTCCAGTGCTGGGATGAATTTAGGTTTCTCAGTATATGTATAACAAAATTATCTCTCTCTCTTACACACACATGTCCCTTTAGGGTGTGGGAGAAACCCATTTTTTTTTTTTTAAACAGAAAGCTTAAAATGATACCTATTGCTACCCTCAAGAAAAATATATAACTGAGATTCTAAAAAGTCTAGAAACTAAAAGGACACTCTTTTGTTTTCTATGACCGCATAGGCTTATTATGTCTCTTAGTGTAAGAGCCTTATTCAATAACTAGAGACCCCTTGCAGGAAGATTCCTGCAATAGGGCTTCCTGCTGCGGTCTCTGCTGCCCCGCCTGCTTCCCTCCCTTCTGCCCCACCCCACTTGCTTGCTTCTCTTCTGCAGCACTTGGCTTCTTTGTACACTGTCTTCAATTAACTGCCATCTTGGTTGGCTTAATTTGCATACTTACCCTGATTGGCTGGTGGGTGTAGTGAAGGTGCAGTCAATTTGCATGTTTCTCTTAGGATTGATGAGTAGTTTATGGTCATCTTACCTACTATGGTTTGTCATTAGCTTGCTGGAGAAATGGCCTCAGTCACCTTCCAGGAATAATATTTAGGGTTGTTAACACTAGAAACATGACAGAAGAAGAGACCAATTTGGGGGTAATCCAGACTCTTCTCCCATGGTAGGATGTTCTTAGGGTCCAAGAATTCACCCTTAGGGTGATGAGCAAAATGACAACAGATACAGTTTTAGAAACTTGTCTTAGACCATGCTTTGAAAGTGCTGGATCCTCAGTAGAGAAAGTTAAATGTGTCAAGTGAAGTGTCAGGGTATCATGAGTCTCATTATTTTCTACTTTTTTTTTTTTTTTTAAATATCCCGAGGATATTTGTCCATTAATTTTTAGAGAAAGTGGGAGAGAGAGGGAAAGATAGAGGGAAACCTCGATGTGAGAGAAAGACATTGATTGGTTGCCTCTTGCAGGAGCTCTGACCAGGGCCAGGGAGGAGGAGCCTGCAACTGTGGATAGAGAATCAGCCTATGGAATTGAACCTGAGAACTTTTGCTCCATAGGCTGACGCTCTATCCACTGAGCCAAACCAGCTAGGGCTCTACTCTTTCCTGGGATTCAAGCATCCCTTGGTATTCACTCTCCCCTTTTTTACTCCATTTTAAGACAGGTCAGTTCCTCAATAGTCTAGTCATCTCAAGATTGTGATATCAAGGGTGGCAATTTACCTTTTATTGGTTTAAATACCTCAAGAATATGCCCAGAAAACTGGAGGACCCAATTGTTTTTGTTTCATAAGAAGATTTAGAAGTGGTAGGCATCAGACACTTTGGGCAAGTTTTACTGATAAACTCAAAACTGTGTCTGATTCATATACTCAAGTAGTACATTTTTAACATAGCACATTTAGTTGGACTCTGTTACCTTTCCCATTTTGCTCTTTACTCCTGTCTATTAGTCACCATAAAAAGCCACAAATATAGTGTTAGAAAAGTGTCTTAACATATCCCTGATTATCAAGCTTAATCATTATATAGCTTTGAGTATTATTTTATTCTACCCCATCTTTCTCCTCTCCCTGCTCCTGAAACTTGTTTTGCTTTCTGAAATTCATGGTCCAATGTCAGCACACTTCCCTATATAAGTCTCCCTCTTATGTGAACATTGTCAACATGGCTTTTGCCCTCCTGCTGTCATTGAACCTGGCTCCCCTCTGAGGCCACAACTTCCTCTACAAATTCTTACATTGTGGTTGTTCCTCCACCTTCAGTCTTTCCTTGGGCCTTTGTATCATTATCTCTCCATTATCCATAAAAATAGCCAGCTTTGACCATCATGTTATGGAGCTATAAATTACCTACTGCTCCTTATTGCTCTCCTCAATTTTCTGGCTCATTCCTCTTTATTTCTATATTTTTATTTTTTATTTTGTTAATCCTCACCAGTGGATATTTTTCCATTGATTTTTAGAAAGAGTGGGGGTCGGGGGGAGACACACAGAGAGAAACATCTATGCACAAGAGACACATCAATTGGTTGCCTCCCCCACATGCCCTAACCAGGCTGAGGATTGTGCCTGCAACTGAGGTATGTGCCCTTTGACCAGAACAGAACCCAGGACCTTTCAGCCCACCAGCCAACACTGAACCAAACAGGCTATTTCTCTATTTATTTATTTTTTTAAATTAAAGCTTTTGGCTTACTGTTGCTATCTACATTGCTCTTGTTTGTTTTAATTCAATTGATTTTAATATACATAGATGACCCTTCCCAAACATTGAGTTCCAATTACATAAACTTTTCTTCTCTTCCCTTTCTCAGCCACTTCAGGGACATGCCTTGCACTTTGCATCACTAATAACTACACGTTATCTCTAACCTCAGTTTCATGCATTGCTTTTGCTGATAAGCTCTTATTCTCTTTCCAGCTCACTCTCACTGTATCCTGACTAAAAAGCCGACAACCTTACAGGAACCTCCAATTTACTCATCCTATTGATTTTAATCTTCTTTAAGTCCTTTGGAGTTTTTATTCCTCTCCTTTATAGAACCAGACAAAATGGGTCCAGGCTGCCTGTCAGTACTTGAGCCAATTAAGCAGAGACAGGTTTGAATCATACATGAGCATTTATTTCAATAATGCCGGCAGCATGGGAGAGCAGCGGGTCATTCATAAAAATCTGCTCTGCAACACCCACCTCCCCCCCATAAACAAGCTGCTTGTGTTGGGTAGGACAAAGATTTAAGAGGAAGTAAGGCTTATAGGCTTGGGAAGGTAGGCTATGGAGTCTGGGGAAGAACACCATTGTTTGGGCAACTAGGTTGTTAATCTTTCCATAATAACAGGCAGTTCTTGAATGAGAATGGACTCCATTCCAAGGTTGATTCCAGGTCCCAGGGCGCACAACTTCCAGCCAGGTTAAAATGTCCATTCTTTAACCAGAACAAGGCAATCATGGTTAACAGAGCACGGTTAATATTTCTTTTATCTATAGCTAGTCCCCAATATTCTACTTTTGCCCCTAACATTTAGATGCCTTAATTTTTATGGCTAATAATTACATTCAGCCCCCTTTTAATATATCTAACTTTCTTGCCATTTTCTCACTTTGTGGTACTCACTTGAAAAATTCACATTTTCTTCATAGTCTATATCTGGAGGCAAAGTCACAAAACACAGAAGGAGAAAAATATATTTTATGTATGGTCTGACTTAAATTTCATGACCACAAGCCTCATATGTGTTAGGTCTGATTAAATAATTGAATCAGTATCACCTTCCCTGGGAACTGACCTTTAGACCACTTCACAATGGACATTCCCTTTCACTTAGACCACATTCCACTTGCTAAGATCATTATCCTTCCCTTCCAGACCTTCCTAGGACCTGGACCTGCCCAGAGAATCAGAGAATTCTCTTCTCAGGAAAAGCCTGCCTAGAGTCCTTTAAAATCTTTAACTCCCCGTCCCTGGGTGGCGGTGCCATTTTGGGGCTCAGCCCAACTGGTGTCCAGATGACCTAATCTATAATATCTATACTAATAAAAGCATAATATGGTAATTAGACCAGACAGCCAAACAACCTTTTGGACATCCTTCTGGGCGAAGCTGTGGCAGTGGGGGCCAAGGAAGAGGCAGGGGTGATCAGGCAGGCAGGTGAGTGGTTAGGGGTGATCAGGCAGGTAGGCAAATGTGGTTAGGGGCGATCAGGCAGGCAGGCAGGAAGAGGGATTAGGGGAGATCAGGCAATCAGGCAAGCAGTTAGGGGTATCAGGCAGGCATGTAGAGTGGTTAGAGGTGATCAGGCAGGCAGGCAAGTGGTTAGGGGTGATGAGGCAGGCAAGCAGAGTGGTTAGGGGTGATCAGGCAGATAGACAAGTAGTTAGGAGCCAGTGGTCCGGAATTTCGAGAGGGATGTCTGACTGCCTATGGGATCAGGCTTAAACAAGCAGTCAGACATAATCTGAGGGGTCCTGGATTGCAAGAGGGTGCAGGCTGGACTGAGAGACCGCCCCCCCTTCTTGCCCCCGTGCACGAATTTCATGCACTGGGTCTCTAGTATGTTTATAATTCCTTACTATATTTGGCCTTGTGTGTTTCTCCTTCAGTGACCCTAACAATGTGGACTTTTAATGCTGCCTAGAAATAATTTTTTTCTTAGTTCATTTATTTTTCCATCCTCTTAACTGAATTTTCATATTCCTTGTCTCTCCTCAAATATTCAACTTCTCTTAAAACCAGATGAACTCTTTGTATTCCTATCTAAGGCTGGCTCCTCTATAGCTTCCCTCTCTTCTCTGCTCAAGGACATCTCTCCTTCAGTTCTCTTCCTACTTATATCACTACCTCCCCTACATCTAGATAGAATGATTTCCATCAGTACAGACTGATTGTTCCGTTGTCTGTCTTAAAAAACTGCTTTGTCTCTCCTCATTTCCTCTCTCGTTACCGCTCCATTACTTTGTTCCCCTTTGAAGCAAAAACCCCTTAAAAGAGTTGTCAATACTAATAGTCTCCAATTCTTCTATTTCTACTTTCTCCTAAACAGGCTTCTGCCCTCATTCCTCCATAATAATTTATTTTTAAGACCACCATTGACTTCCATGTTGCTAATTCAGGGATCAATTTTCACTCTTTGAAAGATTTATGTGATATATTTGACTCGCATGACTTTTCAGTGAGAAAGTGTCAACACTTTTGGTTTTCTTCCTATGCTATTGGGTTGTCCTTCGGTTTTCTCTGTGATTTCCATCTCATATCCCCAACCACTAATTGTTGAAGTGCCCCAGGGCTTGGTTCATGAACATCTTTCCTTCTAATTTACTCCTATATCATTGGAAAGCTTATCAAGTCTTATAAATTAAATCCCATCTATATCATTAAGACCCCCAGATTTATATTTCTATTCCAGATTTCTATCTTAAATTCCAACTTGTATTCTAACCACTTTCTCAACATTTCCACTTTTAACACTTCCATCTAATATTTCAAACTTAATATATTATTTAAATTTAAATTTCTTTCTAAATCTAAATTACTAAAAGCAAGCAAGCAAACAAACAAAAAAACCTTAGTCTACTCATATTTTTTTCCATCATAGTCAGTAGTCAATCTCAATTTTTAATTATTAAGGCCAAAAGAGTTATCTGACTTCTCCATTTTTTTCCTCCCAAATTTTCTTCAGAAAATTATGTATGCTCTACCTTCAAATATATTTATACTAGAGGCCTGGTGCATGGATTTGTGCACTGGTGGGGTCCCTCATTCTGGCCTGTACCCTCCTGAAATCTGGGACCCCCTGGGGGATGTCAAACTGGTGGTTTGGCCTGTGGGGATCATGCTGAAACTGCAGGCTAGCCTGTGGGGATCATGCTGAAACTGGCAGTCTGACATCCTCTGAGATATGTAGTGAAGTGGCAGGTAGCAGGGAGGAGCCTGAACCCAGCCAGGTGCCACCCCATTCCTGCTCATCCTGGCCCCACTGTGCCTGCTGCTGCCACCACTCGATAGCTCTGCCGCGGAGGTGGGAGAGGCTCGCACTAGCTGTGAGCCCAGAGTCTGGTGCCCCCAGCTGAGTGGCACTCCAGCTCCTGTGTTGAGTGTCTGCCCCTTGGTGGTCAGTGCACATCATTGTGAATGGTAGGGTTTTATATATATAGATATATAGAATCTGACTATTTCACCTCACCTTCATTGCTACCAGAACAATCCAAGCCATTATTTATTACCATTTGTTTCCTTCTCTTGTTTTCTCACTTGAGTTTATACAGTATATTTTTTGAGCCAGAATGATCCTGATAAAGTCTTTCAAAGTTCCCCAATAGATTAACAATTAAATCTGTGTTTAAAATAGCTAAGAAGTGCTATATACCCTGTACCTTCTCTAACCTTCACACTTATTTACCTCACTCCAGCAATGTTAGGTCTTCACAAAATCTTAGATGTGCTTCCATCTTAAAGCCTTATCTAGCTATTTCCTGTGCCTGTCTCTTTCACTACATGATTATGGATCTAATTTTTTTGCATTCTTAAAATTTTTTTCTCAAATGTTACTTCTTGGATTAAGTTCTTCCTGATAACACCATTTAAAATTGAAAGCATATATATGTATATATATAATTGATTTCTGAGAGGAAGGGAGAGGGAGAGAGAGGTAGAAACATCATTGATTCATTGATTGGCTGACTCCTGCACATCCCCTATGGGGGATCAAGCCCACAACCCAGGCATGTCCCTGGCTGGGAATTGAGCTGTGACCTCCTGGTTCATAGGTCCATGCTCAACTCTTGAGCCATACCAGCTGTGCCAAACTTCCACTTCCATGCTATACTTATCTACAGCTCTAACATATTTGTGTAAGAACAATTTGGTTAAAATATTCTTACTTATTTTATCCTGCTGTCTCCTCCTCAAATATCCATATTTAATTCATCCTTCATTTCACAGTTGTTTTGTTAAGACCGAGTCCCCTTTGTTGGGACTCTTAAACTAGAGTGTCATTGAAGGCACTCTGTAATTCTGTCAATAGATTTCAACTCAGATTCACAGGTTAGACTCAAAACATAAAACTTCAATAATATTATTATTCAAGAAATAAACAAGTAAGGTTTTTTAAGGAAACAATATGTTAGAATGTTCCTCTCATGGATTTTAAGCCTAAAGAACATTTGACAAGGTACTGTAAGGCAAGTTATTAGTATTCTTTTGTAGTTCATATGAAATATGCCATTCTAATCAAGGTGCTATAGTAGCAATTAAAACAAAGCCTTGACCAGGGTGGCTCGGTTGATTGGAGCATTGTCCCATGGGCACGTAACTTCAAGTTGCAGGTTTGACCTCCAGTTAGGATGTGAGGAGTGTGTCTTAGAAATCTATCCTTGGAGGATGGTTTTAGAACCTCAGATATCTTGTTGTAAGGCAACCTGAAGTTACGCACCCACAAGGAATATTCCAATGAGACTCCCCTGCACCTAAGGTGCACATTCATTTCTGTGTAAAATGATCAACTTAGCTCAGGTGGAACTGGCAATATCCATGGAGAAAAATGCCAGCAATGAAATGCTTAAACGAATAGTATATGTACAAATCGGTGACATTCGACATTATCTGTCTGCATATTTGTGAGCTCTCTGGAGCCAACACAATATATACTGGACAGAAAATTGACTTTCTGTCAAACTGCTCAATTTTACCTCAAATACTCCCTCCTCTTTTGCTGCCTTCCATATGTGTCCGTGCCTCATCCATCTGTGATTCATTTGGAAAAATTGTCTTTGAAAATAGCATCCTGTTTCTTAGATGACGTATAGAAAGGAAAAAAAAAAATGAAGGGAGCTGCTTTTGGGTGATGGGGTTTCTATTTTTCACCAACGTAAATAGTTGTGGAGGTTGTTGCTGATTCCGTTATAATCACCCATGGGTAGAAATCCTGGTTTAGATGAGGGGAAAAACAGGTGTTTATTTTGGATGTTTCCTGAGAATATTGTGAATATTGAGGAAGTAGAAAATGGAAATCACCCACAGAACTGTTTTTTTTTTTTTTTTTTTTTTTTCTCAGCAAACTCGATGTGTTAGCTCAGCCTGAAACCCTCCTCTGGTTTAGCGACTTCGGTGCACAATGTGTTGCTTGAGAAATGTGAAAATGAAAATGACGTCCTGTTTCTGGTAGTTTAATAGCCAAGTGAATTACTTAATATATTTGATACTCCCCTTTCCTTCTCATGCACATACTATATTAAAATTTTTACTACCTAAGTGCAAGAACGAGCCTGCCTTTAGCACGAATGAGAATTTTAGATGATAAATGTCACTGTTTATTGCAAGGCATAATGCACGTAAAACTTTTGGAAGGTAGTTAAATATATCATGAGGCAAATTTTGTAAATCGCATTTTGCCCACTTCCTCAGTGTAATCCAAAGTCTATGTTACATACCAAGAAAGGAGAAATGTGAATCATGTTGTATGCTGAGGTGTATTCCTTGAAAGCATATTGATTGTGGTTCAACTATTGCTGCTCAAGTGTATGCATGAAATGTATTCCTTCTGAGATGAATTTTTTAAAAAAAGGAAGGTTAACTTTCTAAGTCGGGATGGTAAGGAAATCCTTTCCTAGGGGTTTCCTAGGACCTAGACTGATTATAAACCTTAGATTGCATTTGATGCTCTCTTTCAGGAGTCAGATAGTCTTGGAGAATGATTTTAAGAAGCTGAATCTATAGGCAGGTAGACAGGTGAGCAGGTAGGACCACCAGCATTTCAGCTCTTGTGTATTATTGGAATAAGAACCCAAGATAACCCTACCTCTGGTCTCTTAGGAATTTAAAATACTCTTAGAATTTGTTTTAAACTTGCATGGTGATTCCATCACTTCTGTACATAATTTCCAGAATACAATGCAAATACAAAACATGCTCTCTTTTTCTTTTTTCTTTAACAAAAAAATTATTTTGTGACTTTTTAAAAAATTTGTCTCCCTTGGACATTTTTTCAAGTCATGGAATATTATATATATATATATATATATATATATATATATGGCTGTTAATACTACAATATGACTCTACCATACTTTACCTACTCCTATTGTCAAATATTAAGTTGGTTTTTATTTTTATTATTGTGACAAATTAGAGGCCTGGTGTACGAATTCGTGTACAGGTGGAATCCCTCTGGGTGGCCTGTAGGTATCCGGCCAAAACCTGCAGTCCAGTGCCCCTGCAGCTCCTACTTGCTGCTCCCGCTCAGCCTGGCCCCACTGTGCCTGCTGCAGATTTGCATTCAATCAGTTCCGATCGGGAGAGGCTCTTGCTGCCACAGCAATGCTCGCCAGCCGTGAGCTGGGAGTCTGATGCCCTCCCAAGGAGAGTGGCCTGTGGGTGCGGGCCAAAACCGGCTCTCTAACATTCCCCAAGGGGTCCCAGATTGTGAGAGGGCACAGGCTAGGCTGAAGGACCCCACCAGTGCATGATCAGGCTGGGGAGGGACTGCAGGAGGGTTCCAGGGCATGTCTGGCACATCTCACTCAGTCCTGATCAGCCAGACCCCAGCAGCAAGCTAACCTATTGGCTGAAGCATCTGCCCCCTGGTGGTCAGTGCATGTCACAGCGAGTGTTTGAGCTGCCTTAGTATATCATTAGCATATTATGCTTTGATTGGTTGTTGGTTTGTTTGTTCTATTTGCATGTTATCCTTTTATTATATAGGACTAGAGGCCTGGTGCACAGGTGGGGTTGGGGGGGCGTCCCTCAGTCTAACCTGCACCTTATCCAATCCCGGACCCCTTGGGGGATGTCCAATTGTCTGAAACCAGCAGTTGAACATCCCTCTGGCAATCTGGGACCACTGGCTTCTAACTGCTCACCTGCCTGCCAGCCTGATTGCCCCTAACTGGCCTCCCCTCCTGGCCTGACCCCCCTAACTGCTCTCCCTTGCCAGCCTGATCACTCCTAACTGCTGTCCTCTGCTAGCCTGATTGCCCCTAACTGCCTCTGCCTCGGCCCCACCACATCTTTGTCTGGAAGGATGTCTGGTCTAATTAGCATATTACCCTTTTATTAGTATAGATAGTGCTGCTATGAACACTTTTTATAGTAAGTTATTTATTAGGAACTCAGTATATTTCTGCTTTTATTTAAATCATCTTTTCATTTCTCAGTGAAGCTTCATAATTTGCACAGATCTTGGATAGTACTCATTATTTTGTTCATGTTATTAAACACTCTCATTAGCTATTGGTTCTAAATGTGTTCTTCAAGATCCTCCAGGGTTTTCCAGGTAGTTAAGCATGTCAAGATGAAATGGTGACTGTGTCTTCCCTGGCTGGTGCGGCTCAGTGCACATGCCTGGGTCACATCCATATTTCTCTCTCCCCCTCCCTTCCTCTATCTGTATCTAAAAAATTAATAAAATATTAAAGAAGAAATGGTAACTGTCTCTTTTTAATACTAATACACTCTATTGTATTAGCTCACACATACAGGACAATGGTTGTTTTTATTTTTATTTAATTTATTTTTTTTAAAAATTTTGTTTTTAAATTACAGTTTACATTCAGTATTATTTTACATTATCATAGTTTCAGATGTACAGTGTAGTGGCTAGACAATACTTTACAAAGTGTTCCCCTTGATATTTCCAGAACGTGACACCATACATAGTCATGGGGATGTAAAATACAGCACAGGAAAAGTAGTCAACAATATTTAAGGACTGTGTTGAATAGCAGCGATAACAAACATTGTCAGGCTATTTTTTGCCATTAATTATCATGCTTCTTTTAAAATGTCAAATGCTACTTTGAGATTAATATTATTTATCATATTAAAGAGGTTTAACAATATGTTTTTAAAAGTACTATAAAATAGGTGCTGGTACTTATTAAAATATCTTTTATTTTTAACCTGTCTTGGAATATCATATAACTTTTGTCTTTTAGCTTTATAACAAGGTTAGTTTTAATAAGGGTTCTGTAGTAGAGTCCTCTGTAAAATAGTGGCATGAAGACTAGTATATTCACACAGAAAATTGTTGGAATGAGACAGATTTCTGAAGCTTATTAAATTAACTACCCTGCAAAAGTCATTTATCTGCTTTGAAATTTAGTTTCTTCTTTAAAATGGAAGTACTAAATCTCTCACAGAACTAATACTGTGAATACGGAGTGCTTTTTAAACTGTAAATGTTTAAATATTAGGATGGTCTCTATAATTAAAAATAATATATTTTTACTGATTTTTTTTTTTGAGGGAAAGAGGAAGGAAGGGAGAGGAAGAGAGAGAGAAACATCGATTTCCTTTGGCTTGCAGCCCAACTGGGGATCAAAACCATAACCTAGGTATGTGCCCTGACCCTAGGAATCAAACTGGCAACCTTCCGGTGCATGGGATGACACTCAACAGGCTGAGCCACACCAGCCAGGGCTGCCTCTATACTTTTATTTAACTATACTCTTACCAGTTTTCAAAGTTCAAAGAATATCAGAGTTAGTGCTTTGTTTGTAGGAGAGTCATTATTTTTATTTTCACTTTTGCTGTTCATCGTCACCTGATGATATTTTCTCATTGATTTTTAGAGAGAGTGGAAGGGAGGGGGGGAGAGATAGAGAAACAAAGATGCGAGAAACACACATCGACTGGAAAAAAAAAAGTCCAAGGTGGTAAATATGAAATCATACATTTTCATTTTAAAATTTAATAGAAGTTTCTGAATTTCTGATTCAGATAGCTTAGTAGCTCAGTGTACTTAAAAAAATTAGGAGAGTTGTCATATTGCTTCATTTTACTCTCATAAGCATCCTGACTTAGCCAGATAAATACTTAAAAAAAAAGAAAAAAGAAAATAAGACCTCGTAAAAACAGTTTGCCTGTTTTTATTAGGGTCAACGGTCTCAGTGAAATTCCAAGTCCTCTTACGTGAGCATCACTTGCAGGGTAGGACCTCACTAACACCTTAGAAAGTTCCATGTTTCTAATATGTAGTACAGTTTCCCTTAACCTTGACAAAAGGATGCTGATGTGAGGCATGGCAGGATGAATGAGAGCCCTCACAGGCCTTTTCTCAGGCTGTTGGCTCACGCTGGCATGTATGCACAGAACAGCTAGGAAGTGGGTTAGGATTCAGGGAAACTGGTCAGCGTCTCTCAGGGAACTAAAGAGTAAGTCCACCAGAGTATGTCTGCGTCCTTCCAAGGCATGCACAGTCCCAACAGGTAAAAGAATGTACATTATTATTATTAGGGAAATACTCAATGGTTCTAGCGTTACTGGGACAGAGAGAAATTTCACATGTCCCCAACATTGCATGAATATAAAAATGTAACATTTTTTTGAAAGTGTCTAAAGGCCTAAACACCATCGTAGCATAGCAGAGACCATCTTTTCTTTCTTGCTTTGCTTTTCCGCTGACACAGTCCTCTCTCAGGGGGATGGGTTCCTCTGACTGCAAGGTGCAGTTGGGTGGGTTATGGGTAGAAAATAGGGAGTGTAGGAATGAGAGCAAGGAATTGTGGGTGAGAAGAAACCTGGGTTATTACCTAAAATTATTGTCCCATCACCCAGACATACAGGGCCAGATTGCTATTCATAGGACTAGAGCATAAGATTCTGCACCAAACTGTTGAAAGGGAAATGTTATTCTTTTCATTTGCTCTTTTTCTCAATCCCACCCACTAACAGGTGAATAATTAGGCTCATTTCCATTTAATAATGTACTGTGTGGGAGTAGAGAAACCTGACACTTTGCTTCTAGAAAAATAATGGTTGTGGATTTAGCAGACACACAGAAAACCACAAATATGCCAAATTCTTTCTGAGAGTTTAAAAAATCCTTCTCTATCACACTGTGCCGAGGCTTTCCTAACCTACCTCTTTTGGCAATATTAAGTTCTTTGCCCCACATGATTCCAGGCAGAATAGGTGGAAAATTTCAATTGCTTAGAAAGCATGAAAAATGGTAGACATGCCTGGAGACTCATCTATCCTGGACTATTTTATGCGTGTGTGTGCACATTTTAAAAATTGGGTTTTCATTTTATTACTGGGGGCCCAGTGCACGAATTCTTATACCTTGAAAGGAACTGTGGGCCATGAGGCTGCAGTGAATGCAGGGGCGGGTCTCAGTCCATTTTTTTCACCCCCGCCCAGCCCCGCCTGCTGCAGCTCCCTGTCCCCTGTCTGCTGGCAGCCCCGTTCCCACCACTGCCACTTCCACATGCTGACAGCACTGGCCCTGCTAGCACCCACTGATGGTGGGGAGCAATTGAGGCCAGTGCCAGCAGAATGTGTGAGTGGGGCTGGTGCTGTCAGTGGGTGTGAGTAGTGGCTGCTGCCCCAATTGCCCCTCAGGAGCAGAGGGAGGTGGAGAAGCCCTAAGAGGTGATTGGGACTGGCACCCAACCAGCAGTGGGTGTGAGCAGTGGCTCTGGTGCCAGCAGTGGTTGTGAGCAGGGCCCTTGCTGGCAGCAGGTGGAAGAGGCGGTTGCTGGCTCCAATCACCCCTCAGGAGTAGGGGGAGGTGGAGAAGCCCTCAGGGGCTATCGGGACTGGGATCGGGCACGGCAGTGGGTGCGAGTGCTGGATGGGACTGTGGTGCACAGGAGCAAATAATTTTTAGTAACCACCAGAGGCTTGTCCCAATGACTGTGACTGGCATCCTGCCTTGGTCTGGTGTCCCTGCTCACCTGTTCCAGCATCCCACCATGGCCAATCCCCACTATGTTCTGCTCATGACCCCTGGTGGTCAGAGCATGTCATAGCAACCGGTTGTTCGGTTGTTCCACCATTCAGTCTATTTGCATATTAGGGTTTTATATAGATAGATTTAAAAAAAAATGTATCTTTATTGTTGAAAATATTACAGATAGCCTCCTTGACTCCCCCATTGACCCCCTCCACCCCACTTCTGCCATCCCCCCTTCTCCTCCCCAGGCCTTCACCACACTATTGTCTGTGTCCATGGGTTATGCATATATACATAAAAGTTATTTGGTTGATTTCTTCTGGGCCCCTGTCTCCCTCCTGCCCTCTGAGATTCTCAGTCTGTTCCATGCTTTCATGTCTCTGGGCCTATTTTGTTCGTCAGTTTATTATATTCATTAGATTCCACATATAAGTGAGAGCATGCATTTTCTTTGGATGGCACATGGACAGAGGTAAGGGGCAGAGTTCAACATATCCACTACTTTGGATCCTGTGCAACAGTGGATAAAAGTGTCAGCAGATTTAAAACTAGTTAGATTCAAGGTTGAACTTAGTGAATATTTGGATGGTAATTGTGTGAGATTTGAAACTATTAAGGCCTTTGGGTGTATAAAATCGCCCCCATGTTCTCAGTTACTATGGTAAGGAATCCCACTTTCCCCATACACATTAGTACTGTTGTTATATATCCTTGTAACTGTTGACTTTAAGATTTTTCTCCCTAAGACCTCCTAATAACTTACTTTGTAAAAAGGCAGACAAAATAGAAGAGGGCGAAGACGTAAAGAAGGTTGCATTGACTTTCCCTGGGATGGCATTTTTATTGGGATTTATGAGTGATTGTAGAGAAATCCTTTTAGAGCTGGAAAGGAATTTACAGAGATCATCAAATTCAAGCCCCTTATTTCATAAAGGCGAGCTCCCACTCTGCTATATATCAATTAAACTAAAAATTCAAAGCACAGTATAAATCATATGAACATTACCTGGGGAGGAGAGCAATAGGCGCACCATTTCCTATTTTCAGGAACACGTGGTACACATTATACAGGGTATCTCAGAGAAAAAGTCAAAAGCCCTTGATCATTGATGTTGAAGGTAAATGCCTCCAAGGCCGGTGCTCCTGAGGATGGCTGAGGCCATCTTGCTGGGGCTGCATGGTCCCTTGGATGCTTGCCCACATGGTTCTAAGTATTTATATTTGCAGCAGATGTTGAAGACTAAGTTTTAGGCTCTTAGAGTAGCTTGGTTTCTTCATGAATTGCCTATGATTTCCTTCATTGTTAGTTAGTTATATTTATAGAGTAAGTTTTGGTAAATCGGGACATTTCAACATCTTAGCAGAATGAGTGGACTTCAGTGTAACCGCTTACTTGCAGTTGAGTCTGAAAGAAATGTAACTTTGGCCTTTGACACATATTATTAACTTGGACAAATCAAGAAACTCTTCCTCTGTAAGGGAGGCACTTTCCATAAATAAACACACATTTTTGTTTGAAGGACTTGACCTATTGCCTTCAAAAGGCTTAATGTGGATTATAAGTATTTGGGTAAGTGGCTATTACATGTTATGTCTGATGGTTCCTAATTACTAGTTATACGCCAGTTTATTCCACAAACCCCCACTCAGGAAGAAAATCTGTATTCAGCTGCCTTCTCTCCTTTCCTCGCATGACCCTTCAAACTGTCATTTACTTATTCAATTCATTCAATCAGCCAGTCACTTATTCACAGGTATATATTAAGCTGCTTTCAGCCCAAGCACTATCTATGTTACTATTGACACACAGAAGTGAATAAAACATAGCCCTTTCTGTCAAGGATTGACAGAAAAATAAGATGTACACAAGTTACAGTGATGTGAACTATTATATTGGGAAGTGTTAAATATGAGGTAATTTGGAGTTGAGAAAAGGTAGTGAGATCTAAACCCCGCAGTGTATTTATAGATGTTGCCTATGTTTATATGTGTGTATTACATATGTGACATGTGAATGTGTACACACATATATAATGTGTGTGTATATAGTGTGTATATATATATAGTCATTACTCTGTATCACAACTGGATTGGTTCTAAAAACCCCTTCCTCCCTATATCCAAATCTAAGGATTTTCAAATTCCCTTTATATAACTTACCTGCTTCCCTTGTATTCTTTAATTTATCTTTAGATTACTTATGTAACCTAATACAATGTAAATATGTAAATAGCTGTTATATATATATATATATATATATATATATATATATATATATATATATATATATATATATATAGCTAATCAGCTGTTCAACCGGCTGGTAGGTATGGCATGCACTGACCACCAGGGGGCAGACTCTCAATGCAGGAGCTGCTGAGCTGTGGTGACTTGGCAGGGATGGTTTTTGGGTGACACATCCCAGAACCAGAGAGGAGGGTGCCTGATTCCTTGCAGGGCCACGCGATTGCACCTTTGGCCATGGATTATGTTGTTGCTGGGGCGCTGTCAGCCCGAATCAGCTTTACTGCACACTTACATTTTGTTCCACACCCTGTATGACAGCATCTTTGCAAAGTGCCCTCTTGTGCTCCTGGACCCCTCGGGGGATGTCTGAGATCTGGTTTTGGCCTGATCCCTGAAGATCAGGCCAAGGGACCCATCGGCCGGAAGGACCCCGCTCACTCTGCAGATGCCCTTTGAGCCAAGTGTGGCCGGCAGGGGAGGGACCAAGGGAAGTTGGCTTCAGGGCATGTCTGGCTTGTCTCTCCCAGTCCCACCCTACCAGCCACCTTCTAATTAAATTTTTTTTTTTTTTTCTAAAAACTTTAATTTATTTTATTATTTGTTTTTTTTATTTTTTTATTTTATTTTATTTTATTTTATTTTATTTTATTTTTTTAAATAAATTTTTATTGTTCATATTATTACAAGTGTTCCTTTCCCCCCCCCTTCCCACCCCACCCTCTGCCCTTTCCCCACTCCCCATTGTCCTCATCCATAGGTGCACAGTTTATGTTCAGTCTCTTCCCACATTCCCCTCTCCCCTTTTCCCCAAGAATCATCAGTTCACTCCCCTTCCATACCTCTGATTCTATTATATTCAACAGTTAATATTGTTCATCAGATTTTTTTTTTAATTTCCTTGGTTTTTAGATTCACTTGTTGATAGTTACGTATTTGTTGTTCATAATTTTTATCTTTATTTACTTTCTCTTCTGAAAGAACCCCCTTCAGCAATTCATATAATTCTGGTTTGGTGGTGATGAACTCCTTTAGCTTTTTTTTATTAGTGAAGCTCTTTATCTGACCTTCAATTCTGAGTGATAGCTTTGCTGGGTAGAGTATTTTTGGCTGTAGGTTCTTGCTGTTCATCACCCTGAATATTTCTTGCCATTCCCGTCTGGCCTGCATGGTTTCTGTTGAGAAATCAGCTGACAATCGTATAGGTGCTCCTTTATAGGTAACCACCTGCTTAGCTCTTGCTGCTTTTAATATTCTCTCTTTGTCCTTTGCTCTTGGAATCTTAATTATGATTTGTCTTGGTGTGGTCCTCTTTGGATTCCTCTTATTTGGAGTTCTGTGTGCTTCCTGGACTTGTAAGTCCAATTCTTTCCCCAGGTGGGGGAAGTTTTCTGTCACTATTTCTTTCAGTATGTTTTCGATATCTTGCTCTCTCTCATCTTCTGGGACCCCCATGATTCTGATGTTGGATCGTTTGAAGTTGTCCCAGAGGTTTCTTACATTATCTTCAATTTTCTGGATTCTCTTGCCTTCTAGCTTCTGCAGAGGAGTGTCTTCTGGCTCTTTATGTTCCAAATCTTTGACTTGATTCTTGCGATCTTCTATTCTGTTTTTAGGACTCTGTAGAATATTTTTTATTTCAGACAATGTATTCTTTATTTCTTGTTGATCCCTTAGCATTTCTTGTTGATCCCTTTTCATATCCTCATAGGTCTCATTTATTTTATCGGCCTTTTCTAGGAGTCTCTTGAAAAACCCTATAAGTGTGGTTTTGAACTCTATATCCAGTCTCTTTTTGTCCTCCATTTCTTTCGTTTGTGATCTATTTGGTTTAGGCATTTTCGCAGGCAGCTTTCCTGATGGGGGCGGGGTTTCAGGGTGGAGCCTACAGCCTTGGCTTCCGTCAGCCCCGCCCTATGGGACTCCTGAGACTCAGGGTCCTTCAGTACTTGTTGTAAGCACCTCTGAGAGAAAGGTGCCCTCGATTTTCGCCTGCTACCAAACAGTGTAAGCTCTCCCGCAATGGGCCCGAAACTGGGGTTCAGTTCAGTTGGAAGTGGAGTTGGAGGTGGCGTTCAGAGCAGTCTGGAGCCTGTCTCCTTCCCGCCAGGGCAGTCCTACGGCACAGCCGGCCGGCCCTTCTCTGCGCGCTGTGTGCGCGCCTCTGGGACCTCCTTTCGCTGCTTCCCCGAGTACCGCCTTACAGCCCAGCTCCCTCTGGATGAGCCTGGGTCCCCAGGGTCTGGCCTAGAATGGGGGTTCAGAGCAGTTGGGGGCCCAGCACAGTCGGAGTGTTTATCTCCTTCCCGCTAGGGAACGCCAGCCAGGCACTCGGCCTCCCTCCTCTCCGGCTCTGTACTCGCCGCGCGCGCCGCGTGTCTCCGTACCTTGGGCTTTTACAGCTCCTCCGCGCTTCCTTCTGGTTTTCTCCTTGCTTCTCGTTGTAGAATTTCCAGTCAGTTGACTTTCCTGTAGTTCTGGGTAATGTCCATTTTATATTTTAGTTGTATTTTATTGAAATTGTTGCGTGCGGCTGCGGCTAGGTGCCTACCCGAGCAGCCATCTTGGATTCTCTCTCCCTTCTAATTAATTTAATTAATTTTCTTTTGAATCTGTGCACTGGGCCACTAGTGTTTGTGTGTGTGTGTGTGTGTGTGTGTGTGTGTGTGTTGTGTGTGTGTGTATACACATATATATCGATATATACACATACACACATACATACATACACTAGGGGCCTGTTGCATGAAGATACATGCAATAGGCCTTCCTTCCCCTGGCTGCCGGCACTGGTTTTCCTCCGGCACCTGGGACCCAGGTCTTCACTCTGGCCACTGCCTATGGAGCCACCAGTGTTTGCTCTGGCCGGAGCCTTCAGTCTTTTTCATTCTGGCTGGAGTGCCGCTCCTATAGCTCCCTCCACCCCCTGCCCTTCCCCTCATAGCAGGCGTCCTGTCCTGTCTGGGTCTCCCATCTGTATATACAAATTTACCTGCTATCTTTTTTTGGGTTAATTTGCATACTCACTACTGACTGGCTGGTGGGCATGGTGGAGATATATGGTCAATTTGCATATTTAACTTTTATTATTATATCTATACATATATACACACACACACATACATATATACATATGCACACACTACACAAAATCACATACATACTAGTACATATCATATAGTGTGTGCGTCAGAGTTAATACTTCTGTGTTTTATTTTGTTACTATGTTTTAAAAAACCTCTTCAGGTAAGGTATTGCTAGGAGAAGTGACAGATTTAGGTATCAGACCAATGAATATTCTTTATTCAAAATTTCACTTCTTAGCTCTACCTGTGGATTGATGTCTTTCTATTTTGTTCTCTGTATACCATGAGCATAAATAGGGGGACAAATGTTTCTTGCTGTCCTGTAAAGCTGTACACTTTTTATCTCTAAGGCCTCAAACCTCCTACATGAACAGAAAGGATTTACTGAAGGAAGGCAATCCAAATAAATAGCCCCCCTCTATCAGATGGAAGTCACTTTGAACACTTAACAAATACTCCAAGCACTAATGACAACAAGCAAGATAGAAGTTTATTTTTCTTTTATGCAACCATCTGGTATAGTGTAAGGCCTATTTTAGACATTTCGTGATGTCAAGGACCTAAGGTCCTTTTATTTTATTGTGTCACCATCCATAGGGTGTTGCCTTTATTTGTTTAGAGTAATTCATTTACTATCTTTCCTGAAATCCTGCAGGCAGGAGGAAGGAAAGGGACAATGAGGGCTTGCTTGTTTGCGCTAAGACTATGTCTTGGAAGTTGCACCTAATTTCCGCTCAGATCCCATTGGTCACAATTCTTCATGGGACTGCAGCTCATTCAAAGCGTGGCCAGGAAATGTAGGCATTCATAGGGCAGCCATCTGCCTTACATAATCAGATCCAGTTCGCAGTTTCTGTCATAGCCTTTGCACCTGGCGTAAAGGTAATGTTTACTTCACTGTAATTCCACTCCCTGTTACTTTGTCCTTATAGAATCTGGCACCCCCAGATGAAGACCTCAGTTCCGTTTCTGGTAGATTTTTCTAGCAGAAGGAAGCGCTTGCTGATGTTCACTGGATTATCAAAATTGTTTGTGGTTATTACAGGAAGTAACATCATTTTAGAATTTCCACATGTCTTTGCCAAGAAAACAGTTCTTTTTATGATGGATTGAGCCTCACCTCTCCTCCCCTTCAGGGCTGGTATCCAAATAGAATAGATCACTTGTTTTCTTTACTAAATGTTCCAGACGGTTAATTCATTGTCCAACAGGAACTGTGCCAGGTTGCTGAGGCCTCTTGAAGGCAAAGTTACATTAGATTTTTGCTGTTGTTGAAAACAGGCCTCGGGAATCTCTTTTGTATCCCTCCTCCTTTATTGTAGTGATCCTTACAACACTTGGCAGATGAAACAATAATTAGCTTCATTTTACATGAGGGGAGGCATGAGAAGATAGTACAGGTTGCCAGCCATCCTAGAGGACATTGCTAACAGGACTAGAAGCTTACGCACCTGGCGAAATTGCATTCCTTTCTTTATTTGTCATATTGATTTAAATGTCAAAGAGTTGAGGGAGAATTCAGACACATCTGGGTTGTGTCAGATTCATGACAGGGCTGGACTGATGTGAGGCTATTTTGTGGTCGTTTCATGTGATAGGGAACAAAATTGAGTTTCCCTTCTTTGTGGTCTGAGGCCCAATCCTTCATTGCAACCAGGTTCCTTAGCAGATGGTGGTGATAACACAGGAGATGAGCTTTGACTGAATCACGTATACATTTTCTGGAGATGACGAATTTATCCTTGGAGGTAAAATGGATGCTAATCTCTAATGTGAGATGACAGGGTTAGTTCCTTCCCCTCACCCCACCTAATGTAATAAGTGTCACCTTTTTAATGATGACATATGCTTTGCACTCTGATTCTCTGAAGGATGCACATAGGGTCGTAGATTCAACTTCTACTGCAATGCGTATGTGAAGGAGACATGGAATGTTTTTATTTCGTCTATAATAAATCCTTCTGTTCATTTCCGTGATCAAGATTCCACTTGGTAATTATATGGAAAAAATGAATTTTAGTCCAATTTAGTTTATATTTTAGCTTCATCGGTGCATAGTCGTTCTTAGATAAAACTGCACTGGTGCCCAGCCAGCATTTTCCTGTGCCTGCTTCACTTCCTAAGGTGGCATCTAGCAGTATGAGGACTTACATAATTTTGGTGAGAAGGTCACTCCTTGACCTTCTGCTGGACCTTCAGTGGACACTGGCTGGTATCTCCGTTTCATGCTGGTTTTCATTAGATCCAGATCTCTAAGTCCCCCTCTATTGAGCCCATTGGCCTAGTGGTGTTGCCTATATGTGCCTTTCAAGGTCCCACTGCAACTCCATGTAGCCTGACGATAGCCAAGAAGAGGTGTCAAGAGACCTAAACCTCAAGCCTTTATTGCCTGACCACTGGCATGTTTGTGGCAGGAGAAAAAGAGACATAGATTTCTCTTTGCCATGGGCAGTGGTCGGCAAACTCATTAGTCAACAGAGCCAAATATCAACAGTACAACAATTGAAATTTCTTTTGAGAGCCAAATGTTTTAAACTTAAATTTCTCCTAACACCACTTCTTCAAAATAGACTCACCCAGGCCATGGTATTTTGTGGAAGAGCCACAGTCAAGGGGCCAAAGAGCCGTATGTGGCTCTCGAACCACAGTTTGCCGACCATGGGCCATGGGCATTCAAGGCCACAGCAATGGCAGCCATGTCCCATTCCTACTGTGGGAGAATTCCATGACCTGAACTGTTGACATGGCGAAGGGAAATTTGGGAAATTCCTTCTCAAGATGAATAATTTTATTTGAGTCATTTACTAACTTTCTTTCTGTAACAAATTCTAATGGCTATATGTTGAGGATTCTAGCAAAATAGCAACATCAGAAAAAAACAGAAAATAAATATTGATAAAATTACATATATGTAATTCTTGATCCTTATGCTGCATTATTTTCTCCAAGGGACTCCTGTGAGACCCCAGTTCCAAGTCCATTCAGCCAATACACAGATCCTAGTTCCCTGGTCTGCTTTCTCCATCTGATAAAGGAGTTAATATTCTGCTATCATTACAGCTGATATACGTTCCAAATATGGTGTGGGCAAAAGCAAGTTTACAGTTGTTTGTATGGAATATAACATAATAATTAAGAAATAATAATACAAGAATAAACTATTTCATGTGCTCACAACTGTAAATCTACCTTTGCCCACCTCTGTGTATCTATTTCACTCTTTATCTTCTCTTGAGAAAAAGACAACGTGGCTTTTTGTTGTTGTTGTATATACAATAATGGATATATAGAGAAAGCTATGCGATTCTTTTTTTTTTTTTTTCCTGTTTAGATTTTAAATATAATTATTAAAATTGGAATCTTGGAAACCAATGACAAAAGCCATTTCACCTCTCTGGGAAGAGCGATACACCTGTCTTTAATCACCATTCACCAGGTGACTGCAGCACAGCAGGCCTGAGCAGTGTGCGCAGAAAACAGGCCATGCCATCCAACAGCTCTGGGCGATTCCGCTTATGTTCCCCTCTTAGAAACAGACGGGATAGTTTAGGATGTTATAGGATCCTGCAGTTAAGAAACGTGATTCTGTTCAACATAATGTTGCCCAAGGTTATGAGACCAGAGAAACATTGTCCTTTTAATTTTTTTTGTGGGACACCTCACAGCATTATGCAAAAATAAATAAATAAATAAATAAAGAAGTTAAACTATGGAACACATTTCAGGAAATGCTGATTTAATGCTAGGACCCTCAAGAAATCATTTCTGCAAAACAAAAAATGTTTTAATGCTTGGTAAATAGTCATTTTATATCAGGAATGTCCTTTGATGATTAAGTGTGTAGTATTAGGTGGATGAATATATATATATATATATATATATATATATATATATATATATATAGTGTGTGTGTGTGTGTGTGTGTACTGGTATATATATATCTCTCACAAATAATGTCACTTTTCCAACCGAAGAAATGTTTATTTAGATATTTTGATGTTATATCATTTTGAGTTACTCCACAGCCAGCAGTTATAAATGCCATTTACATTTCTCTTCTAATCACAGATACTGCAGCCTCTCAGTCTTTCGAGTCAGACCTGTCTGGCTATTTACACTTGAGGAAAAGAATAGTATCTTCCAGCTGCCTGCTAACCCACTGTTTTCAAGTCTCATTTAATTATTTTTAACAGATTGTTTTAAAGGTCACTTAAAGAGAATGTCTTATTTTTTCCCTCACACTACATGCAACTTCTGTAGTGTCCTTGTATTAATATGTTAAGAAAGCCAAATTGGAGAAGCTCCTTAAGAAATTTAAAAGGCTTTGTCTTAAAAACAAAATCTGAATCATACTAAATCCGTCCAAATATTTAATGTTAGTAGCTTTGAAATAATTTTCTCTATGAAGTATTATTCACAATTCTGCTTTTTTCCCCCTTAGAGATGGATGCTTATGTATTTTACCAACCTTTGCCCTGATTTCATGGCCGGCTGTTGGAATTAGCAAGTTTTGAGTTTGGGGACCCAGTGAGGCTGTACCAGATGTGTTGAGTTTAGCCTTTAGCAAAACTGCATTAGACTTTCATCAGCATATGTCTCTGTCAGAGCGAGCAGATGAGAGCTGGTAGAGCAGCTTGAATCCCAGTCATTTTCACTAAAAGCAGCAAATAATGGATATTAAGTACTTAATTAGAGAGGGAACATTCCAGATTGGAAGGGATTCAACCACAACTTTGACGGAGCAAGTGTTCAGTTTGCATCGCCAAGGGAAAAACACTATTAAGTGGTCCTTCTGTGGATTATGCCAAAAAGCTATTTTAATCCACAAAATATCTTTCAAGTGTCTAACATATAAGTGGATATGCTGGAGAAATTACTGCTCTTCAGACAAAATCATGACCGAACTGGACAGGATTTCCTCTTTGTCCAAATGCAGATAAATGCAGTTTGGGTGCAATGGAAGTCACCAGAACAGCTGGTGTGCAATTTGCTTTGTAAAGATGGACAACCTCAGCTCTGTACCAGCTTGAACTCTAGTTGGCTGTGCCACCTTAGACAAACCACACTGCCCAGGGCAGAGTTTTTTCATCTTTACATAGAAGGGGATGGGCAAAGTAATCTTGAAAATAAACAACTTTTCTACTATTTTTGGATTTCAAGATTTTATTTATTTTTTATTGATTTTTTACAGAGAGGAAGGGAGAGATATAGAGAGCTAGAAATGTCGATGAGAGAGAAACATCGACCAGCTGCCTCTTGCACATCCCCTACTGGGGATGTGCCCGCAGCCCAGGTACATGCCCTTGACCGGAATCGAACCTGGGACCTTTCAGTCCGCAGACCGACGCTCTACCACTGAGCCAAACCAGTTTCGGCAGATTTCAAGATTTTAATAACCTCACATATACTTCTGTAGACTATGTTTTTTTTTTCTTTTTTCTCATTCTTCTCTGTGGGTTGGCCCACAGCAGTATGTGTGGTCACTTGGATGTACAGTTTCATGATTTATTATATATATCAATGCAAAGCAAAACCAGTGGAAGAAACAGCAGATAAACACCGAATTCCAAAAGCTTTTTTGAGCACAGTTTCAAGTTAATCCTTTTCTATATTCCTCGCATTATTTATAGTACAACTTTATATTAATCCTTTCCCACACAGAAAGCGTGGTTCTGTTTCTAATTGCTTCTTAGTTAGTGGTCATGTGTTTGTCATTATAATGTCAATATTTAAGGTCAACCTCCATAAGCAGATTAACTGACAAGAAGAGTCTGTGCCTAATTTAGCCCTTCTCCTAATGCAGTGGCCAGCAAACTCTTTAGTCAATAGAGCCAAATATCAACAGTACAACGATTGAAATTTCTTTTGAGAGCCAAATTTTTTAAACTTCTTTTAACACCACTTTTTCAAAATAGACTTGCCCAGGCCATGGTATTTTGTGGAAGAGCCACCCTCAAGGGGGCAAAAAGCCCCATGTGGCTCTTGAGCAGCAGTTTGCCGACCACGGTCCTCACGAATCCTAACTTAGCTGGGTTAAATGTCCACTGCTCTGAGCTCACTGTTCTGCAGTCAAAGCTTACAAGACATCTTCTTTCCTTTTAAATCTCTTTCTAAAAGGTTGCACCTCTTTGTGTAGTTGCTCCCAAATTTACTGACATAACACATTTTATTTTTAATAACCGTGACATTTCTCCTTCCTTTTTTAAGCGATGGATTCTTCTGAATTTCCCCCCTCTTCAAAACTCTTACCCTGACATTTTCCTGGGCTTTTGAATATAGTTGGTCCTGGATTTCATGGATGAATGTGAGATGAAAGTTACTGGTGATCTGGAAAAGGCATGAGGATAATGTTAGTATTTTAAAAGCAGAACACATATAATGGCACAATGAAGTCAGGATATCTTGGAAAGACACACAAAATACAGGATACCTAGAAACTCTGGAAACTGAAATTAACATAGAATGTCATCTAAGACACCTTCAGTCTTTTTGGAAGAAAATGAGTGTTATCAGCCAAGACCAGTTTGGCTCAGTGGATAGAGCGACGGACTGCGGACTGAAGGGTCCTGGGTTCAATTCCTGTCAGGGGCATGTACCTTGGTTGCGGGCACATCCCCAGTAGGGGTTGTGCAAGAGGCAGCTGATCGATATTTCTCACTCTCTATTCCTCTCTCTTCCTCTCTGTGAAAAGTCAATAAAATATATTTTAAAAAATGAGTGTTATCAGTGTTGCCAAGTTCAATGGTCACTCTGTATAGTCGGCTCTGTGTTTTAAAGTGTTGGCTAACTCATTCCTAGACTGTTTTCCTGAAGTAATCATCGAGGTTTAGCTGCCTGTGGGAGAAAACAAAACAACAATGTCTTACACTAGCTAGAGACATGTTCCTTTCTTACTGAGGTAAATAAACCTGGAGATGGGCATCCAGGGACGGGATGGGATGTAGTCTTTACAACATTCTGAGCAGCAGATTTCCACCTTTCTGTGCCATTCTAGTCAATAGCAGGAAAACAGAAGGAAAGCCCCTCACTGGCTGAAACTGCCTGCCTGGAGTCAGTCCCACATAACCAACCCTTCTGCCTGCCTCTGATCCCGTAGTTCTGGGTCAGGCAAGAGAAACTGGGAAAGACATGTTAATAGTGTTGGCAATGTACCCAGCTAAAAGTGGGTTTCCTTTACTAAAAGGAGGGGGAGAAGGGATTTTTGGGATAGGCGAAAAGAGCTAGGAGAATACTGATGAAACCCCACATTTTGTTAATGAGAAAACTGTGTCCTGGTTTATTAAAGGATTTACCAAAGATCACATGACAATGGATGTATTAGAGGGTGAGAATCATAGCCCTTGATAATGTTACCATGGCCCATGGTCTTGCCTTTGGCCCGGCAAGCTCACACATCCATCTCTTGCGGTAGGGTTAATTCAGAGATGCTGGCTCACACTAATAAAACTCACATAGCACCAACAAAAAAGTCATTTCATTGACTTACAATCAAAACCAGAACTGGTCAGGGAAGACCAAAAGAATTCTTGGGTAATTTTATGGGAAAACAAATTAGTGGTATGAAACTTGGAGAGCACGTTCTAGTTTCATGTTTCTAGACTATAAGTCAAACTATTTTATGCTTTTGGGATTACTAAAGGCTTAGTAAATTTATAGTCATATAATGCTAATGGAACTGGGGGACAATATTCACATCCTTCAAGCCAGTCTTGTCCAATAGAACACTAATGCAAGCCACATGTGATGCAAATTTTTCTAGAAGCCACATAAACATAAAGAAATAGATAAAATTCAATATATTTTTAACTCTATAAAAATATTTCAGTATGTAACTAATGTAAAATTATTCATATATTTTACATTTCTTTAAATGATATATTTAAAATTTGGTGAATGGGTTACACTTACAGCACATGTCAATCAGACTCGCTACATTTCAAGGGCTCAATGTCCATATGTAGTCAGTGGCGACCTGAGTGCATAGGTTGGCCTCAGTTATCTTTCCACTTTCTCCTGGTTTTATTAAGAAACCAGTTTGGCCCTGCCTGGGTTGCACAGTGTTGAGTGTCAACCCATGAAGCAAGAGGTTATTCGTTTGATTCCCGGTCAGGGCGCATGCCTAGTTTTTGGGCTTGATTCCCAGTAGGGGACGTGCAGGAGGCAACAGACAATGATGTTTCTCTCTCGTTGATGTCTCTATCTTTCTATCCCTTTCCATTCCTTTCTCTCTAAAAATCAATAAAAACATATTTTTAAATATATTTTTTATTTATTTCAGAGAGGAAAGGAGAGGGAGAGAGAGATATAAACATCAAGGATGAGAGAATCATTGATTGACTGCCTCCTGGATGCCCCCCACTGGGGATTGAGCCAGCAACCCAGATGTAACCTTGACTGGAATCAAACCTGGGACCTTTCAGTCCACAGGGTGACACTCTATCCACTGAGCCAAACCAGCTAGGGCAAAAACATTTTTTTTTTTTTTAAATAAAGAAGCCAGTTTGGTGAGTCATATCAATATTTTTTATTAAAGACAATAAATGTAAATTAGAATAGAATAATATAGAGTGGAGAATATAAACAGGCATTTTTTCAAGGGTGCTTGTGTGTCATAGGTGATGATGTGAAATGTGTTTCTTATTGCAGCGTTTTTCAACCGCTGTTCCGCGGCACACTAGTGTGCCGCAAGATGTTGCCTGGTGTGCCGTAGGTGCAGACAAGACAAGAATTTTATAATTTTTCACTATTTTGTTTACTTAATATTTCATAATAAAGTAGTTATAAAATACTTTCTTTGTGTTTATTTGATTCCTATTCAAGAGAATTACTTTATATATAGTCAATATAGGCACAGAGTTAAATTTTTTAACATTTTCTAATGGTGGTGTGCCTCGTGATTTTTTTTCATGAAACAAGTGTGCCTTTGCCCAAAAAAGGTTGAAAAACACTGTCTTATTGTATATCACACTTGAAAGTTTGAAAGCCTTCTCTCTATGTTGATCTAATTTATTCCCTTGATAGGTTACTTTATAAATGTAGACATGCTAAGTTTCTACTTACCTATTTCCATACTGACAGATATTGAAATTATTTTTCATTTTTCTCTTTTACAGAAAATAAAACATACTTCATGTATTTTCCTAATTTTTTAAAAATACATTGAAGTACAACTGCTATATGAAATGTTGCAGTAGGTGGGTTTTCATTTTTTTAAAATATTACCACAATGCTCTCCAGTGTATCTGTATTTATACCTGCACCAGCAGTTTATGAGAATACATGTTTTCTTGCATTTTCACCAGCACTTCTTAATTTCAAGTTTTTATTTTTGAAAATATGAATGGTGGAATAGTTATCTTGTTTTAATCATCACTTCTCTCATTATTATGATGTTAGATAAACTTTTCTTCACTCATATTTTAAAGATTTTAATTACACTATATGTGAGCATAATGAGCTGTGTAAGGGATGTTACACATACCTCATGTGTAATCTTTGGGAATTCTACCACTTTCCCACAGGTCTTTTCCTTCCTGAAAGCAACCACTTCCAGCTCTTCTGTCTGTTTATTTTGGTGTTTACATTTACCTATTAAATAACTTTTGAATTAACCTCTTACGCTAATGAAGACTTAACTCTCTCCCACACCTTCACTTCTGTGGCACACTTAGTCCGTCATATTTTCCCATTCTCCCAGTACCATAATTTTGCATACATCAGTAGTCAGTGCTTGCATTTTTATTACTGTGTAAGCACTATTTATGGCTGAGTCATGTAATACTATGAATCTTTCCCTCTACACTTTGCTTTGCTATGCAAGGCTAAATATTGACATCTTTTTCCACTGAGTTTAAATTTCTATACTTATCATTAATTCAGGCTAAACTCTTCAAAAATTATCTAGACAGCAGCATTTTTGGATGCGTCAAGGATTTTATTCATTTTCTGAGAAATCTTTTCTCCAGGTTCTTGTTAACCTACTCTGTTATCAAATGGCTCTCTTTATGGAGACAGACATTATTGTTATTTATTAATGAGTTGCTTAATTAAATAAGATTTTGATGTTGTTCTTCAACTTATTTTTTTTATATTTACAAACTTTACTTTCTAAAATTCTGTATAACCTCCTCTTTTGTTAAAAATATATTTTATTGATTTTTCACAGAGAGGAAGGGAGAGGGATAGAAAGCTAGAAACATCGATGAGAGAGCTACATCGACCAGCTGCCTCCTGCACACTCCCCACCGGGGATGTGCCTGCAACCAACGTACATGCCCTTGACCGGAATCGAACCTGGGACCTTTCGGTCCGCAGACCAACCATTTATCCACTGAGCCAAACCGGTTTCGGCTGTATAACCTCTTCTTAATTTGCTCTTTTTCCTTCTGAATTTTTGATTCAGAAGAAAGCTTGAAAGCTTAATTTATTTTAATTAGAAATAGAAACATTTAAGGCTGCTCATTTTCCTCTGAGAACTATTTTGCGGTGTCCTGTAGCATCCTGCATTTCTTTCTTCTAGTGTTACTCATTTCTAAACAGTGTAAGAGAGTATTTTGTTTTCTTCTTTGATCTAGGAGGTATTTGGAAATGAGGTGTTTCATTGAAAGATATTAGATTTTGTTGGGGTAGATGGAGGGCTTTTCCCCATCCCCTCCCTGGCTTAAACAGCAAACACTTATTACTCCCAGTTCTGGAGGCTGGACGTCCAAGACCAAGGTGCCAGCAGATCCTGTGTCTAATGAGGGCTCTGTTTGCAGATTGTCTTCTTGTTGTAATCTCACATGGTGGAGAGCAGAGGACAGAATGAGCGGTCCAGTCTCTTCTTCATAAGGGCACTAATCCCATTCAGGAGGGCTCCACCCTCATAAGCTAATTACTTCTGAGGGCCCATCTTTTGATACAGTCAGAGATTTCTTTCTTTTTATTTTTTTTAAATGTTTATTGAATTTATTGGGACAACATTGGTTAATAAACTTACAAAGGTTTCAAGTGTACAGTTCATTAATACATCATCTGTATATTGGTTTATGTGTTCACCACCAAAAGTCAAGTCTCATTTTGTCACTATTTTCCCCCCTTTATCCTCTCCTACATACCCTCCTTTCCATCTGGTAATCACCATACTGTTGTCTGTCTCTATGAGGTTTTTTTTTTTTTTTCTTAAACCCTTGACCATTTTTTTCACCCAGCCTCCCAACCCCTCCCCTCTAACAGCTGTGAGTCTGTTCTCCATATCTATGAGTCTTTCTATTTTGTTTGTTCGCTTATTTTGTTGGATACAACAGAAACCGGTTTGGCTCAGTGGTAGAGCGTCGGTCTGTGGACTGAAAGGTCCCAGGTTTGATTCTGGTCAAGGGCATGCATATTGGTTGCGGGCACATCTCCCGTAGGGGGTGTGCAAGAGGGAGCTGGTCGATGTTTCTCTCTCATCAATGTTTCTAGCTCTCTATCCCTCTCCCTTTCTCTCTGTAAAAAATCAATAAAATATATTTTTAAAAAAAGAAGTTGGATACAGAAGGAAGAGATGGCAAAGAGACCTGAAGGGGGTGTTAGAGAGAAGAGAAGATTCCTGAAGACAGAAGGAAATATTTCGGGAAGGATGGGTAGGAGTTAGCCTAGTGAGATATTGCTAAGAGGTCAAGTAAAGATGGGGACTGGAAAATGTTCTTGGAATTTAGAGACATAAAGGCCATTGGTGACAGTTATTCATACATAAACTCCCAATTTTATTATGTTTCTGGATTCTGCAGGTTAGGAATTCAAACAGGGCACAGTATAGGTGTTTGTCTCTGCTCCCCCATGTCTGGGACTCTGCTGCAAAGACTTGGAGGCCAGGAGTGACTCTGGGCTAGCATCTGGAAACATCTGCAGGTTCATGCTAACCTATCTGTTGCTTGGGCGGGAAGCCTGGGAGACTAGGACACTTAACCCCTTGACTATACATGGCCTCTCCTTGTGGCTTGGTTTGTCAACTCAGGCTCTAAGCTATGTTTTCAGAGAGCAAGGCAGAAGTTGCACCTTTTCTGAACTGGTCTTAGAAGTCACTGCATTCTGCTGGTTACAAGTGAGCCTTATGTTTCAAAGGGAGAGAGCACAGACCTTCACCTCTCTCCCAGAGGAGTTTCAGAGTGTTTGTGGGCATGTTTTAAGACTGTCATCAGGACTTTACTACCAGTCTCCAGGGAGAGGAGGAGCCGGACTAACGGGGGCTGCAGGGTAATAGAAAGTGACAGGGGCCACTTGAGTGCAAATTCATTTTATAATTAAAATCAAGAAAAACTTGAAGTTTGTTTGAATCTGACATAAACGGGATGCAGAGAATAGCGAGGGATTTTAATATCCCTCAAAATGGAGACAGCTGGTCTGAGTCTGCATTTGGAAACTGCACACTCAGCCTTTGAATCAAGCATCTTAAAATAATTCCCCAGTAGGTTTTTAAAAAGTAAACTGCAAACTCTTAGGATAGCAGGTGGAAAACTTTGATCACACCCATTTAACAGGGCACAGAAACGGTAAATGGCTTCTTAGGCTCTGGAAGTGTCAAAAATTATAGCAATACTCGTGATCTGTCTCTGTGGGTCCTTATGTGTGAAAAGACGTGTACATGGAAGACAATCAAATCTTGCTGTCAGACACAGTATTTTTCTAACTGCCTCAACAATTTTGATTTTCTTTCCTAACTTCAAATTCTGTTTCACTTTTGTAATGACCTTCAACATTTGCACATAAAGGTATACATTCCACATTGTATGTAGCATTGCAATTCTCTTGGCATAATTATAAGTTTTCAGCCAATAGCACATCTTAAAAGACTATGTAGAAATTTGCAACAGAATGACTCCAACAACATCTTTAAAACTCAGAAATTATTTTTTTCTTTCATTGTTTAGTTAAAACCCCCCAAAGCTCAATGGAATCAGAAGACATTTTTGTTATTTGTCATAAAATTGACCACAAATTAATTTTAAACTACTGTTGACATGAGCTAAAATTTGATTCTGGCCATTATTTACTGACTTGCTCTTTTATTCACCCATTAATTTGTTTATTCAGTCAATAGTTGCATGCTTACATTTTTATCTTTCCACCTTCCTTTATAAAAGGAACTTCTGGGAAGAGATCAACCAATAAACTTGTATGCATATATGCATGACCCACGGCCACAGGCAATGGGGTGATGAGATCCTGGGGGTGGGTATCATCTAGGGGAGGACGGAGAGGGTCAGAAGAGGTAAATGGGGGGAAAAGGAGGACCTATGTAATACTTTCAACAATAAAGTTTTTTTTTAAATAAAAAAAATAAAAAAGGAACTTCTAAAATTTAGAATAGATTGAATTCTAGAAAAGTTACAAATACTCATATACATCACATCACACGCAATCCCCCCCGTTGTTAACTTCTTACATTAGTAGGATTTATTTGTCATACCTAGTGAACAAATATGGATGATTATTTTTAACTGAAGTCCATGCTTTAGTAGGACTTTCTTAATTTTTACCTAATGCTATTTTCCTGTTTCCAGATATTATATTACACTTAGTCACCATGTCCCCTTAAGTTTCTTTATATTGTGACAGTTTCTGGGGTTTTCCTTATTTTTGATGACTTTTTGAGGAGTCCTGGTCAGAGATTTTGTAGAACTTCTCATACTTTGGATTAATCTGATGTTTGATTATTTGTTCTTCACATGACTAGACTGGTTCTTGCAGGTGGAAGACAAGAGAGGAAAAGTGCCATTTTTATCAAAGGTACATACCCTGTTTCCCTGAAAATAAGACAGTGTCTTATATTAATTTTTGCTTCCAAAGTTGCGCTAGGTCTTATTTTCAGGGGATGTCTTATTTTTCCATGCGCTAGGTCTTATTTTTGGAGGATGTCTTATTTTCGGGGAAACACGATACTCTGGATGTGACTTATTGAGGAAGATAAGCCTGGACACATGGGTGGGGTATTGCTTGTCCTGTTTCTCCTCCAAGTTCCTCTTTCGTCCGTTTCACGCTGTCTTCTTTGGAAGGAAGTCATGAGCACAGCCCACACTGAAGGGGTGGGCAGTTAGGTTTCACTTCCTTTAGGCGGCAGTCTCTACCCAAATCTTCACTCTGGCCTGTGCTTGAAAAACCCACGTTTGACTCCAAAAATGAGATAATTCATATAAAGCACTGACAACTATGGCTGTCACATAGTAGGTACTCAAATGCAATTCATTTCTTCCCTCTCCCAAGAAGCTTACAATATAATAATGATGCATTTGGAAAAAATATGATATAGAATGTAAAAGCATAAAATTATTTTTCAGTTTATTATGAGATGTTTCAACATATAGATCATTCTAAAATTTATATAATGCACATACCAAGCAATTTTAGTAGCCTATCCCATTTTGCCATATGTTCTTAATATTATTTTTTTTTAATTTTAGAGATAAAATACTGCTATAATGGGATCTATTAATATAAGAATATCCTCTCTGATTTCTGGATATCACTGCTAGCTATATAAATAATCACTATAGCAAAGAAAACCTTAATTTTCATGCATGTGAGCTGTATTATTTATCTGGATTAAGAGAATTTTACTTCTTTTCTTGTTCTGATGACTTCTGATTGTTTTCCCTGCCCCCAAGAAGATAAATTTGGATTTAGTGTTACATTGATCAGAAACAGGAGAGACTCCTTAGAAATCAAACTGAAAATCCAGTTTCTATGTATACAAAGCTATGTCAGTTTCCTAACCAGGAAAAGAGGGACTATATCTGCTTTAAGCTCCCAATTGTTTAGACAAGGCCCCAAAGTGAATTGAAGTAAGATGGCAATGGTGACAGGAAGAAGTAGGATGTGCAGCTAGACGTGGGTGAGTTTTTGATTGGCTGCCGATTCCCTAAAGGCTCTGCTGCAGGGGCAGAGGTGGGAAAGAATAGATAAGCTTCATATCTAGGCAGGAGCCTGACACATTGAGAAGCCAATCCTACTGCCCTCATAGGATGGGGCTGACATCACTTTTCCTCAGGAACTTATACTCTCCATCTAGGTGGAGGGGTTTAAAATGGTAGTGTGCTTCAGAATCATGGAAAAGGACATGTGAAATTTCACATCCATGGGCTCTCCTTCCCTTCCCCAGAGAATCTGACAGTGTGATGTGTTGCCCAGGATCTTGTATTTGACTGGTTCTAATCCATGAGTTCTAGGGACCACACTCATCCAGGTGCTTCTGCTTGAGAGGATGTTTCATTCATCATGTTTGACTGGTTCTTGAACTAAACTTACTATGAGCAAGGCCACAGCATTATCTTGAAGGAGAAGTTAGAGTCCGAATCTCACTGATATTGGACAATATATCTGCTTTTAGTATTTCCCACTTGTATCCAATGCCTATGTTTCTACCAGGCAATAGAAATTAGGAGCTGAACAAAGACAGTAGGACCTGAAAGAAAGTGCCAAAATATGACAAGTGTTGTGGAGGCAAAATCTGCAGATCATCAGGAGAATTAGAAGGTAGCCTGGCTGGCATGGGTCAGTGGTTGAATACTGACTTATGAACAAGGATGTCACAGTTTGATTCCCGGTTAGGGCACATGCCTGGGTTGCTGGCTTGATGCGTAGTAAGGAGGTGTGCATGAGGCAGCTGATCAATTCATCTCTCTCATCATTGATGTTTTTTTTTTATCTCTCTCTACCTCTCCCTTCCTTTCTGAAATAGAGAGAGAGAGAGAGAGAGAGAGAGAGAGAGAATGAGAAGACAGGCAAACCATAGATAGGGAGAAAATATTTACAAAAGACACATCTGATAACGGACTATTACCCCTAAGAGAGAGAGAGAGAGAGAGAGAGAGAGAGAGAGAGAGAGAGAGAGAGGGAGGGAGGGAGGGAGGGAGGGAGGGAGGGAGGGAGGGAGGGAGGGAGGGAGGGAGAGAGAGAGAGAGAGAGAGAGAGAGAGAGAGAGAGAGAGAGAGAGGGAGAGAGAATGAGAAGACAAGCAAACCATAGATAGGGAGAAAATATTTACAAAAGACACATCTGATAACGGACTATTACCCCTAATAGTCAAAGAACACTTTAAATTCAACAATAAGAAAACAATCAACCTAATTAAACAATGGGCCAAAGTACTTAAGATGTCTCACCCAAGAAATATACAGATGACAAGCATATGAAAGGAGACTCCACATCATATGTTGTCAGGGATGTGCAAACTAAAACAAGAGTGAGACATCTACACACGTATTAGATTGGCCAAAATCCAGAACACTGGCAATAGCAAAGGATCGTGGAGCAATAGGAATGCAGAATTGAGTAGGAATGCAGAATTGTACAACCACTTTGGAAGACAGTTGGAGGTTTCTTAGAAAACTACACATACTCTTACCCTACAATCCAGCAATTGCACACCTTGGTATCAACCCAAAGGAGTTGAAAATTTTCATCCAAAAACCTGCACAAAGGTATTTATAGCGATGCTATTCATAATTGCCAAAACTTGGAAGTGACCAAGACGTCCTTCAATGGGTAATGGGTAAAAAAAATGTGGTACATCCAGAGAATGGGCCATGATTCAGCACTAAAAAGAAATGCACTATCAAGTCAAGAAAAGACATGGAGGAAACTCAAATGCGTCTTACTAAATGAAAGAAGCCACATCTGAAAAGGCTACGATGCTATGTGATTCTAAGTGTATGACACTCTGGAAAAGGCAAAATTACTGAGACAGGAAAAAAGACCAGTGGCTGCCAGGGGTTAGCGGGAGGGAGAGATGAATTGGCAGAGCACAGAGGACTTCTGAGGCAGTGAAAATGCTCTGCATGATGCCTTAACGATGGAAACATGGTCCTTATACATTTAAAAGAGATCTACAGGCCCTGAAGACTTGGCAACTGACTGGTTGCTTGTGGGAATTGGAAGGTAAATATTAAAAAATGAGACTGAGTTTGCTGGCCTTGCACCTGAGAGGGTGCTAGCTCACAAAAAAACCAAAAACAAAACTATATTTTGTAAATTTTAAAATGCTGTGCAATTGGAAGGTGTCATTTTGCAGTAAAACATGCATGCACAAAACCCACTGCTATTGCTGCGAGCTGGAATTTCCCAGAAGAGCGATTTCTTAGCCCACAATTTATTTTAAAGGGATTTCCGAGTCTCTCAGGGTGAAAACAATATTTGCTGGCAGTGAAGTGGAATGAGAAGAACTGAATTATAATTTTATAGATATGATTTTAAATTCACATTTCGAAGCATGACCCACATCACTTTATTATCCAAGTGACAAAACCAGACTTCACATTTTCTCACGCCACAGCATATATACGTGGTTTTCAAATAATGGATGAATTAGAACTCGAGGAGAGAGAGAGAAAGAATGTGTCCGAGGTTAGAGTGTTGCTAGGGAGGTGTAATGACTTTTGGATTTCCATTCATTTAGCTCTTAGCAGATAAGAGTTTTAAGGTTGTCCCTAAAGAAGGTAAATTGGTGAAATGGAGCTAGTTGTCTTTAAGAAGCTTAAGAAAACCAGAAGGAAATAAATGCTCACAGCTAAAATAGCCAAGTAAACTCTGGTTTTCATTGTTCATAGTCACCCCTTCTCTCAACCCCCCGCCTTCAACTCCCACTAGGATTTCTTGATTAAAAGAAAAGCTATTCAGAATGTTGAAGAGCCTTATCAACTCAATTCTACCAGTTATACAAGATCATGGTTAAGGTGACATGCAGAATGGCTCCTATGTCAAATTACAGCTTTTAAAAATGCCAAATGAAAACTCTGTTCAGTCCTGTTCAGGCCTCAGCTGGAATTCTAGTAGAAAACTTGCTCTTTAAATTAGATTTGAATTTGTAACTCAGAGAGGGAGAAACTAGACGGTGCTGCAAGAGGACATGGGTTAATGATAGGTACATGCATGACCTTTCCCAGACGTCCGTGTCCCATCTCCCACTGGAAACGTTTGTACATGCCAAGAAATGCCTGCAGAATCATTAAGAGGGGTTGATTCTATCCCTGTATCAGGGGGTCACGTTTTTCTCAAAATTTTACCTAAGGCTGATTTAGCATTTATACATCCATACTGTTTTATTAGCTACCGTTGCTGTGAAACTTAGCGTCTGAAGACACCAGCCATTCATTGTTTCTCCAAGTGTGTGGTACATCTGGGTAGTTCTGCTGATCGGGGCTGGGCTGGGCTGGACTGATACGGACAGGCCCCTGTCCTGGGCCCGCAGTTGCTGGCTGGAAGCGGGCTGGTGTTGGAGGGCCTTGCTGGGGTGACTCAGCTCTGAGGAGTCAGCCAACAGGCAGCCTAAGCTTTTTCTGCTGCCAGTGGAAGGATTCCAAGAGAGACCGTGAACATGAACAGGTCTCCTGAGGCCTGAGCTTGGCTCTGGCATGTGGTCACCCCTGCTTCTATTGGCCAAGGCACATCACAGCCAACCCAAGTGGGGGGTCGGGGGAGACTCCATATCTTGATGGGAAGAGACACAAAGTCACATTTCAAGCGATGTGCAGACAGGGAGGGGTCAAAAATTGGGGTAATCCCTCCTCCCTCCCCGAATTTCCCAAAAGTCCTGTTTCCGAAACCAAACTGCCCAAAGTCATGTAAGGTCTTTGCCGGCGTTCTTTCCTTTTCTCATAGTCTGTCCGTTTTCCCAGCAGGAAGCACTCCTATTTTTTCATAGATCCCTCCACAAATTATATTTTTTACACCAACAACTCCGAGTACCGGTAGTGTGCTTTTATTTCTCAAAAAACGTTTTCCCCCCTTTTACTCTGATTACCAACAGAAGCCTTCCCCTTTCCATGGCTGTCCTTTTCAGGCTGCACACAACACTCTCTAGAAGGCGATGAACATGCGCTTGACATTCCCAAGCAGGCTTACATTCCTTTTTGTTCCCCGCTGAATCTCAAACAGGATCCTCCACATTGACATTAAAAAAAAAATTAACATTTGCAGCGATGGCGCAGTCCGCTGAGGCGTGGATTGCTGCTCCGACTCGCCCCATCTTTCCCCTTGTTCTTTTTTTAGAAAGAGCTCAGAGAAGAGATTTGGCAGGGCAATTGGAGCTGCCACTCAGCGCGGCTCCAGAGACTGAAGGGCAGCAGGACCATATTACATCCTAACCGGCAGCAAAGCCTCCCTTCAAGGTCTCTCCGCAGAGAGGCGTGCTGGCTGGGCCCTTCCCCCTGGCCGGCGCCTGTCCTGGGCGCTGGAGATAACTGCCCAGCTGCAGCCGCGTTCTGCTTTCTGAATGCTTCTCTTTAATCTGTCTTTTTGCCCCAAATAAGACTTTTCCCCTTTGTCGTCCACAATAATGCAGTCAGCGCAGAGAAGCCGAGCTTCTGATGGAGGCGCGTTGGGATGAATTTGTTCATAACCTTTCTTCCTTTTTTTCTCTATTAATGTTAGCGTTTGTGATTTTTAATGGACAAGGCCGGGTGCCTTCTGCGGCTATTGTCCACGACTTTGGTCTCTGCTTATTTTTTTTTTATCATGTCCCATCACCATTATTACTCATTATATTTATATCTGTGTTTAGCAGGCAGACTTGCTCGGTGACTATAAAGGTGTAATGAGCAATTTGAGTTAATGATTTTCTGCAGCTGCTCAAAACAGTTGGTACTAATGTCATCATCATTGACGCTTTCCGAAGAAATCTGAATGAGGCATCCGATGTAGACCGAATCGGCTTTGCTTGTCATATGGAGGGAAAGGGAAGCATGGATGGGGGTGGGTTGTGGAGTAGCAGTTCCTGCATCTCTCATTCCTCTATTCACATGTGTCAAACACAAGGCCCGCGGGCCAAATCCAGCCCGCCAGGCCTTGCAATGTGGCCCCCACCGCGCTGTCATCACTGCACTCCGCTGTCAGTTTATGACATTGTCAGTTTATGACTGTTCAGTAAACCATTCGGCCCGCGATTTAGGCTGGATTTTAGATTTTGGCCCCTTCTCTGATTGAGTTCGACACCCCTAAATGGATGGATGCTAGCAGGGGAGCCTCTGCATTAAAGAATCATAGGTGTGTGTGAGGGGTGGGGCGGGCAGGGGGGGATGAATTAATGAATCACAACAAAGGAATGTATTGGAGTTGCCATCTTGATGAAAGGGTATTGCTTTAATGGAGTTGAGCATTCATTTTCACACAGTTGTGCAGTCTATTGGTGAACTAAAAAATACATGAAATCAGCCCTAACTGATTGGGCTCAGTGGATAGAGCATTGCGCTGTGGACTCAAGGGTCCCAGGTTCGATTCCGATCAAGGGCATGTGCCTTGGTTACGGGCACATCCCCAGTGGGGAGTGTGCAGGAGGCAACTGATCGATGTTTCTCCCTCATCAATGTTTCTAACTCTCCATCCCTCTCTTTTCCTCTCTGTAAAAAATCAATAAAATATATTTTAAAAAAACAACATGAAATCAATGCTTTTTCATCTCCGTTTAGGGAGTAAAAAACTGGTGCAGACAACAGAACACTGGACTGGGAATAGAGGATAGGGTTCCAGGTTTCCACGTAACAGCCTTTAACCATGTGGGCTTGGGCCATGAGTCTCACTTCTCTGGGAAGCCCTTCTGAGTGAGCCCAGGAATAAGGATCACTTGGTAGGAAGAAGGTACCGTGGGTAGCAGCACTGTGCTGTCAGTTGTTACTAGGATCCATTTCTACAGGCCTTCTCATTAGATTTCGTGTCTGAATACAAATCAGAAAGTTCTTCCACTTACACAAATGGCATTTGACCTCTCTCGGTTTTCTCAGCACATTATCTCTCTTAAAAGGTTTCCGCTCCCAGTGTTAATTCACACTTCCAGTCTTACCCTTACTCGGTGCCTGGCTCTTGTCAGTATTAGGGAAGCCGTGTAGCATAATGACTGTTTTATGTCGTGCTGGTTACATTCATGCTTTCCGGATCCAGAACTTGACAGGAAAGCAATTTAAATTTGGCAGCCTGTAGACTCACATCAGGACAGTTCAAGATAACATTTTGAGAAATAAATTTGTTTTGAATTTCCTCCCGGCGCTGGTTACCTCTCTCAGATATGCCCATGATAAGGACAGGCTCATCATCAACACCCTCTCCTTTTACACCTGCTGCCCTCCTCCTTAGGATAGTCTGTGTTCCCACCCTGCTTGACTTCCTTACACCGTAACGTCATCTATGTGCTCCTGATGGCAGGAACCATGCCTCTTTCTCCAATGGAAGCCCATTCCAGGAATATTGAGCTCATTATCATGTCTTATTAGGTGGGCCGACATGACTATGAGGAGATAGCCAGACTGCTCAGTTAATTGGAGCTAAAGGGTTAATTAGTGCAAATGATTTCATGGATTGTGTCTCCCAGACTTCAAATTTGCCGTCTGGCTGGCCTCACACAAAGTCATAATCTGTGGAAGTGGCAGCTGGTGGGGGAGTTTATAATCCTGGGGTAGGCCTTGATGGTAGGGGAGGTGGGCTGATATTTCTGGACATGCAACCTTGATATGCTGTCCTCAAAATCTTGCTAGCGCTGAAGGCACCCCTCCCCCCACACCATCATCCAAAAGATTGCTTGGCACATTTTCATTTCACAGTTTTATAAGTGCTCTGAAAACTCATGACTAATGTTTATTGAGCCCCGATTTTGGCAGACACTAATAAGCTATCCTATATGGAGGTGCTATTTTTTTAATTTTCCTTTAGAAAAGGGGAAATCAAGATAAAAAGTGATTAATAAGCAGCATACAGTTACAGGCAGTAAATGGAAGAGCCAGGGTTCAAATGGAGACATTTTGACTCCAGATTCTATGTTAATTACCAAACTAAAATGTTGTCTAGAAGAGCTCAAAAAAGTCTTCATGTTTTCCTATGATGTTGAGATAGATGTGTCCTGGAGACATGGAAATGTGAGCCACAAAGGTCTGTAGGCCTTTGTGACAACTCTAGGCGTAGACCATTAGAATTGGGGGTGCTCAGGGTACATGTCAGTGGAGAAAGGCCCCGGGAATTACTAACCGCAGATCCCTGAAGAGAGTGCCTCTGTGTTCCCTAGACAGTGGTCTGCAAACTGCGGCTCAAGAGCCACATGTGGCTCTCGGGCCCCTTGAGTGTGGCTCTTCCACAAAATACCACAGCCTGGGCTAGTCTATTTTGAGAAGTGGTGTTAGAAGAAGTTTAAGTTTAAAAAATTTGGCTCTCCAAAGAAATTTCATTTGTACTGTTGATATTTGGCTCTGTTGACTGAGTGTGCCGACCACTGCCCTAGGACAAGAATGTCAGGATATGCACAAAACCATTGTAGGAGTACAGCACAGGTATTTTAGATGTGTCGTTGGGAGAGAAGTTTTCCCATCAGGCAAACTGGTGACAACCTCATGGAAAAGAACTAGACAAGAATGTAAACTTGAGTAAAATGCCATAGAAGGTGGGCGTCAATTAGGCTCAAGGTTTCCCTCAAGAAGTAATTCTTGGTCTAATCTGGTTCTCACGTGATTGATCAGTAAGGCCCTGAGGTTCCTTGTCATCGGGTATGACTGTAACTTGTACCTGGAAGACTTTCAGTTATTGTGGCTGCTATTAATTACTGCAAGACTCAGTGGCTGAAAACAACCATAACCCTTGACTCTCTCCCACATTTTCTGTGGGCCAGGAATTCAGGAGCGGCTCAGGTAGACACTTCTAATGTGAGGTGACAGGGTGTAGTCTCTAATGACCATCCATTCTGGTCAGGACTGAGTTCATTGTACTTCTTCGTTTTTATGTCTGGCCTTGGGGTTGGGAAGACAAACAGCTGGATGCCAGACAGTGGCATGCTAGGGGAAACTATTACACACTCAGGAATTGTGTGAGCTGAGTCTTAAGCTTTTGGTAGCCTGAAATAGACCATGGTGGGAGTGTTTACATCGTGGAAATTCGCAAAGGCTGTAAATCTGCTTTTTTTTTTTTTTCAGAGAGCTATTTCACCTGCTATTTACCATGAATTTTGTTTCTCTTTTAAATGTATTTGAATTTTAAGGGGTTATGTGTAAGAAGAATTCAATGGATTTGAGCATTTAATGACACTTGAGCGGAATAGAATAGAGTACTTAATGATGGTTTACAGTAACAGACACTTTTACAGTAGTTAAAAGCAGTTGGTTAATAACCAGGACCTCTTTTCATTGCTCTGTTTGGCATCCCAGTCTTTTAAAAAGCAACATAACCAAGTAATTATTACACTTGGTCATAAAAGAAATAAGGTTACTACATATTGTCTTAAACATTATATTTTAAGTATGTTACCTCTCTGGCTTCTGGTGGGTTATTAGAATTTTTTCCTGGATTTTGTAGCATGCATGGTGGTTTTATGTTTAGTGTGTCATTTATTTTTATAATAACATTGCAAACACACAAATTATAAGACCCACTTAAGAATAAGAGAACAATCTAAGAATGCATTTCTTGGGTACCTCAGAGCTGAAATATAGCTCTTTTAATGATAATTTTAGTATTTGCTTTCAGTAAGATGCCTTGTTTGCAAGAAACAGAAGACAAAACTTAAAGTGTCTTAAAAGGAAGTACAGATATTGCTATCAAGTTCTCTAGAGGTGGAACAGCTTCAGGGTTGGTTAATTTAGTTTCAGTGGCTTTCTAAAGCACCTGGCTTCTTCCCCTTTGTTTTCTTTGCTGCCCTCAGTGTATTAGCTTTGTCACTAATGCCACACAATGTCATTATACAGCCTTATAATCAAACATGACAATTCTAGCAGGTTTGTTTTTTTAATGGTATCTTTAAAAAAAAATCAATAAAACTTTTCCCAAGAGCAGTGACATTATCCCAAGACTTGTGCTGAAAGATCTCTTATTAAATTAATCACTTCAAGGAATACCACTTGAAAACAGACTTGGAACTTTTCCAGCATGAAACAGGTTAGGGTAGATTGTTGGATTTTTTTTTTTCTAGACATTATACTGAATCTATTAGAGAATTCACTACAGAGTAAGAATATTAGTAACAGTAAGGATAGCTGCTTTAACAAATAACTCCAGCCCTTCCTTTCCCCCATAGTAACTGTATAATACAATTTTAATTTGCACTAAAATAACAGGCTAATGAGGGGTTCCTTGTGTTTGACTTTCTTCCCTGGGGAGATTCAAAAACCCAGACCTCCTTCCCTTCTTGTTGCTTCACTATCCTATTAAGACTTCAGAATTCTTTGCTTTAGGATGCAGTGAGAAAGTAAAGAAGCCCATCTGTTTTTTAATTGCCTTGTTATGAAAGTAACTGGAGGCCCAGTGCACAAAATCTGTGCACTCAGGAGGGTCCCTCAGCCTGGCCTGCACCCTCTCTCAGTCCAGGAACCCTTGGGGGATGTCTGACTGCTACAGAGGCAAGAGAGGTTCCCACCACTCCATTGCACTCACCAGCCATGAGCCCGGCTTCTGGCTGAGCGGTGCTCCCCCTATGGGAGCATATTGACCACCAGGGGGCAGCTCCTGCATTGAATGTCTGCCCCCTGGTGGTTAGTGCATGTCATAGTGACCAGTCATTCCACTGTTTGGTTGATTTGCATATTAGCCTTTTATTATATAGGATATCTACTGGTAAGTTCCCCTCACATGTTGTTGGTGAGAACTGGTCACGGGGCTCTGCCTGAATAGAACTGGGCAATGTAATCTCTGAATAATTTTACAATGTCTCTGCATGATGGAAGGGGGAACATGAAGCTTGATGGATATTTAACTATATCTGTTACAATAGGCATTGTACAGAGGCAAGAGTAAACATTGCCTTTGTTTTTGGAAAATTTAATAAATTTGTTCTATTTATTCATTAATTCTTCCCATAAGGCAAAACACAAAAACAAAAAACAAACAAACAAAAAAACATCTTGTATATACCAGATTATGACCAGGACATTGAGGATATAAGGCTGGACAAGGCACAGCTTGGGGAGAAGGGCAGAAGTAGAAAATGGTAATACAGTGTGATATATACCATAGCAGAGGCATGGGCAAAGGGCCTTTGAGAATGGAGGTTGAAGTGCTTGACTCTGTAGGAGAATACTGAATGTCTTTAAGAGGACTCCCATTGGAATTCCCAAAGAATAAGGAGGAGATGGTGAGGGGGCTAGGGTTTCCCTCCTGGAGGGAATAGCTTGTGCAAAGGCAGGGAGAGAATGGGGAGAGCACAGGTTGCATATAGAGCTTGTGGACTTAGGATAGGCAGGGCAGACCCCTGTTATGGAAAGAGCGTGAGAGGAACAGAGTGCATGAGAAAGAAGAAGTAAGGACAGTCAGCGGAAGTGAATTTGCCTTGGGTAAAAGAAGGTCAATATTCTTAATTTACTGGGTGGAAGATGAGAAGCTGGAAAAAAAAATAGATGCCCTGAGTCTTATTTTCCTTACAGATTGGCCTCAAGAGACTTGAGAAGGGTTCTGTTTAGTTCATTTTGGGCTCATTAACTGGAAAACACTTGTTTTGTTTTCACTGTGGTGTTTCATGACTCACAAAGTAAACTAAACATTGAAGGTCCCCACCATTTATGAGCTTTTAGGTATAAAATATTGACACAAATAGTAAGTTTTTGGAAAATAACTAAAAGAACATGTTAGGAAGCATCTGTGTTTTGTTTCTTCAAAAAGGCTGATGTATGTATACAGATTAGTGTACCTTCCTCTTGCAGGATATATACATCTTTCTGTGTATTCCCATTGGACTATTAAAACAAAATTGTAATGATTAGTATATGTCCCAAACTTCAGACAAAATAAAAAAGAAAGTTGATGTCATGAGTTAAGTAAATGACAGGCTGAGTATCATCATCTCAAAAACAAAAATATATTCTGCAAACTATTCCATGATTCTCTTATTTGAATGTAAAGATTGGTAAAAGGAAAAATAAAATAATAATTTTATTTTTTTGTGGTGTGGGTCAGCTTTTCTTGTCTCATTCATTTTCATGTATCTCTTACTGCTTATAACTTCTTTCTAAATAAAGATAGGGATAAAATACAGGAAAATGAATGAATTCCAAACCCCAAGTGTTTGACTCAGAGAATAGTGTGACTATTTGAAATTTTTATTTTTAAAGCATTTAAAAGAACACAAATATTCCAAAGACATGCTACTCTACACCTCTAAAAAGTTAAAATAAAAACCCTTGCTAGACAACAAGCTGTTAAAATATGCAAGAAGTACATGAATACGCAAATGTAAAGCAACAAGCCTAAATCATTATTTTAATGATATTTTTTAATCTCATTTTTATGCTTTGGTTCTTTCTCACTGTTGGAATCTTGACTTGATATGTCTATCCTTTAGTCTTGGTTTTGTGTTTGTTGGGCTGTTAATCTTGATCTCAAAATTTCATCTCATCTCTCAACATAGAGCCTGGTTAGATGTTTGTTCCTCTGGCTGCTACGTCAGACCTGAGGTGTTGGAGGACGTGGCCAGGATATTTCCTGCCTCAGCTCAGCTTTGAGACCTGAGGTTGGCCTGGAACCAGTTCCCAATGATGCTATTTCCTGCTGCTTACTTAAGTTAGTGAGAGTGGTTTTTATGTTAGTGCTTTGGCTGCTTGCCTCTGGCTTTGTCCAAGGCGTTTGAATTTCTGTTTTTGCTCAGTTTGTGACCTATATTCTCTAGAGAGTTAAGATCCTCTTTGTTTTTGATGAATGGTTACAACATCCTTTTTGAAAGCACTCTTTCCCTGTCTGATCGCCTTCAATGTTTGAAATGTTTCCCATGTTCGACGTGCGACCCTGGCTAAAGTTACTAGCAACACAACTTTACATCAGTGATATCTCCACTTCCTTTCTTTTTATGTGTGGGTGGTCAATTTAAACTGTGCCCAGTCTTTTGATTTCATTCTGTTCAGAATCTCTGATTTTGCTAGGGGCCTACAAAAGCTTTAGAAAACCATATTAGGCATTAGAGTGAGCCGTGAGTTTGACATGCTTGATCTAGAGATCTGCATAATGAGTTCCCTTCTTGGTTATTAGCTACAACTCAGATTCTGCTCAGAGTTTTTGAATGCTAATGCATTTATTCAATAAAGATTTAGTGAATACATACTTTGTGCCATGCTGGCACTGTTTGAGGGTTTTGAAATGGAAAGAGGAGTAAGGCAAGGCCCCAATTTTTGAGGGTTTCACAGTTTGGTGAAAGGTGATAAGTACCCAGAGATAGTAACAGCACAATGTACGTTATGCTAGAAAAGAGGGTATAAGATATCTTGAGTAAGACATTGTCCTTGAGGAGTGAAGTCTGTCCTTTAGAAATTGAGTATAATAAATAATATATATTTTTGGAATTAATACATGGGGAATAATGTAATGATATATACAAGGTGTTATGGTGTAGTAGTTTCTATGGTGTAACGGTTTCTTCCTCATCCATTTTTTCCATTTTTAGGAATTTCTTTGGGAAATCAATGTTCTTCCTTTTCTCAGTTCATTGGGTTTGTGTGGGACTGTCTTCACCCCAACTTCGGTACTAAACTAACTTGTATTCCAAGCCACTGGCCATACCATAAACATACAACCCTAGTCAGGTCAATGAGAGTAAGTCCCAGGACTTTTGTTAAGACTATGGAGAATTATTTACTCGTCAATTGGAACATCTTGGAGGAAGAATTGGGCCTGAAGTTTCTTTAAAAAAATTTTTTTTAATTGATTTCAGAGAGGAAGGGAGATGGAGAGAGAGATAGAAACATCAATGATGAGAGATAATCATGGATGGACTGCCTCCTGCACCCCCCACATGAGGGATTGAGCCTACAACCCAGGCACGTGCCCTGCCGGGGAATTGAACCCTGACCTCTTGGTTCATAGGTCGACGCTCAACCACTGAACCATGCCAACCAGGCAGACCTGAAGTTTCTTAAAGCCATCTTTGCACATGAAGAAAGCTCCTGTCTAAAAATGGATTACCTCATGGACAGGAGGAAGGAGAGGTAGAAATACCAAGAGTGAATCTTGACAACCTCATTGAGCCCTTGAGTTAAGCCTTGTACTCATGTGAGCATGAAGCTCACCATTTTGCTTAAGCCATTTTGAGTATGTGTTCTGTTTCTCGCTAACAAAAGAGAATACTTGCTTACCTACATAGGAACGCAAAGTTGAAATCATCTAATTCTGCTTGAGAGAACATTTTATTGATGTAAATCTCCAGCTGGCCATCGAAATAAGGAAGGAAGGCCTTTCTTGGCAGAGGAATCAGCACTGGCAAAGTGCAGAAGTGGCAGAAACATTGCCATATTATTTCTGATCCATATAACAGAAGAAGTTGTTAGTTTTTCAACACCTTATAGCTTGGTTCTTCTTTCTTCTGTTAATAAAATTTTATATTCTTATAAAAGAAATGGAGATACTGTATGCTAAATTTATGTCAAAACAGGCAAGTAGATCTCTGGAGGGCACAGGTGGAATTGGTATGTGGCTATGTTAGGACACTTGAGCTATGCTTAGCTGAAAACCAGAAAAATATTAACTTAAAAAACAACATTTTGTGTACAGTTAACAACCCATTAAGATGCAGTGGTTCTGGGACTGGTTAGAAGGCTCAATTATATCATCAAGAACTCCTTCTCTTTTCATCCCTTCTCTAATCCAGGCTACTCTCACCATGTTTGCTTTGGACATCAAGTTTTTGGCCTCATGGTTGATGGCTAGATACTCCACATTACCAAAGTAGGAAAAATGGAAGGATACAAAAGAACCATCTATATTTCTCTCTTCTCTCTCTCCCTTTCACTCAAATCATGGAGGACAAAATCCTCCTTCATTCAATAGATATTTCCTTACAGGTCAGTACGAGGTTACTTTTCTAAGGAAATGTGATGGCTTAGAGTTAAACTAATCAGTTCATATTCTGGAGCTGAGCATATTGCTAGCCAACATGAAATTAAAGGCTTGTTACCCTGTTTCCCCGAAAATAAGACAGTGTCTTATATTAATTTTTGCTCCCAAAGATGTGCTAGGTCTTATTTTCAGGGGATGTCTTGTTTTTCCATGAAGAAGAATAAGGTACACATTTATTGTTAAATGAAAATAAAGGAAATTTATTACCTGTATATGGTACAGTAGTATGGTAGTTGTCAACACAAACCAGATAAACTGTGAATCCTACAGTATCAAGAATTTACTCATTTATTCAATGACATTCATGTCATCATCTTCTGGAACATCATCATAACAATCCAATTCCTGAGTTTCCTGGTGAATTTCTTGTAACTCCATTTCTTTCAGAATCAGTGGACCAAATTTCTTATGTTTAGCCTAGGGGGGGACTTTTTTTCCAGGGGGATGCTTTATATTTCACTCAGAAGGAAACCTGTAAGTAGGTCTTATTTTTGGAGGATGTCTTATTTTTGGGGAAACACAGTAGTTAGAGAAGGGCAGGTGTAAACACAAGAATAGTTGCCATAAAGAAAATAAGCAGAGTCTAGTAGAAGGGTTGTTATTGATAAAGTATTAATATAAATACATCCTCTTTTTTGGTTATAAGTTATTTCTCTCAGGGAGCTTCTTCTCACTGTCAGTATTTTATAGGATCACTTAAAAACCAACCTCATTCTTGGCAAAGCCCATTTGAACCTGGCAAAATAAAGTTTGAAAAGTATTTCTTCCTTTAACAGTAACTTGAACACATATTTTAGGGGATACACTACTGAAAGCCTTGTGGAAAACAACATCAATAATAAAGGCATACAGTTAACAGTGAGTAATGACATTATGTATCTGTTTATTGGCTTTTCCTATCCAGATCCATTTATATAAATTTGTCTCATTTTATCTGTAAAACTATGCCTAAGTGATATCAATTTTTTTCAGTTTACCAATGAAAAAGTTGAAATACGGAAAGTTTAATTTACTTTTCAAGCTACATAGTAACACAGAGAAGGAGCCAGATTTTGAAAGAATTTCTAAGTCTAATGTCCTTGCTGTGATTTTCTAAAGCTTTCAGATGCCAAAACTATTCTTTGCTTTAAGTATCCAACTAGAGACCTATTGCATGAAGAGATTCATGCATAGGCCTTCTTTCCCTTGGTTTTCAGCACTGGTTTTCCTTCAGCACCCAGGACCCAGGCCTTTGCTCTGGCCTGGAGTCTGCCATCTTTGTCTTTGCTGCAGACTCTGGCAAGAGTCTGCCATTTTTGTCTTCGCTGTAGACTCTAGAGTCTGCAGTCTTGTCTTCGCTGTGGCACACTGCTTCTGTAGATCCCTTTTGCCCCTGCCCTCCCTCTCATAGCAGGCATCTTGCCCCCACCTGAGCATCTGCCATCCTTGGCCTTCTAATTTGCATACTCACTCTGATTGGCTGTGGATGTAGCAGAGGTATGGTCAGTTTACATGTTTGTCTATTATTAGGTAAGATACCCTTTCTTCATTGAGCTCAAGGTGATGTCATAAATGTAGAGCTATAGAAATGTTTCCTCTACGTGTTGATGATGATTTTAATATCTTGAGGATGAATGTACATTGTTATGTCATGTTGATGGTCCTGTGGGTTTGGTGATGAGATTTGTTTACCCTCTAGAGTAGGGGTGTCGAACTCAATCAGAGAAGGGGCCAAAATCTAAAATCCAGCCTAAATCGCGGGCCGAATGGTTTACTGAACAGTCATAAACTGACAATGTCATAAACTGACAGCGGAGTGCAGTGATGACAGCGCGGTGCGGGCCACATTGCAAGGCCTGGAGGGCTGGATTTGGCCCTCGGGCCTTGTGTTTGACACATGTGCTCTAAAGTATCTGATCTCTGAGACATATTATTACTCATTTGCACTAGAATTTTAAGGGGCTTTAGAAGTTCTTGAGTTTTATTGCAAAACCTGAAAGAGGCAAGTAGACGAACCCATGCCATTGCCATCTCTAAAATGGAACTTCTTCATTGCCACTGCTTCCAATAACAGCTGGTGTGAAGTGCCACATACATATGTCTTTAACTAGTTTTGAAGTGTGTGATAGTGCATCATCATGAAGCAAAATTACTTTGCCGTGTATTCTAGCACATTCTGGTTGTTTCATGATCAAAGCATGGTTCACATTAATTATTTGTTGTCTGTAGTGATCAGTATTAATGGATTCACTTGGTTTTAGAAGCTTATAATATCACACCTTCCTAATCCTATCAAACACAGAACATTGTCTTCTTTCCAACATGGCCTTGGAGTCGATGTTGTTGGTTGACCTGGATCAACCCATGATTTTGTGCATTAGGGATTCTCAAAATAAATCCAGTTTTCATTGCCAGTCACAATTTGATGCAAAAACGACTTTCTTTCATTGCCATTGAAGCAACATTTAACTGATGACTTTTCAATTTTCCGTTTGTCTTCATTGAGTTAATGCGGCATCCATTTTCCTTCCTTTAAAATATTTCCCATTGCTTATAAATGATCGGAAATTGTTTGTTGAGCAACACTTAATCTTTCTGCAAGTTGTTTTTGAATTGGACATGCATCTTCATCCAATAATGCTTGTAATTGTTGGTCTTCAACTTTTTCAGTTGACCTGGACGTTCTTTGTCTTTCACATTGAGATGGAGCATGTTCACCATAAGCTTCCCAAAGTATTCAGCAGCACTTTTCTTCAAAATAAAGTAATGCATGAAAACTTCCTGCAAATGCTCTTTTTTTGGCACAAAATTTGACATTTTTAAGTGTAAAAATATCTACGATGTTAACACCTTCAAAAATTTGACATATGAAGTTTTGAAACTTGTTATCAATACAACGAAATAGCATACGTATCAAATCGCATATATAGCAACATATGTGTAACTGCATCTACTGGAGAAAATCCACCAATTATTAACTGGTACACCTAGTAGTTCAATTCCCCTGATTTGTATAACTCAGGGTCTCTCAGCCTTGACATTATTGATTATTTGGACCAGGTAATTCTTAGCTGTGGGGAGCTGTCCTGTGCATTGTAGGGTGTTTATCATTATTTGTGGCCTCTACCTACTAGATATCTAAAGCAACTTCCCCCTCCTTGATCATAGTTGTGATGATCAGAAAAGTCCCCAGACATTGACACATGTCCCTAGGGACTAAGGGTGATGGTGGGAAAATTGTCTCCAGTTGGTAAATGCTGATCCAACTTTCTGATCTATACTTTTCTTTTCCAGACTCGGAAGACTTGTATTTGTTTAAATCAACTTCAGTCATGTAAAATATGTGGTATGTTTGAACAGTATTTGGTTCAAAATTAAATAATGTGACTTTTAAGTTACTTCATAATTCAAGACACTTTGTGAAATTATGCACATTGTGCTTTGGAAATACGATATAATTGGGTTTTAAAATAACTAATCAGAATTTTCAATCAGATAAGCTCTATCCATTTAGGTCAGAAGTTTTCTTTAAAGGAGTCTGCACTTTGGTAATCATAATAAAGAGACCTACATTTTTTTACATTTTAGGAAGAAACTCCTCTTCATGTGGACTTCACTAACGTGACGGATGGCATTTAACCATGACCACTTCTAATTTTACTGCAGACAAGATTATGGCAGAAAAGACATTCACAGGACACATACATTTGATCTAAAACATTTCTTTAAAAAATTAAAATTACTTCGTGTTTAATAATGTACTTGAAAATTTAGATGTCCTGAAAAAGGAGCGATAAAGTATTCATGAGAGAAAAAAATCAAACGAAATTAATTTAGTAATTATTGTGACTTTTGTAGAGCAAAGCAGATTTGATACCCAGAGGCTTAAATTCTCCTGTCACAGACAGATGATGAATTCATTGTTTGACATAGTAAATAGGCATTCAGTTGACATGTCAGAGGCCTCTGTAGTTCTGACATTTGAGTTGTTGAAAAAACCTTCCATCACCCAACTTTATACAAGTAGGAAAATATTCTGTTTGCTGTCAGGAAGGCCAAAATGATCAAAGGAAGGAAGTACAAAATGATTCAGTTTGCATTTGTTTATGTAGCATCACCAGGAGAAGTACCTGTGTTCAAAGGTCTTTATAAAATAGGTATTAGAGAATATTTTGAATGAGATTCTGTGTGGGAATGTAGATACCTTAATTTGTTAGCTCTGGTCCTATCTCTACATAAAAAAGAATTGTCATGTACCAATTTGTGCCTGTAGCTGGCCCAGGTTTAAACAAAAAGAAGTTATTAGTTTTGTTTTGTTCTCAGAATCTATTCTTATTCACTCAGACTTGTAGAAATCAAGCAGTTGCCTTCTACATATTATGTGGTTTGGGAAAGTGTGGATAGATAAGGGTAGGGAAAAGTGCACAGATAAAAATTTGCATCTGCAATGATGTGTTGAGGGACTAGAGTCTTGTCACTCACCAATCTTTCATGCTAAGGTTCTCTGAAGTCTTCTCTGCCTTATTTCTATGAACATAAAAGTCTTTTGTTTGAAAGGCCTTGTGATACCTTCTTTTAGTAGAGTTTCTCCATCAGAAAATGAGTCATATTTTTTTCCCCTCAGCTTTCTCACCTCCTAGGCCTTCAGTGGACCATTTAACTTTCTCAACTTTTGAGTTTCTGGTCATGACTTTCAGTCCTTCATTTCCTCTTTCTCTCAGAAAAAAATGATAATAGATGACTGGTTGTCTGGAGGTGGGGGCTGGGATTGAAACAAAGAGTAATGATCAAAGCAATGGGAAGCCACCAGAGTCTTTTAAAGCAATTCTGTGGCTTAGGATTATTAAAAAAGTAATAATAACAAGAAAACTCTGGCTCCTCCCCAGAGATTGATGTGAACAGATCAGAATGTATGTTGGGAGGGCTGTATAGCTATTTCTGTTGTCTAGATGAGAGATAATGGTGGGCAAGAATGGTGATAATAAAACAAAGGGAAAAACCAATAGGTAAAACCAATAGGAACTGGTAGATAGATTTGATGCAGTGTAGGAGAAAGCATGAAATTAAAGAAGGCTTTGACTTGGGCTTTTTGACTTGAGCAACAGGCTGAGTCATGTACCACCTATTGAATAATAACCCTTAGAAAGGTAAAAAGGTAAAATCAAAACTTGAATTTTAGATGTATTAGTTTTGACAAGTTTCATATTACATGGGAAGTATGCTGTTGGATATATGTCTGGAGCTGAGGGAAGATAGTGTGATTTGATGGGGTAATGTGCTCATTCCATGTAACATTTTATTACTCCTTTTGTGGCTAAGAGCATTTAGGGAGGGAAAGCTGGATCTTTAATTCAACCTTCTTTTACCTTTATGCTCACATGAGCAGCATTAAAAATGAAAATCCTTGCCCTAACTGGTTTGGCTCAGTGGATAGAGTGTCTGCCTGCAGATTGAAAGGTCCCAGGTTCATGTCTGGTCAAGAGCATGTACCTTGGTTTCCAGCACATCCCTAGTAGGAGGTGTGCAGGAGGCAGTTGATCGATGTTTCTCTCTCATCGATGTTTTTAATGCTCTATCCCTCTCCCTTCCTCTCTGTAAAAATGCAATTTAAAAAAAGGAAATCCTTCTCTGATTGGCATTGGCACTCATGTTCTTTGATGATTGCAATATGTTTGTCTTCATGGTAAATTGGGTGTCAACCTGGTTATCTCAGATCAAAAGACTCCTTTGTAGTTTAATCTTAAAGCTGAAAAAAATGATTAATGGGAAATGTCATAGTGATACATCCCATTCTTAGGATTCAATGATTTCATTTTAATCAGTTGCATATTATTGGTAACACTAAATTATAACTTTCCTTGCTTTTCAATGATTCCATGACCTTGCACAGCTGTATGAAATGAATAAAAATCTGGATCTATTTAGTATATTTTATTAAAATTAGTGATATTTTGTCCTTTTTAAAAACAGTGATTATCAGTGCTTTTAAGTTATCCACAAACCATTATACAGTAAAATAAAACAAAAGAAAAAAAACTTTATTTAGGGGATTGTCTAAGAATCAGACAATCTATTTGATAGTAAGTGTATGTGATTCCTGAATGCTATATATAACTGGAGGGTATAAAAGAAACTTGGCTCTTACCACTTTGTACAATACTTTCTCATATACTGGCAAATGAAATCTATGTTTCAGGAGATGGAATTTCATGTTGACAGCTCAGTATGAAATCCTAATTCATTTTGGGTAATTTGGAAATGAAATTGAAGAATACCATTTGCCAACAGATAATTTACACTGAAAGATATATTTTGCATAATATATTTTTATGAGAATTTCAGAATTCAGAAGGGAAGATATCTGGCATCTTCTCTTGAATAATATGTCATCTCTCTCTCTCTCTCTCTCTCTCTGTGTGTGTGTGTGTGTGTGTGTGTGTGTGTGTATATATATATATATATATATATATATATATATATATTTTTTTTTTTTTTTTTTTGAGTTCCTTAAGCTTGGGAAGGTTATTACTGCAAAAGTAATTTTAACATTCTCTGTGATAAAATGCAAAGGAAAAGAGAACAGTCTATTGTCAGAAAACATAATCATATGATTCAGGTTAGAGAAATGAAAGGCACTTGTTGGAAAGTATCTTAGAACTCAATTAGCCAAACATTTGTTTTGTTTCAATCAGCAAGTCCTTGTGCATTTTAAACAAGTGACACAATCTCACTACTATTTTGATATATGTTATTTGAAGCTCTGACTCCTCTTTACTGTATCAGGAAGTAGAATATAACTTACTTAAATAGAATAGTTTTACAATTTGGTAGAAACAACACAAATTGAAGGCTTGGCAGAATTTGAAAACCACAAACTTACCTCTAACATCTCAAAACTTTAAATACTTCTATTTTCCCTCAGTTATCTTTACTTGTATATGGCATTTTAAATATATCATTGTTAATAATAATACATTATGATGGGAGAGGATGATTTCACTGCTATGCAGAATTGCAGTAGGTAACAACCTGCAGCTTTTTTGTGTGTGGTGGAAATGCTAAAGTAAGTCTCTATGTCTAAAAACTACATTGGATTTTTGCATTTTGCTTAGCCTTGGGAGTCTCACTGTTTGTTAATGTGAAATTATCAAAATTGATTTCCAAATATATTGGTAGAAATGGAAAAAGAAAGATAGTATCACTTGAATCCAATTTATTTCCTGAAAGGCAGTGCTAAAATGCTCCAGGCTCCTCATCAGGAAGAAGTGTTTGAACCTGGATTTTGTGCTATTAAGCAAGTTTTTTTTTTTTTTTTTAACCCTTTGAGCCTCTGTTTTCTCATCTCTAAAGAGATACCCATTTTATAAGACTGATACTAGTAAAATAAGTGTCTGGGAGGGGCACTTAAAAATCTGTAATAGTCATTATTAACATAATTAACTCCTCACTAACCCAAGATAAATAATTATAGTATCCAGGAGACAATTCACATGTTTTTTTGAGCCAAGGACAGTATATTTCATCCAGGTTAATGTACTAATTTTTCCAAAAGTTTTTTTAAAAAGTTTTTTGAAGTTGAGTTAATAGATTATAGAGTGAGGAGGGCCCATTGAACATATGGTCAAAATACTTATGTACAAGCAAAGAATTTGAGTTGAAACTTCCTCCAATGTCACATGGCTACCCAAAGGCAAAACTCTCCTTATTGTACAGGCCTCTGACTCCCAGGCCAGCGGTCATTTCAAGTTGGAAATAATGTCGTTCAGAAGAAAATGAGCTCCCGTGCTCATTCTCTAGATAAGCAAAAGTCTCATAATTTGCTCATGGGGCCTCCCCCAACCCCTCCTATCCAAGAAGCCCAGGATCTTACACAGTGTGAAAGAATGGAGGTTCTGCCTGCTCACATATCTGAGCATCTGAGCAGACCAGAGGTACCCACAATTTCATCAGTCTAACTGCCCCTTCCTTCTGGCTGCCACATAGAGAGCCTTTGGATAGTAGGGTGTGATACTGTCCAGCAGGTGTTGCTTGTCTGCTGCTGATCTTAAATCCCCATGGGAGCACCATCCAAAGCCATGAGTCTATAAGAGAGAACCATCCCATCTTCTTGGTCCCGAGTTAGGCTCCACGGGTCCTAGCTTATGTTCCAAAGAGGGTGACTCTTTATGCTCAGCTCCCTGTGTTCCTGAAGCAACAGGATGCTGGCTCCTTCAAGTGCAGAGCTGTGGTTTTCCCCTTCACTCCCTGGAATCCACGTAGCAGAAACCTGCCATGTTCTCCTTTCGGTCCCAGCAACAAAAGAGTTGGAAACACTCGTCTGAGACACTACAGGCTGCCTTTGATGCTTCAGTGGCTAGCTATCTCCAGTGTGTCCAAGGGGCTCTGCGTGATGTCCTCTGTGGGGAGGGGGCCAGTTCCAGAGACATGTCCTCCTCTGGAGATGGTGAATTTCTGGCACCCGTCTTCAGGGTAGGAGAAGAGTGAATGGCACTGCATTTGGCACAAAGAAGATCTTTTATCAATACCTTTTGAATGATTAAGTAAAAATTCTAACTGTGAAACCTGTATCAGGACACCCAAGTGAGGTTATAAAACTTAAAATTTTATTATATTATATATATAATTTAAGGTGTTTTCCCCCCCCCCAAGTCTGTTTTTTCTCCAATTAACTTCTAAGTTTGTGAGCAACTTGGTGAATTTGCAGTGAGATCCCTTTTGAAACTGAAATTCTAATTATATAACCTGCTATTGTAAATGTAATAATATGTACACATGTCTACATACATATGTATGTGTACATATTTTTGGATTTAGCAATGTTTTTGGGGACTTGGGTCTTGTATTTATTTTGGACACATTCATGAAAATATAAATACATATGCAAATAAATCTCTGAGTCTAACCATTATCCAGCTGCAGCTTTAAAACATGCTGGATTTGAGAAGCTTCCAGATTTGTTCTAATGGCAGTCTCAGCTATGGAGCCAATTTGGATCATAAAGCAATTCCTATTTCAAGTGTTTGGCCCATAAAGGGAACACAGCAGATGATTGTGGGTCACACTGAGTCACATCATTTCATTCTCTTGTCAGGCAGGGTTGAGAATTGCCTAGAGGAGTTTGCTATATTCTCTCTAGACCTGCCTGTCCCTAGAAAAGAATGTGGCTGTTAGATTTATTTTGAGCAGAAATCTGCAATTTGGGGAACTCTGGTTGATGTTATTACTACTACTATTATGATTTAATTTGCATCTGGATCTGGTATTGGTGGTGGATTACAGGTGCTAATTGTCTCTGACTGGATGGACATTAGACTTGAGTATTTACACAAACCTTCCTTGACCAAAGACACCTTGATAGAGTTGATACATATTTGTTCCAGGTAGATTTGAAGCTCAGAAACTCACAAGCAAATGTGGTTCTCTAAAAGGCAGAAGCAAACTTTCTGTGAAAACAGGCCAAAATTCCAAACTTGTAACAACAGGTTTTGGTGGGAAGGTTCAGTTTGAGACTTTCATATTCTCTTCATGGACTTTGGAGTGTTCAGGAACATTTCCTGTAAATATGTTCCATAATTTGTTATATATATATATATATATATATATATATATATATATATATATATATATATATATATTGATTTCAGACAGGAAGGGAGTGGGACAGAAAGACAGAAACATCAATGATGAGAGAGATTCATTGATCAGCAGCCTCCTGCACTTCCCCTACTGGAGATCGAGCCCTCAACCCAGACATGTGCCCTGACCAGGAATCAAACTGTGATCTTCTGGTTCATAGATTGATGCTCAATCACTGAGCCATGCTAGCCAGCTAAAAAGTGTATTTTTAACAATACCCTAGAAATTTCAGGAATACCTTCATTTAGAAAAAAATAAATCTGCCAATTGGGGGTAGAGCAGAATGATGAGTTAGAGAGCCACTTAGGAATATAAATGGAGTTTTGAAGTATTATTTTTAAAAACCCAGAGAAGAAATTGAGGAAACAACACTAATTTTATTTTCCAAGGTCTGGGCTGGGAAATTAAGTCAAGGCCCTGTTGCCAGCCATCATTGCACTCTTGGTCCCCGTCGGCATGACGCTGTAGGCATGACGTGGTAGACTTGCAGTTGGGATGTGAGAAGATGAGAAAGAAGAGACTTCTCCTGGGTCTCCAGTTCATATTTTCTCAGAGTTCTGCATTGATTAGCAGGATCCAGTTGTATAATCATTACCTAAGTAGGAGTTTAATTATCATTCTGTTATGTCCATAATTCCTTTGGGAGCACTCTTCTGGGAAATGTAAACTTTGGCTTTAGGACAGGATTCAGGAATTCATGGGGTCCTTAGACTTTTCTTTAATACTAAGTCTTACTCTTAATCATTAATATACATCTATTATATTCTGTTCATTCATTCTTTCTCATCACTTCTATATTTGGCTCCCCCTAAAAGTCCTGATTTTTCTCATATCTTTAATGTCTTCTTTCAAATGAATTTCTTCTCTATCTTCTCATATTTCAAGGTTTCTTACCATAACTCAGTATCCTGCATTTAACCTTTATGTCCTTCCTCTCCATGCTCATATTAGCTATACTTCTCAAAAGGATTTCTCTGATAATGACCCTTTCCTTACCACTCACTTTATTCTCATTAAACCTATTGATCTGGTTATCTCTCGCTTGCATCATAACAAGCCTCATTTGTAATTTGATTTTTTGATGGAGTACAGAGAGAGAGAGTATAAGAAGCAAAAATGGAATACTAGTATATAAGCTGAGCTGCTGATGAAGGCAGATTTTACACCCTCTGGCACTTCACTATACAGTATTGTAACCACTTGTCCCATGTAGCTATTGGGCAATCAAAATATAACTAGTGTGTCTAAGATAGTGAATTTTAAATTTTATTTTATTTACATTAAATTTTCAAAATCGATATCAATTCAGTCATTGGAAAACTTTTAAATTGGAACAACTTGGGTATGCCAATCTATTATTTCAACTATATGTTTTGTAAATACATATAGATTAAGTATTTGTGATAATTTAGCATTCAAATCGGGATGTATTATAAGTATAAAATACATACCAGATTTCAAAGAGTTAGCACTAGAAGAGCGGATGTAAAGTATCTCAATATTATTTTAAAAACTTTTTATTACAGATTTAAATAATAGTCTGGATATATTGGTTTAAGTAAAATATATCAGAATTAGTTTTACCTCTTTCTTTTCACCTTTTTAGTGCAGCTATTAGAAAATATAAGATTACATATGTGATTCACATTATATATATTTTTATACATCGTTGCTCTGGAAACACAAAGGGGCCTGATTTCTAAGTCTGGGCCTGGATTGGAGTTGCAGGGTAGCTTCATGAGAAAACAATGGCGTATCCGCTACTGGCATCCATAGGAGAAGGAGAGGAGCTAGGAGAAAATCTAGTCTGAGTCAGGTAGTGAGAAGTTACATTGAAATACAAGGCGGGGCAGGAATTAAACGAGGAGGAGTATTAGATGAGAAACGTCAGCCCAGGAACCCTCTGCAGGTGCAGCTCCCATTGAGCAGAAAGAGGCCTGTGTGTGGGAGAACACAGCCCTGGACACAGTGATGTAGTGTGGCCAGCCAGCTGCAGTGGACACATCTTTTGAGCTTTGAAGCAAATGCGTTACTTGGGAATTGTATGAATTTTGTGAATCAGGATCAAAATGAGCAGTTATGACAAACTATGGGGGATTCTCTCTAATTCATATTCTCTCTCTCTCTCTCTCTCTCTCTCTCTCTCTCATAAACCAAAGCATAGCCCTAGCCACTTTGGTTCAGTGGATAGAGCATTGACCTGCAGACTGAAAGGTCAGGCTGAGGGACCCCACCGGTGCACGAATCTATGCACTGGGCCTCTAGTTCTGCAATAAGAACTATGAGTGTGGTATAAGATAAAACTAGAAGGATCAAAATTTCCTACTTTCAATTTTAGTCTCCCACTAGCACCTTGACAGGGATTTCCTGAGGTGAGTTCTAGGATTGAGAGGCTTTGGGTACATGGCTAGCCCCAGAATCAAGGTCTTTGCTTGAGAATCAGAAAGATCCCATTCATTTCAGATATCTAGAATCTTCCTGGTTCTTTGCCATTGATAGTTTTTTTGTTTTGTTTTGTTATAAGTAGGAAAAAAGCTTTTAATGAGCACATTTGTGCCTCGGAAACATGAGGCCTGATTTTGCTTCTTACTGGGTGCTTGACTTCAAGCACAGCATTTAAGCGTCAGAATCTTCAACTTCTTCATGTAGAAAATATGGATAATAGTGTCTATGTCATGAGGTTTGCTGAGGATTAACAAGATAATGTGTATACACTTCTTAATCACATATAGTAAGAGCTCATAAGATGCAAAATTGTTTGTAATTATCATCTGTTAAATGCCTTGGTGGGTAATTGGCACTGTATTTCCTTGAATCTCCATAACCATTTGGTGAGGTAAGAGCTCTTATCCCCCTTTTGTGCATGAGAAAACAGAGGTTTAGAGCCATAAACTCACATGCCTGAGAATGCTACATTTGGAGGCATGATCAACAAGCATAAAAAATTAAGAACAGGCTGAACTCTGGAGCTCTTGATGGCAAATGTTATATGGCATCTCTGTGCCTCCATTTCCAAATCAGTAAAAATAAGGAGAATTGCCTGGCTGGGTGTGGCTCAATGGTTGAGCATTGACCTATAAACCAGGAGGTCACTGTTCAATTCCTAGGCTAGGCACATGCCTGGGTTGTGGGCTCAATTCCCAGTGGGGGGTGTGCAAGAGGCAGGTGATCAATAATTCTCTCTCATCATTGATGTTTCTATCTCTCGCTCCTTCTCCCTTCCTCTCTGAAAGCAACAAAAATGTATTAAAAATAATGAGAATAATTGGACCTGCCTCATAAGATTTAAAAAAATATATTTTATTGATTTTTTACAGAGAGGAAAAGAGAGATAGAGAGCTAGAAACGTCAATGAGAGATAAACATCGACCAGGTGCTTCTTGCACCCCCCCACCGGGGATGTGCCTGCAACCAACATACATGCCCCTGGCCGGAATCAAACCTGGGACCTTTCAGTCTGCAGACGGATGCTCTACCACTGAGCCAAACCGGTTTCAGCATGCCTTTTAAGATTTTAAAGATATTAAACAAGTTAATATTTATGAACACTTAAAACTGTGCCTGGAATATACTAAGTGCTACATACAATGTATTACATAAAACATTATCTTTTCTTTTTATTTCTGACTTGACAATGAATAAAATTGCCTAGGTTCTTGCTAAATATTTCCTTCAGTTTTAGCTAAACACGAATACTTTGGAAACAAAATATCCCTCTATCATTGTGCTGTCACTCAAGTCAGCTTAAGAACACTGTAACGTGTTTTCATTTTTATAACGATGCAGGTGAACAACAGTGACTCTATTTTTTTGGTCTTCAAGCAGTGACAGCCTTTTGCAGGCCATTATAAACCTGGGATCATGCCTCTTTGATATTTCTCTTGCAAAATGCCAGCCTCCTCCTGTGGCTAGAATGCTTGCCTCGTGTGACTGACATCTCACACATGTTCTGCTGCCAGATGTACTCTTTTCCTTTGGCTGGGCATCTGGGTTTGGCACCAGTTTTCATTACCCTTGAGAGATGTGGTGTCACTCAAGACTGTATTGCTGGGTGAGATAAGTGGGCAGAGAACACATTTTGGAAGCCATTTCACTGAGCTTTGGGATTGTACCTGGGCTGGGGGATTTAGCAGAGAGATCTCAGGCTTTCCTGGGCTCTGTGCTCAGCCTATCTGATATGTGGCAGGGAGCTTGTCTTTGCCTTTTAAAGTATGACTTTTTGGAAGGTCAATGCCTTATCTGTATATGCAGCCAGACCTGTTATTGAGAGAGCAACAAAATTTTATATATATATATATATATATATATATATATATATATATATATATATATATATACATATATATATATATATACATATACATACACACACACATACATACACACACACACACACACACACACACACACACATACACTGAGTGGCCAGATAATTATGATCTCTGAATGCATTTTGTGTATATCCTATATAATGAAAGGCTAATATGTAAATTGTCTCCTTAACCAGGAGTTCGACCAGCAGGCAGGCTGGCCAACTGCCCATGTCCCCTCTCCCTGGCCAGACCCCACCCATGCATGAATTAATGCACCGGGCCTCTAATTAATGCACCGGGCACGAATTAATGCACCGGGAGAGAGAGAGAGAGAGAGAGAGAGAGAGAGAGAGAGAGAGAGAGAGAGAGAGAGAGAGAGAGAGAGAGAGAGAGAGAGAGGCTAGATTATTATGCATTCAGAGATCATAATAATCTGGCCACTCAGTGTATATATTCTATATTATACCTATTTTGAGAGAACGTCTTATATATTAAGATCATCTAATACTGGATGTTTGTGTCTTTAGCATTTTTAAATAAAAGGCAATGAAAAAATCCCTCAAGATTTATGCTCAAATAATTATGAGCAAATTGAACTTTAAGTGCCTGAGCTTTTCAACCACTGATTTAAAATAATAATAATAAAGTCTTCAGACTTTCTATTATATATTTTTTAATGAGCTAATCAAAATTCTGCTTTAGAGGACACATTTCTATACTGGGGGAGCAACTGGCAGATGACAACGTGCAAATCAAAACTGACCTATTGCCTTTTTTGGTTGTTGTAAATAAAGTTTTATTGAAGCACAGCCATACATTCATTTAGGAATTGTCTGTGCCTTTTTATTATAAGGGTAGAGTTGAGTTTCCACACAGAGACCATAGGGCTTATGAAGACACAAATATTTACTTTCTGGCCATTACATCTCAGTTCTATTCTTGACAACATGTAAACAAATGAACATGGCAGTTTTCCAATAAAACTTTATTTACAAAAACAGAATGCAGGCAGGATTTGGCCAAGCCTTTGTAAATTGAAATTTACAAGTAGACATGTCATCTATGTGACTGGAAAACAGTACTTCACCTCTCTGAACCTTAATTTGCACATCCATAAATAGGGGTATTAAGGCTTATTACATGGTTTTTATGAGGATAAAATAAGAAAATGCATTATTTGGAACTAGTACATATGAAATCCTCTCAAGTGTTAGCGCCTTTTTATTTAGCACCTCATACCCACAGGCTATCAGAAATTTACAATTAAAATGTAGAAAAATATCACCTCTACCCAACACCAAGTAAACTGAGACAGCAACATTTTTTTTTTTTAAATTTGAAAAACATAGTTTATTTAAAGATTTTAGTTTGGCTTGTATGATTACATATTGGAAAAAAGGGGAGAGGAATGATGTTAAAAAGCCATATTTTTTTGATATTACAGACTTCTAATTTAACCCTGAATTATATATATATATATATATATATATATATATATATATATATATATATACTGTTTTAGATACAGTTCATACTCTTAAATATTCAAGAATTTTTGCAATTAGCTAGTTATTAATATTATTAATAGGAAAAGAGTGAAGGGAAGGCCAGACATTATAAGCATGGTCTTTCATACTACAGGAAGCTGCAATTTCATACTCCTCAGGGAACCATCGGCCCATTCCCCACAAACCACTGGAGAGAGGGGTCCAGCGAAGGGGAAGATGGACACATGCGCAGTGGTATCAGGGTGATGATGGAGGTCAGGTGCTTGCCTTCTGTCTAGCCTGGGGAACCATGGATTGGCTGGGGGTTGGGGTAGAACCACTATAAGTCTATGAAATCTTAGAAAGTTAAAATCCCCAGACAGAGGAATACTCGTTCTCTTGCTCCTCTGGCTTTGCTACTGCTTCCTTGTGATACTATTGTAATAACCTGGTTATTATGAACAGGAAAGGAGTCAAGGGAAGACTAGATAATAGAGGCATGCCATTTATACAGCTTTGCTAATTTAACACTCTCGGAGCCTGTTGCCTGATGATCGATGGGGGAAGGGACTGGACAAAGGCTGTTGGGACACATGCCCAGGAAGGTCCGAAGTGCCCTGGGAAGGTGCCTTTCTGTCAGTCACACCTGGAAGTGAGGCAATGGCCAGAATAGGCGTGGCCACTACAAGAGTAGGAAACCTGAATATTTAAACTCCTAAACCAGTGGTCGGCAAACTCATTAGTCAACAGACCCAAATATTAACAGTATAACGATTGATATTTCTTTTGAGAGCTGAAAACTGACTTCTGCTCATGGTCCACGAAGTTTCAATCACACCGTTCATGGTATTTTGTGGAAGAGCCACACTCAAGGGGCCAAAGAGCTGCATGTGGCTCCAGAGCTGCAGTTTGCTGACCACTGTCCTAGACAAAGGGAGTTTCCTCTCTTGCCTCTCCTGCTTGCTTGTGCTCTCAGGACTCTTGTTGCAGGTGACACACTCCCCTACACCCACGTGGCTCACAGCCATGTGGGACCCATTCATGGTCCAAGGACTTCAGCTGGATGCTCTGCTGGCCCCAGCTGCAACATGGAATGGAAGCTCTGGACACTGACCCTCCTTTAGGCTCTGCTGGGCCCACTGCTGCCCCCCTTTTAGCCTGGTTTAAGGCACATGGAACTTTGTAACCCAAGGAATGTAACTCCATGCAAATAGTCTTTTACCACATCTCATTCTCCCTTCGGGGCTTCTGCAAATGGTTATTTCAGAAGCCCAAGAACCCCATTCCCAAGAGCAACGGAGAAATCTAACCCACTAATTTCTTTGGTAACACTTGCACTTGCCTGCTCTCCCTCCACAGCCATGTGGTCCTAGAAACAGCATGGCCCAGAGCCATGCAGACTCCACACGCAATGAATTGCAGCTGGGAATGCAAACTAAACGAGCCAGATGCTGGACTGTGCAAACATGAAACAGAGGCTCTGGGCCGTGACCTTAATCGTGGCCCTTCTGAAGACAAAATGGAACTTTTTCCATGGTGAGACAGAGGGAGATGGGACTGTGGAAACACAGGGATTTAATTCCACAGAAATAAAACTTTCCATGATAGCTCATCCTCGCTGGGGGCCTCTGGCAATTCTTATTCCAGCAGCACCCCAACAAGCCCACTTCCAGGAGCAGCCGGTGGGGACATGGAGAGCACACCACCGAGAACAGTTTTACATTGTCTTTCATGTTTCTCTACGTTCAGGAATATCCAGCATATCATGAAATCAACTATTCCTTACAATCACTTTTAAAAATTAAGCATCCAAGCCCAGCAGGTGTGGCTCAGAGCTTGAGCATCAACCTATGAATCAGGAGATGATGGTTCAATTCCCAGTCAGGTCACATGCCTGGATTGTGGGGCCTGCAGGAGGCAGGCAATCCATGATTATCTCTCATTGATGTTTCTATCTCTCCTTCCACCTTCTCCCTGAAATCAATAAAACAATTTTTTTTTAAATTTAAGCATCTAGGATTCAAAGCTAGAAGATGATCTGTATGCATGTTTCAAACCAGTGAGGAATGAAGGTGTTACAAGCAAATGATGCCTTTGGGTTATGGCAAGAATGCTGATACTGAACATCACCTATCAGCAAACTCCGAATGGGGGTTGTGGGATATTCTGGTTTCACTAGGCTTACTAATAATAACAATGAAAGAGAGAAAATCTCTTGCTTTTATTCACAATCTTATTTCTTTCTATAAGTAGAGTACAGTCTATTTGCTTTACCTCAATAAAATCAAAAGCATCTGGCATAAAAATAAAACCTGTGGGATCATCATGAGACAGATGGGAGTTTCTTAGATAAACTTCTGCTTCAGGGTCGACTCAAAGCCTCGTTCAGGTGGTGTGGAAACTCGCACAAGAAACCAACGTGTCTGGTCCTCCATCGCCTTCCCATTTAGTGGCAACAAAATGCCCACGAACAGCCTTAGGAAAATATCAATAATGCATAAGTATAAATGGCTACATAGTGGTGACTGGGTCCTCAATAAATTTAATCCCTCCCCAGCATCCATCTTATTTTAGAGTAAAGTGTATAGAGCTGTGATGCTCCACCTGGAATTGGGACAACCAGAACGCACAGTGATGGATGAGCCAGGGGCAAGTGGGGCCTCAGGTCAGATGATGGACATCTTCTCAGAGTATCCTTTTTACTCAAAAGTTTAACAAGATAAACAAATAAAAACGTTTAACTAGATAAATTAAAAAGAAAAAGTTTCACTAGAAAGTTTGGTAACACGATTTAGAAGAAATTTCAAACACTTTCACAAGGAAACAAACCACCTTCATTTGGAAGAGCCTGTGAAATGAATGGAACTGAAAGATAATGTTGAAACTACAAGGAAATTAATGGTTTGTTTTGACTAATGGGCAGGCTCCCCTCTGTTGCCTTGGAGATGATATGTGAGGCTCTGGGAGAACAATGTGATATTTGGAGTTTGAAGATAAAAGTTGGAGGCACCCTTCCTTCCCCCATTCCTCCCTCTTCCCCCTCACCCCCCACCAGCTCTATTAGCTTCTTGTTTGAAGACACTGAATAACTTACTCTCTTTAACTCAGTTTCTGCATCTGTAAAATGGGAGCCATATGTTTCTAAAGGGTGACTTGAAGATTAGGTGAATATGTAACCAAAGATAATTTCTGAAATTTTTGTGAACAGTAAAACAGTTGAAAGCTATAAGTTTTGTTGCTATCAGCTGGTGAATCTTCCATTTTACCAATAAAATGGACTAAGAAGTCAGAATCCAGGGAAGCCTCCTTTCTTTGAGAAGTCTGTTCTCAGCTTGAAGTCATAGATTTGACCTTCCTTTAAACACCTTACTTTTTTTTTTTTTTTTCAAAGCTGAGCATGGATCAAATTAAATCTCTCTTGATTTCCTCACTTGTAAAATGAAGGAAATAGAAATTACTTCCGTGATTGTTCTGAGAATTAAAAGGACAAACCACATAATGAGATTATTCTGCAGGGGCTTAAGGATTCATCTCTCACCAAGGCAAATTCCTTCCCTTTCCTCCTCTCTTCTATCCTTAACTTGTCTCTTGAAAGTTTCTTCCAATTTGAGGAAAACATTCTAGAGCCTGAATTCTGTTATAATGGGTTTTGGCTGTAGCCCTGGAAACTTGGTTTTTGTGTGACAGGGTCTTAAAAAATCTTCTTGTTCAAAATTGTATATTCACCAATTACTTTGAAGAATTTTCTCTGATTAGCTCTTTCATGAGGATGTAGAATAAAAGGATTATAGGATGAGTACTAAACAATTCAATCCAGATCCTTCCTAGTGCTAAGAAACAGATAATTTTTCTCTGGTTGAATACTTGAAGCTTCACTGCGCCTATTTACAAAGTTTTTGTTTTTTTTTTTTAAATGCATATTATGAATTTTTAGGAGTCCTAAAATCTAGGATTTTCAAATTGCCAATTAATAGAATACTGTATTCTTTTTAGGAAAAATTTCAAGGTAGTCCTTGGGGATTGAATTATTTTCAAAGACTTCTAAGTCAGTTGCATTTAATTCTCCCCAGAGAAGAAGGAAGAATTTCTGCAATTATAGAAAGAAGACCTGTCTCAGACCATAGAGGCCATTCAATTGTAAGGATAACTTAGAAGTTGCTGCTAGGTGCTGATAAGTATTGGGAAAATGAAGAAACCAGAGTTGGTGCCCCTAGAGTGTTGTGGAGGATGATCCTATACGATATAATGTGGTTGGGGAAAGCCTCTCTGATGAGGTGTTATTTGAACAGAGATTTTAAAAAGGAGAAAGTACTTGGTTCTCTGGAGGAAGAGCAGTCTAGGCAGAAGGATTAGCAAGTCTGAAGGCTCTGAGGCAGTAGCATTCTTGGCTTATTTGAGGGACACAAAAGAGACAGCAGGGCTGGAGCTAAAGGAATGAGGAAGTTTTAGTAGATAAAGTCAGGGGGATACTAAGGACCAGAACATGCAGCTCTTGTAGGCCATGGTAAGGATTTAGGATTGTAAGTTTTTGAAGACAAGGAATGCATGAACTGACTTACATTTTGGGATCTGTCTGCTGTGAAATCATAGACTATCATGCAATGTAGAAACAGGGAGTTATGGTAGCAGGCTATCACAGTAGTCCAGACAAGATATGACTGTGGCCTAGGCCCAGGAAGAAGTGATGAAATCTGTTTGGCCTCTGAATTTATTTAAATGGTAGGGCCAACTGGGTTCACAGATGGTTTCTCATGAGGTGGAAGAGGATAAGGATTCAAAGATGCCTCTGAGGTGTTTGTACTGATAAAGTAACCTAGAAGAGAATTGCTAATTTCTGACATGGGAATGACAGGGAGGAACAGGATTCTGGAAGGGGCATCATGGATTTGGTTATGGATATGTTAAGGTCAAGATGTCTATGAGACATCTAGGATTTCTCAGTGTCTAAGTACGGAAAGTGAGGGACAAGTTGGATTGGATATATGAAGTTGGAAGTCAACATCCTAGAGCTAGAACTGAAAAAGGAGGGGAAATTATGCATAAGTCTTAGCAAGAGCCAAAATTCATTCATTCCTTGGACTCTGACATTCTAGTTGTGGCTGAACATGCCTGGTGAACATGAACAAGGTGAGGCTGACACAAACCAGAATGATAGTCTTTGTGTCTCCTCAGTGAGCTTAGTTTCCTGTGTGGATTAGCAAAGTCACTCCATGACTTTGGGCTTCTTTCAGCCTGCAGCACAGATGCCTCTGGGAGTTGTTGTGAATCTCAGTTTATTAATATTTGCAAAAGTGCTTTCAGGTCCTTTGTTAAGAGGCATTATAGAGAAGCAGAGGGTTATTATTAAGGATGACATTTGCTCATTGTGATTAAAAATGACAAAATGAAATTTCAAGTGCAGAAGTCAACACTGCAATTTAATGTATAAAGGTGTCTTTGCATATCAACATGCAACCAAATGAGGTCCATCTGTATTGCAGAGATTTTTTTTTCTAGTTTGCTTTCAGATGAGAATTGGTTTTCAAGTGGGGAATTGAATGTAAGCAGACATCATCAGAGGCCAAAAATGTACCGTTTCAGCTAATTGCATCCATTTGTACAATGGCTTTTTTTCCCTCTTTAATTTATCACCTGCTGCAAATGGAGCCCAGAGAACTATGCACCGAGGCCGCGTCCACATGGTTTTATTTACCAATGCACACATAATTTTATTGGGCTGTAAAACAAATGGCTTTCAGCTGAAGTAATTAGAACAGTACCTTCTAAGGCCACTGCACAAATTAGCACATACCCCTGGGCTCTTGCCTGGAAGAAATTTGCAATATGCAGAGAAGAAATGTGATGGAAACCTGAGAGGAATGATGGGACACTCTTACTCATATTTTCTGATTCTTTCTTAGAGCTTGCCATTTGTGACTTCCCCCCACCCCAAACTAAACCACCTGTAGACTGCATTGTAATGAAGGACTGGCTGACTCCCTTGAGCTGACAAATGTACTACTTATCTGGCAGTGTTTGAAGGAGAACTGAACTTAATTTTGTATGGCATTTGGGGAAAGAGAAGATATTAATAGAAAATTTGTTTGCTGAATTCTGAGTGTCTATTTCTCTTTTAACATAAGAAGACAAAATCTCCAGTATGTTTTGATCCACAGTTTAGCATAAATGGAAAAAGCTAGAAGGCACTAGTGTTTCTGGAATCTTCACCATTTCTTCCAGCATCACCACTTAATGCCCAAATAACCTTGAAAAAGTTTCTTCACTCTGTTGTTCTTGTCTCAATTCAATTGTGTAAACAGTGACTTCAGAGTAAGGCCTTCCGCTCTTAGTTTCAGGGTGGCACCAAATCTCTATGCATCAAGAGAACAGCAGGAGTTAGAGATAGGAACCACTCCTCTTCACCTCTATACATAAGCAAGATGAAAGACTGTGAATCTGTTCAGTAACTTTTGAGCTTCTCAGTCAGATTAAGAATTAAAACCAAAGAGTTTCCAGAGATCTGAGAAGAGGAGGCTGGAAATGAGGTTTCTTTGAAGAGAGCTATTGCTAAATCTGTAATTCCCACTGTGCCTCGAGGACAGCAGGGCTCTGCTACTTTAGAACCATATGCGTAGTGAGGAGGACCTGAAGGAGTCACTTGGAGAACACGGACAGCTGCATGTCCAGCAGTTGCTGGATTTGTGTCTGAAAGAACAAAAAATAAATTGTGGGATGGGATCTGACTCTATGCTGGATCTCTAGGCGGAAATATAGGCTTTGATGGAGGATCTAAAAGATTATTGTGGTGGTGTAGTTGTCCAGGGTGTGTTTGGGCTAAGGATGTTGACATTTCTGAGGACTATGGGACTATGTGAGAGAAAGAGAGAGAGAGAGGCCCTATAGAGGATTTTATTAAGGAGTTCTTGTGATACTTTATGGAAAGGGTATCTCAGCAAAGAGAGGATGGAAGTATGCCATTGAAAGCTAATAATGAATGAGAAGAAAAGTAAAGAGATAGGAAAGATGTAACTTAGAAAATCGAATCAGAATCTACTGACTGCTGGGCACCTGTTTCCTGCATTTCCTAATTCCAGGCAAAGCAATACCCAAAATAGAGATTCCAGATTCAGGAAAATGTATGAGTGCTCAGAAATGTCATGTTCCTGCTGGAGTTTTGCCATCCAGAGGAAAGGTAGGGTTACCCTACCAAATTTTAAGAAAACATGAGAGATGTGAGTCACGTTAGATTTTGTCATATTTCATGTGTCTTGCTTGTTTGACACAAATGTTTATGTGTGGAATGGGGTTGCAGTCAGTGCAATTCTGTTGAATCAAATAAATATGTATTGAGTGCCCTTAATGTACAAAATCCAGGGAGATATAAAGATGATTAAGGTACGTAACCTCACATGCTTACTACCTATTATTCTGTATGTTCAGTTATCTTTCTGTGCAGACATCTTTTCTCCCTGAGACAGTCTGGGCCCAATTTATTGAGTTCTATAGCTTTCCCATCTCTTGTTCTGTTGTTCTTTGTTACAGATGACTAGCTCTTACACATTGCATTTCCCAGGTTTCCCATTGGGTTTTTGTCAGTGGCATCCACTCTGAAAATATTGTAGGAATTAGGGGTAGGGTACTGGGAGAGAGAGAAACTTTTATATAAAACTTACCTTCTTGATTCAATAAAAATCAATAATTTCCTTGAAAACAAAGGCTGGCTTATTTAAATATTCAAAGCTGGCTGGAAATTATTGGAACCCAATTCAAAACAAAAATGCAGAGGTTCTTGTTCAAGAAGCAGGGGGATAAGGTGCATTTTTCTTTCCTCTTCAATCTTCTTTTGATCTGTAATGATGTTTATTTTCTATACTAGTGTCTCAGTGCACGAATTTGTGCACAATGACAGAAAATTAATTAGAAGATGACCGGCAAGGTGGGACTGAGTGAGACAGGCTGGACAAGCCCTAGAGGCAACCTCCCACTGTCCCTCCCCGGCTGGCCAGCTGCACCTGGGATGGCTCATGGCTCAATGGGTGTCTGCAGTCACTGCAGCTCAGCAGTAAACCGGATTTGGGGCCAACAGTTCCCCAGCAACAACATAAGCCACAGTCCAAGGTAGGATTGCTTGGCCCTGTGAGGAATCAGGCTCCCTTCTCTCTGATTCCAGGGTGCATCACCTGAGAACCATGCTGCCAAGTCACCTCAGTTTGATAGTTCCTGCGTTGAGCATCTGCCCCCTGATGGTCAGTGTGAGTCATACCTACTGGCCAGTCTATGGTCATTTAACCTTTTATATACAGATAATATTGCATTCTCTCTAGTACAGGGACACTAACGGCATAAGTATAAATCCTCACACGCACCAAGGAATCCCACCATATGACAGAATGCACACACGTGCAGTTGGCAGGGCCAGTGGGTTGGGTTGTCTCTCTCTTTCCTGTTACCAGACCAATGCCTCTGGAAGTTGAGACAGGCATCAAACTTCCCCATGGGCTTGATGCCAGTAGACAGATGACCCCTCTGCCAAGGAGAATTGCAATAACTGTACCATGAGGCACCAGATAGGCTGACCTCCACTAAGTTGCTCATCCAGAGCACCATAGTGCTGACATCTATGGCACTGCCACCATACTCCACCCTGACGTACTTTGGTGAATGTGTCTAAAACTGACCCTTTTCATGCTTGTGCCCTAGGCCCCATTAGGGATGGAGAGGGGCAGTGGAATGAGAAGGAGCTTTCCAGGATACTAAAGGACAGAGAACAGGTGGATAAGAACCTATCCTGGGGAGGTGGGTGGAGGTTGGACCACACATGAGCTGAATCTGTGAGTCCTTAGTGCATGCTTCATTATCTCATTGGACTTCTTTTTAAATCACAAATCTAAAAATAAAACTATTACGAATTCCAAGACAGTAACTGTAGATAATAAAATCCTACTGCAGGACCTTGTGTGACTATAGCTGGTCACACATCCATGAAGTAGGCACTGCATGTAGATACTCTCCACTGTGCCTCTCATACTAGTTTAAAAATGCTAAATTATTAATAGATGACTATTGGACAAACAGTCCAATAAATAAATGTCAGAATGAATGAACAAGTAATTGAATAAATGAGTGAGGTAACCAATAAATCAGGCTTACCCAATTATCTGTTGAACACCAGAAATAATCAACAAGCAATTAGCTGCCATTTATTCAGTGTATTCCACAATCAAGATACTTTTACCCCTAGTAATGGCTCATGAGAGAAATATTGTGGTGAAAGCAGCCCAGGTGAAGAGGAGAGAATGCAGTGAGTAGTATGGACTCTCTTTGGTTTTGGACCCAGAAGATAAATTGTTCCCAGCTCAAACATAGATTACAGTGAGTGAATGAATTATGCAAAGATAAAAAGAGCAAAAATCTAAAGTGTTTTTTGAAAACCATCATTAGTAGCACTACTTAACTCAAAGGAACTCTGAGCTCATATAAAAAAAAGTATTTGAAAGAATCAGTAACCTCAATATGTGGCCGTCCTCCCTCATTTCCTATTTGAGTAGAATTGAAATTTATTCCTTTACTGTTTTCTGTCTTTTATCTTCTGAAATCGGGGTGAATGGCATCTCCAGGTTATTATAAGCAAATTGTGTACAAATAATAATGAATAATTCTTCCTGTGATATTTTCTGGACTGTGAATTCTGCCTGAGATTTTATTGGGTTGATTAATTTCACCTACATACAACTCCCCTTGCTTTTATGAAGAAAGAAAGATTGTTCATCCATTCTCAGGCCTGATCTCAGCTTTGGATTAGATGTTATGAATGATCAAATGCTACCACATTTGCTTTCTAATGGAAAAATGGTGTTACATCTCTGCATTTTTTCTTAACAGACCACACAGTATTTCTCAAAGCCCTAGAAATTTTAGAATAAAGCTCTTTAGAAAAATGTCAATCACAAAATTTTCTCCTTTCCTAGAATAATTATTTATGTGGCATAGTTTCTGCATGGGGCTTTCTGATGGGTGCAGGAGATGGAGTGTGGAAGTTGGGATTCCAATTACAATGTGCACCTTCTCCTTAAGGAATCTATAAATTAGTGCGTGAGATAAGTGTCTCTGAGGAGAGCTGTCATATGATAATACCATCTTATAATAAAATACTATAATATATGTGGCTTACAAACAACAGAAATTTATTTCTCACAGTTCTGGGGTCTGGAAGTCAAAGATCAGGAGCATCATGGTAAGATTCTGGTGAGACCTGTTTTCTGGGTTGTAGAATGCTCACTTCTTACTGCATCCTCACATGATGGGAGGGACGTGGGAACTCTTTGGTCTCTTATAAGGTCATTGATCTAATTCATGAAAACTTTATGATCTAATCACATCCCAAAGGCCTCACTTCCAAATACCATCATATTAGGTTGAGGATTTTAACAAATGAGTTTCAGTCTTCCCACAGACAGGTACAGAAAGAGCTGTAGGAGAATTTGGAAGCAAGATTGTTTCCAGCTGGAAGATTGGGAGAGCCTGAGTAAGGTTATGAAAAGGAGACAAAGTAAAAATGCTAGAATCAGGTAATTTCTTTGAGTCAAGGAAAATCCCCTTGAAGACTCTGAAATCTATCGCTAAAGGCCAAATGTCTGTTGTTTGTGTTTGTTTTGGTCATTGAATTTATGGAAGCACCTGAGGTAGGTGAACAAAGGGCTAATAATTCCAAAGTATGTATTTCTAGTCTTCATTTATGAGAGATTTGGGGAAATTGTTTTAATTACAACCTAGCAGGGTCCTGTGTAATAGAGAGTAGTCCATTCATTGTTCATTCACTCACTTATTCATTCTTTCACTCATATAATCTCTGCAATTCATCAATGGAGCATCTATTGTGTAAAGGGTGTAAAGGGCACTGAGCTAGATACTGGGAAGAGTGTGGGCAATTTGTTGTTAAGTTGTTGTTCTCATAATATGTAATCTAGAGCTTTGCTACCCTGAGGGTGTCTAATGGACCAGAAGCATCAGCATCACCTGAGAGTTTGAGAAATGCAGAATCTCTGACTGCCCTAGCTCCATTTAAGCAGGGATTGCATTTTTAACTAGATTCCCGTTGAATTATGTAAGGTTTGAGATGCAGGAAACTGACCACCAAGACATATCAAAGTAAGGTTTATTCCCCAGTAATGAGTGAGACTCATTATGGAGGTAGAGAAATCGGAATTAAAGGAGTGGGGGGAGGAGAAAGGACCCAGCCAGGCTGCCTCCACAGACGGAGATGGAGAGAGCAGCACATGGAGGGCTGGGCGAGCCTTTTGAGGGGAGGAATAGGAAAGGGTTGGACCCAGGGTGGAACAGAAGGGTTGGGCCCCAGGGCACTTCGGCATGGGCTGATTAATGGTTCAATGTCTTGGGAATGTCTCTGTGGCAGATGCCAGTAATGTCATAACTCTGCCCTCCAGTTGGGGGGAGGGGGGAATCTCACAATTCATACACACATTAAAAAATGAGAAGTTGAACTTGTAGCCCTAAGTAGAGTGAAGCCATCTGCAAGCTAAGATGTCTTGGTCAAATCCTCAAGAGAAACAGGAAAGCATATATATTTAAGGATTTTCTTTATTGAGAAGGGTCTATGGGTTTCAAAAGAAACTTCACTTAAAGTGACCAACTGAAGGGAAGAGCTAAAAAATGAACAATATAGAGACTGACAAACTGAATTTTTACAAAAAGAAGGAAGCCATAAAAGGGGACCTTGCTAGCTATGAGTTTGTATTCAAGGTAGTTTGTATTCAAATCCTCAAGAGAAACAGGAAGTGTATACATGCAAGGAAACAGGCTAAGATTGTTGTTTCTTTGTTTGTTTACCTTTAATGAGACTGGAGGAGAGATCTTGGAATCCCCACTAGCAGCCCTAATAATTTGGGTTCCTTGAATTAAATGTGATCAGCCTTTCTTTCTTTGCCTAGAATCTGTCATTTGTCAATCTCAACTTGTGCAAATATTACTTATCTTTCAGTAAGTAGCTTAAGTGACACCTTCTGGTTAGAGTCTTTCTCAGTACCCCAGCTAGAACCAACCCCCCTTTCCTTTGAATATCCCCAGCACTATGATCTGTACTCCCCTGTCCTTATGTGCATATGTGCAAGTCCATGACGTACTTCTTTCCCAAAAGTGGTTTTAAGGAAAATAGGTCCATGCCCTATATCTACAATTTGCAGCACAAGGCATATTATTATGCACACAGTAGGTCATCAATTATGCTTCTTGAGTGAACTGACACACATAAATCACCACTGAAATTTTACATATGTTGAAATAGAGATGCAAACACATTTACTATGCTGAGTCAAAAGCCTTGAAAACTGTAAAATAGCATTGTTTTTGATTTATGTCATTACCAGGAATGGTTTTCTCAGAAAAACTACCTTGAATACAAACTCATACTAGGAAGGGTCCCCTTTATGGCTTCCTTCTCTTTGTAAAAATTCAAAAAACCATTTTTTTCTTCCAAGTTATTGAACTTCCTTCCCCCTCCTGCTATAGTCAGACCTTAAAGATGCTTTTTAGGTATTCTAAGTAAAAAAGCTACTCTTTTTGTCAACTCTGCTGACTCTTTATTTAGATTTTTACCCATCTTTGAAGTCTTTCCCATCACTGATTTGTCTTATGACATTAGCCATCCTAATGCATGGAATGTACTAGAAAAACCTTGTTGGACTGCATCACCATCACTGGCTCCTCTACAAACGTATCTCTTTTTCTTCCTATGCTTCCTTCTCTCTCTCTCTCTCTCTCTCTCTCTCTCTCTCTCTCTCTCTCTCTCTCTCTCTCTCTCTCTCTCTCCCTAGACCCCCCAACAACTTAATTACCTCTCAGCCTCTTACATTAAATAAGCCCCAATTGGTGTGTCAACAGCCTTTTAATATTCCCTATTTTGTAGTGTTTAATAAAATACACAGCTCCTTTATTCTTATGTTCTCTTATTTGTAGGCTGTCATGTTACCTGTCTGTGGGACGATGTGCAAATACTTAGCTGAAGGTGACTTATCTCAGACCTTGCTTCTCCCACAGGGGGGCGGAAAAAAAAAATCAGTCTTTAATGAACTCTGTGCTAAAGTAGATTAGCTGTTTTCTTCGGCTAAGATGGATGATGCTATCAACATTATTAAGTCACTAGGTCTGAATTTCTCTCTGTGCAAATCCCATGTAATAAGTACCATTAAGAACCCTGTCAATCCATCTCACTGACTTATTATACTAGTTTATGGTCTTTGGCCCAAAATTTAAAATGATACTAGTCCTGATGAAACAGTTTATCTGTTTTTTTTTTTGTTTTTTTTTTTTGCTTCCAAATGGCTTGACCTTGCCTACTGTCACTTCGCAATGGGTTTTGTTTCTCAAAGAGTTCATAATATATTAGACAACATGTGATTTGTCCAATTACTTAAAAAAAATTGGAACATCTCTAGATTAACAGAAAAGCTCTTTTATAGCCTCATTTTAAGAAGGTTGAAAAGGTTTTTGTTTTTATTCATATATGAAGCATCTGTTAAGCCTTTTTGTAACTGTTCCTACTGAGGGAACAGCTCAGGCTAGAAAACTGTACAGAATGTTCAGGGCTGTGAGGGTAAGAACGGATGGCAGGGCCCTGGATATCTGGAGGAAGACACTGGGAGAATATTTCTCACAACCATAGGCACTTGTTACTGAAACTCTCCAGAGCAAATAAACAACCTAGTAAATTTAACCTATAAAAAATTTGGGGTGGGGGGAAATAGTGGGTTGGAAAGGAGAGTTAAGATAAATTTTTCAAGAAATTTAATATCATTTGCTGTAGGTTAATGTTGCCCTTATGCACGTATAATGGCATTCTCCTGGGAATTACTCAAACAACTCAGTACAATCACCAAAAAAAAGAGTAAAAATTAAAAAAAAAAAAAAAGCTTTTAGCATTTCATGGCTATGTGCAGTATTTCAACTGTCTGCTTATGGAGATACTTTAGTAAGAGTGTAACATTTTCCTTTTAATATTGTGCAGACTCCTTAAGGTTAAATTTGTTCCTGGGTGGTTCTGGGTAACTTCTGAGCAAATTTTGTGTCCTGTTTTTTTTTTTTTTTTTCTTTTTTCTTTTTTGTTTGAATCCACTTTAATTATTGGTGAGGGCCATTTGTGCAAATGGGTACTTACTGGCCCTTATTTGCTGACATTGGTGTGTTGGAATGACCCCTGAGTAATGGAAATTGGAATTTGCCTCTTCTGACTTCTAATAAGAGGTAAAAGCTGAATATTTGCAACATAATGTCATTTCATTTACTAAAGAAACATGCTTATGTTAATATTACATAGTGCAGAATTCTCCTGTTGTTATTAGAAATAGCCTAGGTGGAGAATTAGGAACACACACAAAAAAAAATAAATGGAAAGGTAGAGAATTGTTCACTGACTTGTTCCTAAATGTACTTGCAAGAAGAAAAAAATTAATGGATATTAGTATTCTTTTATTGTGTTTCCATTCCTCAAAGAAATGATGAACTGTGCAAAGAAAGAAAAAGTTCTCGCCTGTGCTTTATCTGTCATTTATATACAAATAGGCTTCTGATTAAAATACATTTTAGTGGCTCTGACTGGGGAGAATTTATCTGTGAAGAAAAGAAAAGAAACTTGAAAATGATAACGTTTTATTGTTTGGTATTATCAAAGCTACACGTCAAATTCTTTACAGAGTTCAGTCCTATCCAGACTCTGTAGAATTGCTAATGCATCCTTCCTTATGTGGCTCACACCTTTCCCAGGAAGTTCCATCTGAAATTCTGCATGCACTTTTCATCTGTTTCTTTTTTGTGTTACAGTTTCTTCTAACACTTTCTCTTTTTTCTCCCTCAGCAAAATTTCCTTTTTTTCCGAGGAATTTTTATCTCTTGAGGTCATAGGACTTTTTTTTTTTATGACTTCTGTTATGCTTTAGGTAAATTCAGGGGGCAGCTTTTCTTTTTCTTTTTTCCTTTTTTTTTTAAAATATATTTTTATAGATTTAAGAGAGAAAGGGAGAGGGAGAGAGAGAGAGAGACATAAACATCAACAATGAGAGAGAATAATTGATCAACTGCTTCCTGAATGCCCCACACTCAGGATTGAGCTCACAACCCTGGCATATGCCCCAATCAGGAATCGAACCATAACCCCTTGGTTATAGGTCTACGTTCAACAGCTGAGCCTGTTGGGCAGGGTGCAGCTTTTCTTGTGGGGGAGTAGTGGAAAATTGTTCTTTGCCTCTATTGGAGAGTTGGAAACTTGAAGGGACAACTACACCAGCACAGACATCCCTCTGACTCAGAGATGGGGTAGATGCAAAGCATATTCTGGATGCTTACCTAAACAATGGAAAATATTAGAGTGCTGCTTACGTTGTAAAGCTTTTATGTTCAGCAGATAGCCATGGTAGGTATGTAATCTAGAACTCTGCTACTCACAGTGTGGTCCGTAGTCCTGTAGCATTGATCTAACCTGAGAGTGTTTTATACTAGTAAATGTTGAATCCCTAGATCCCCCCCAGAACTACTGAATCAGAATGTGTATTTTAACAAGATCCCCAGGTGATTTATATAAGCATTCAAGTTTGAGAAGCACTGGTCAAGAGACACTTCTTTAGTCCCTCAACTAGTTTTCTAACCATAATATTTGCAAAACAGCACGATTGATAGTTATGCACCAAAATGAATGCTCTATGTGGCATTGTTTCCTTTAATCTTCACAATGTTCCTCAGAAGTTCCTTTTCCTGTCATCCTCATTTGGCAGTTATGGCCCATATGCTCAGAGTTGGGTCACACAGTGAAGCATCCTATATAATAAAAGAGTAATATGCAAATCAACCAAATGGCAGAATGACCAGTTGCTATGATGTGCACTGACCACCAGGGGGCAGTCGCTCAACACAGGTGCTGTCCCCTGATTGGGGCCTGCTGGCCAACCTCTTGGTCCCTCCCCCAACTAGCAATGAGGGTTGGGGTGTGTGACATTGTGGGGCAGGGCCGGCGAGTGGGTGGGAATGGCCAACCTTTTCGTTCCTCCCCCTGGCTTGTAGGCTCTGAACTCCCAATGGTGAGCGGGGAACCAGGGTTGGTGGTGGCAGGGGACAGGGCTGGCTTCTGGCAGCTGGGGAAGATGGCCCTGATCACAGGCCAGGCCTAGGGACTATACCCATGCACAAATTTTGTGCACTGGCCCTCTAGTTTATTTATAAAGTAACAGAGAAACAGGTGTTCTCCACATTGGCTTTTGTCTGTGTGCTTTGAGATGATTAGTTTCTTAAAAGATTTACAAAGATTAGACTCTTTAGAAACTGACTGGTAAACAAGAACTAGTATATCTCCTTATTTAAATAAATATGAATTAAAGTAATTGCCACATGGAGTGAACTGAGTCCAGCATGGTCAGGAGTGAACCTGAGGAGGGGCGGTGAAGGATTAACGAAGACAGATAAGAGAATACAGCTGGGACCAGGTGGATCACTGCCTGGATGAGGGAACAGTGACTCAGCCTGTAAGCTGAAGCTTTATGTTATAGTCAGATCACACAAAGCAAAACACGGGGAGTGGTCAACATTTTTATAATGTTCTTGCAAGTTTTAAATATATTTCATTACTCAAGCCTTGTTTTGGCAGCATTTGCTGCACCTCCCACAGCCCATTAGCTACCTAAGAACAAAGGAGAACTATAAGGTCAAATTTAATTGTACTTCGAGGGCTCTGTCCTCTAAGCACAATTAAATTGTATGTGGCTCTGCCATAGGTCAGTCTGAGCCTTGACCCTATAGCCACTCCTTACAATGGAGCAGACCATTGATGGTGAGCATACTCCATCTCTGTTTGTTGAATATCCTGATGGGAAGGCAGAGTAAAATCAGGAGTTTTGGGGTTAGCCTGGAATTAAAGTGATCAAAGTTGGCCGATAGTAGGAGAGTTCATTGATGATTCTAATGTCTAATGTTATCAAATAGTGATAACTTGATGTACCTATCTCCATTACATGGCCATGTATATGCCAAGAAATTTTAACTCAACTGTAAAAAATGCTTTAACAAATCAACTGAAAAAGGACATGCATAAAGAGATTTTTCTAGAGATATGGAAACTATACAGAAGAATAAAACAAACATTGAAAAAAATAAAGGTAAAAAACTAAAGAATTTACCAGATGAGCCTAACAGCAGATGGACTAGAGGAGAGGATCAGTGTATTTGAAAGACAGGTCAATAGAACACAGCTAAACAAACACAAATAAGAAAGAAAAAAAAAAGTGGAAAAAATAGAACAGAATAACTGTGGGACAATATCAAATACTCTAACATGTAATTGAAGTCCCAGTAAGATAGTAAAGACAGAATGGGGAAGGAAAAATATATCTCAAACCTAAAGGAAGAGGGAGAGAGAAAATTGTCTTTTCTGGAGCATATAATTCTACTCACGCTGGAAGACTAAGGTACAGGCTACATATATATCCAATGGGGGTCTCTTTAGGGCATTTCCCCCCAGTTAAAATGCCAAATCATGACATATATTGGCTTCAGATTAATAGGTGTTAATAAGGATAAACCTTCATAGGAATATGTATGGTCTAATGAAAACCCTCCAAGTAGAATTGATGCTCAAAATTTTATCCTATGATTAATGGATACTTGAACGAAAGCGCTAGACCAGCAAGCTGGCTCTTTCATAACTAAAATGTATCGTTTTAGTTTCACTTTTATATGGCTATTTCCTGCTTTGTTTTTCCTCAGAGATGTGAAAAATTTACCTGGTTCCTGGTAGGGAGACAGTGTTACTGATTCAAAATTCATAGCTGTGATGGCATGTCCCAGGAATATACTGAGATGGAGTGAGCCTCCAGAGTGTGTCAGAAGAACTTATTATCACTTCATTTTTCATAACTAATATAATCTTGGCCTTGAGAAACCAATTATCAGAGTTTTTACAGCTAATAAATTCCATGAATGAAGCACACTACTGTTGTGGTTGTAAGGGTTTGGAGTACTGTGTTTGGACTGTCCCGTTATTTTATGCTTCCCCCTACAGGACAATAATAAAATATTAAAATGAGAAATTGTACCTCATAAGAATGGTCAGTATTGTTCAAGAGGTCAGACTCATTTCTAAAAATTGAAAAATAGGAAAAAAATATATATATGTGTGTGGTATATACCTTTAGAACAAGGAAAAAAATGTAAGAATTACATTTTATATGTGAGATGGAAAGAATGTCCATCTCTTTAGCTGTGTTCCTAAGAATAGGACGCCAATCTTTGAGTAGTGTTTTTCTTGGCTATGATAGCTGGCAAAATTGCATGTGCACTTTTGCAAATTTCATTACATTTTAAAATATTTTTGGTAAAGCCTACTTTTTCATTGATTCCCAATGTATGGTTAGGCTTTCTATTATAGCTCTAATGGGCATATTATCTAAATAACTTTAATATCATCTTAACTCATTGGATTCACCAAGTTTTTAGGAATTCAGCATTTATGGGGATTGCCATTGAAGTTAATAATATCCAATACCCCTTAAATTTTACTTTTATTTAAGGTTGAAATAAATTAGATAATACTGGTTTTAATTTTTTTTCTAATTTAGTCATGTAAATGTTTAATACCTATTCTGGTGATACTCAAGGAATATATCATCAAAGACCTTCATTTTTGTTCAGAGAGGAGTCAAATAATAGGTGTTTTGGTCTCAAGTCTATATGCTATGAAAGAGAGAGCAAGAACTAGAGTAAATGTGAATATAAAATGAATTAAAAATAAATAGTAACACAGGTGATAATTCCAGGCATGGGAATGAGTGCTGGAGAGGCAAATGAACTTGCTGCTCTTAATTTTATTTTTTTCTGACTCCTGAGTATGAGAATATTTAAAGTTGAATCAGATGATCCTTGCATAGAAATTTTTAGAAAGTGTGTATAAATGATTTTAAAGAATTCTCTGCCTTTAAAAATCTAACGAAGAAGCAAACCTGCTCTTTTTAGGTGGCCATGAAAATGGGTAGATTTTTAAAGAAGAAACTTACAAAATAAGATTCGTAGAGAAATGGAAGCCAACAAAGAGAGGATTTAATAATATCTTCAAAATTATATGCATGAAATCATGTATAGTTCTCTGTGTTACAGAACTAAAATCAAAGACAATAAACGGGAAGATCAGCAAGTTGTATAGAAATACTTAAATTCTTTCAAAACCAAAACATTCACAGGAAGCAGCCAATTAAAGTAAGTACTCCATGGTTTGGTATTTCTATTCCTCTCTCTGTTGTTCTATCAGATATTATGAGAAACAGAGTAGTAACTGAGCCAGAGTATAGATAGAAGTAATTGGCATGGTCTTGGTGTGAAAAATATGTCATATGTATGTTTATGTGTGTCTGTGTGTACATAGATCCACATAATTATCATGTGGAGACACTTGGATTGCTCCTCAACTTTCCAGTAATATGCCTGGTCTGTGCTTGGTGTTAGTTTTTATCTGATTTTATCTGTATAAAATATATGCTAGGTTGAGAGACCCTGAGTTCTGCTTCCCCAGGAGGAATATATGCAAGATATTTTGATATATAAAGCACTTTGAGTTGATATCTTATAAACATTTATTTGTGTTGATATCTTTTTAAAAAAATTATATATTTTATTGATTTTGTACAGAGAGGAAGGGAGATAGTTAGAAACATCAATGAGAGAGAGTCATTGATCAGCTGCCTCTTGCACACCCCCTACTGGGGATATAACCGCAACCAAGGTACATGCCCTTGACCGGAATTGAACCCGGGACTTTTCAGTCCCCAAGCCGATGCTCTATCCATTGAGCCAAACCGGTTTCGGTTTGTGTTGATATCTTATAAACATTTCTGTGAGGTGGGCACAGCCATACCATCCCCGCTTGACCAATGAAGAATTTTAGCACCAATAGACTTGTGCCATTTGATACTGTGACACAGTGGAACTAAACCAGAAATAATTTTCAAGTCTTTTGGCTCTGAATAGCATTCTTTCTTCTACACCCTATCCATGCCACAGTTTAGAAGTTTTTATCAATTTTTATTTATTTTATTTTTTTAATCATCACATGAGGATATATTTTTATTGATGAGAGAGAGAGAGAGAGAGAGAGAGAGAGAGAGAGAGAGAGAGAGAGAGAGAGAGAGAGAGAGAGAGGGAGGGAGGGAGGGAGGGAGAGGGAGAGAGAGAGAGGGAATTGAGGAACATTGAGTGGTTGCCTACTAATTGGGGGTCAAACCTACAACCTTTTGGTGTTTGGGACGATGTTCCAAACAACTGAGCCACTAGGTCAGAACTGTATTTTTTTAAAAGTCTTCTTGTAATAAAGAAAAAACAAAAAACAAACAAACAAAAAACCTTTGTGTACCCAGAGTGAGGGAAGCAAAGAGTTATCACATTGACTTTATTGATAAAAATTTATCCAAACCTTCCCATTCTATTGGCTACTATCCTGTAAAATTTCTAGTAGAAATAAACTGCAGAAAATTCATTAAAGATATCCCCGAGAGAGAGAAAGACATAATGAGATCTATATTTTCTTAGAAAAATGACAGTTCTACTTCCAAAATAACAATAGCTCTTCAATGTGCTCTCTAGTCTCCATTCCTTCTGCCACTGCTTCAGGTTAGGTTCTCTTACACTTTTATGACAAATGGGTACCAGAAAACAAAAATGCATTGAAAGAAGAAATATCTAATTGGTTTGCTTCCTTTCTTTTTGAAAAGGGGTTAGAAGTAGTGGCAACTTGAACCACAGTGTGAGGAATTCAGAGTATAACTGTTCAACCACCACACCATGCTGTTCCCACATCATTAGTTGCTATTAGAGCCAACCTATTAGACTTGAGGGGCTGGCATTGCAGCATCAGCAGGGGACTCTTTAACAGTTCAGATTTATTAATTGTAGAACTCAGCTCTCTGCAATCTCTGCACTCCATTTGGCCACCACACAGAAATTTCCTAGGCAAGAACATTACCACATGCAATGAAGTCTTTAGTAAGATCCTGCTACTTCCTAGCTGAATGTTTAGCTGCTGCTTATTATCTTGTTTAGATCCTGAATTCACAAAGAAGAATCTTTAAGAACTGAAGATTCAACCCTGTGAGGACTCTGGCACAGCCCTAGATATGGCTTTACTTGTCAACCTGCTCTGTGCCTGGGCCTCTTTCAGAAAGTCTTCAATCACTCCTTTGAGAGGAGAGAAGGCTCTTTAAAATTCCTTTTTAATCTGCAGCCCTCTCTGAGAGCAGCCTAATGGACATGGGGGAAAGGGCCAGTCAGGCTCCTTGTGTTTTCTTTATTCAGCGAGGTCACTGACTAGTCGTGACTGGGAAGGGATGATGTCGCGTAATTATAGCAAATCCCTACAGCACTTCAATACTGATAATAATTAAAGACACCAATATTCCACTGGAAACATTGCCAGCCACCATCCATCTGCTTGCCACACCCTTGGTTCCTAAAAGGGCTCAAAGACATTTGGATTTGAAAAAAGTTACATGAAAATAATATGTATAAATCACTCTAAAAAGAAGGCAATATTGTGTGAGGATTTCCAGACTAATCCACTTAAACCAAGAAGGAAGACATACCCTACCTGATTTTGCCCAGTGGTGAGAGTTGTCAGCCCATGGACTGAAGGGTCTCAGATTTGGTTCTGGTCAAGGGTACCTCGGTTGCAGGCTCCAGCCCTGGCCCTGTGTGGGACCAATCTATGTCTCTCTCTCACATCAATGTTTCTCTCTCTGTCTCTACCCCTCCCCTCTACTCTCTCTAAAAATCAATGGGAAAAAAATATCCTAGGGTGAGGATTAACAAGAAAGAGAGAGAGAAAAAAAGGGAAGACCTATGTCTGAATCCCTTTTTGTCCCAAGGTATTCATTCACCTATGTTTTTTAAAAATAATTTTTATTCCAAAACTTAATACATCTTAGCATTGCCCATAGAAACCCAGCTAGAGAGCTATAAACTTTTTGTAGCTTGTTTTGGTCATTCAATTAAAATTTGATCAATTTTGAATATAAGTAATACATGCAACTTGCTTGTTGTGTCTCTAAAAAGGAAGCAGGTAGCTCTACATTATCTTTTTTCACATTTCCTGTGGACTGATCTCAGTGTGGTACAGATGAGCCAGCTGCAGTTGAGAAGAGAAGGGCAACCCCCCAGTTATAGTGGGTGATTAAAGAAACACGAGTCTCTGGATACCACTTATGGCAGAACTGCCTTTTGCACCTCGTCCTACTTCTGAACTATTAATTTGAGAGAGAATAAATTTATACTTTGTTAGAGGTTCTGTGGTTTTGGGGCTCTCGGTAGAGAAGCTTACTTTCTTTTACCCAAACACAAAGTTTTCTAGAGACCTAAATCTACAGTACTTTCTATTGATTTAAGTTGGCCTTGGTCTGAGAATCACAAAACATCCAAGGAGCTAGAACATGGTCACATGTGAATCAAAAGCGGGTATAGTTTGGGAAAGTTAAAGACAATTTTTGAAAGCTAGGGTGGTCAAGGTGTAAAATATGTCATGCACCAGATGGACTTACTCCTTATATGCAGTCATGCCCACACATAGCAACGTTTTTGTCAGTGGCAGACCACATATATCACGGTGATCTTCTAAGAGAGTGGTCATTTTTTTTAAGCAAAGGCCAGCTTAGGAGTACCCTAATTAAGTTAATAACAATGTACCTACCTTTATGGTTTAAGTTGAAAAAATTTGGCTCTCAAAAGAAACTTCAGTCATTGTACTGTTGATATTTGGCTCTGTTGACTAATGAGTTTGCCGACCACTGTCCTAAGATTATAACAGAGCTGAAGAAGTCCTATTGCCTAACGATACTGCAGCCACCATCAGAGCACAATGTATTTCTGTTACCAGCAGTATTCACTACAGTAACATGCTGTACGGGTTTGTAGCCTAAGAATAATAGGCTGCATCATATACCTATGCCATTTAGGTTTGTGTAAGTGTACTCTATTATGTTCCCACAACAAACTCCCCTAGCTACACATTTCTCCAAATGTATCCCATAGTTAAGCAATGTATGGCTGTATTACCGATCTTGAGCTTTACTGAACCTCAGTTCCTCATCTATAAAATAGTAAAAATAATGCATTGCTTACAATATTGTTGTGGAGATCCCGAGCAATAATACAGATGAAGTATCTGGCAATTTTTTTTCCTCAATAATGCTACCCCATTTTTTCTACTCATTCAGCCTTGTCTGTTTTGAGGCTATTAGCTACAGTATGGTCTTGTTGTAGTCAGACCATAAATTGTTATATAGTAAAGGAAGGTGTTTTTTTTTTTAAATTTCTTTTTTTATATGGTGCTAATTATTTGGAAATTCTCTGTGTTTTTAAGACTCATGAAGAAAGGGTAAGATTTTGAAGTAGGCCCTGGCCACCCACCCATCAGTCCTTCTCCTATAATACTTTATGAATAGCAAATTTCGGAGCTATGTGGAAATGTGGAGAGCATTAGAAGTATTATATAAAGGATCACTCTTCTGAGCACTGATATTAGTTATCCAAGAGGTGTTTTTTTTTTTGTTTTTTTTTTTAATAGAAGTCATTTCCAATTTCCAAAAGGCTCAAAAGCAAATGAAAACTCACACAGACTGTAGAGCTCTGTCCATGGTTCAGTCTATCCCTGTTCACCTTTATTGACAGGTCTTGTCCATTGCTGTGTTGACAAGGGCACTATCATTGAGCTAATGGTAGTCTAGATGACATCGCAACTCCCTGCACTTCCATTTTTAATTGAAGAAAGCCTTTCTCATCTAGTCACTTTGCATTTTCTCTTTGATTCAAGATTCCTTGGGGAAGGAAGGTCAACCTTGAATCAGTCTGAAGGAATGTGGTTCATCTGGGATGGGTCAGTGTCCTGATTAAGAAGAGAAAATGGGCAAATTATATTGCAGTGCACAACTTTTGAAGAAATATTGCCCTATAATCCTTCTGTGTGGGGAAGAGCCTGGAACATAGTTGGATAACTGTACTCTGGGATCAAACCAAACTTAGTTCAAATCTTGGCTCTCTCATGTATGAGGACTAAAAGTCTTCAAAAATCTCTGAACATTAGTTTCATCATCTTTAAAATAGGTGATGATAATGTGTCTACATCAAAGATAATATTACTTGGAGGATTATTGTGTGGATTAAATAACTCAATGTAGGCAAAGCATTTAGAATTAGAAGACACTCAAAGGACAGCTGTTTTCAAGCCGTTTGTAATTGAAGTACTTCTCATTTTCAAAATTTTATTAGAAATGACTTATTAGAAGGTGAACTTTGACTCAGTCTGAAATTCATCCGATGCAAATATAATTCAAGAAACGTTCCAAAACCAAATGTAAGTGAAGTGCTTTATTGCTTATAATTTTGAAGTTTTGGTACTTCTGCTCTCATTGATATAAATGAAGAAATGTTCCTGCATTTCTTCTAACCTGTAGAATCATACTACATTCAAGATTCCTTACCTGCTATTTTAATGTAATAGATGGTGCTTTAAATTCTAATTTCTTCATTTCAGTGTAAATAATGTGCAAGATAACAGAGGTATTTTTGGCATAAACTATATATTGGGTAATTCAAAACCCATTTCTAGTCCCTTCTCACTTCCTCTGTTTACTAGGAAATTTAAGCTGAACTAACAACTTCCCTTGAAGTTGGGATATCATATGACACTTTCCATGAATAATATATTCTGATAAATAACATTTAAGAGGGAATCTGTGAAGTGTTTCGGCAAACATTTGTTTTTAAGGTTAGGAAAAAGAGTGTAGGATATAAAAAGGCTTCTGAAGCTTTTGTCCTACCATCTTCTTTCTTTCTGACATGTGATTGATACTTAGAAATGGGGCAGCATCCCACAACTCAATAGGCTAAAAATAATGGAGCAGAAATATGAAAAGGACCAGAATTTTGATGTCTGGTCAAACATTTAAGTCAATGGTTCAGCCATGCATTCCATTTTCAACAAGTATTTATTGGGAATTTACATGTTATAAGCATACTCTTAGATTTTGGAGAAATTGCAGTGAAAACAATGCACAAAAGCTTCTGCTCTTACGAACTTTATATTCTAATGTAAACACAGAGACAGAAAACAAAATTCTAGTGTGTGTGTGTGTGTGTATGTGTGTGCGCATGCACGCACGCTTGTGTGTACAGTCTATAAAAAATGATTTTAAAAAAATCCTGAGGCTGAAACCGGTTTGGCTCAGTGGATAGAGCATTGGCCTGCGGACTGAAAGGTCCCAGGTTTGATTCCCCTCAAGGGCATGTAAGTTGGTTGCGAGCACATCCCCAGTAAGGGGTGTGCAAGAGGCAGCTGATCCGATGATTCTCTCCCAAAGATGTTTCTAACTCTCTATCCCTCTCTCTTCCTCTCTGTAAAAATATCAATAAAAATATATTTTTTAAAAAATCCTGAGAAAAATAAAGCAGGAAAAAGACAGGGCTAGGATGTGCAAGGGTGTGGACCCATGTGGGAGTTAGAATCTGGAAAGTGAGAGATGACTTGTGTTCTGGACTTTATGTTATGCAATATAAATTAAGACTGAAATTAAATTTACCTTCATGATCACAAGACAGTGTAGGTGAATATTGGGGTGAGAGGGGACTTGCTAGGAGAAAGCAGAGTTTTAGGGATGGTGATGAGGAGGCTGGGAAAGGAGTGGTCTTATTCAGAGTCCTACCTGGAGAGCTGATAGGTCTTCTCCTGACTCCAGTCAGCTGATGTTAGGAAAAACTCACCAAATTTCACTTACTGCTGCACCACTTGCTGTTAAGAAAAATTGGTTAGCATTTGTTTAAGGCACAGCACATTGGGTCTCCTGCTACCTGCAGCTGGAAATATTCCGTATTGAAAAGATATAGCAGGAAAAATGAACCAATATTTATTGGGCATGTACCAAGTGTCAAGCACAAGGCTATTTCATATACTAGTACATGTCATTACTTTTGATTTTCACAATAAACCTAGGGGGTACATACCTTTACTCCTATTTTTTTTCCCGCTAAGAAAAGTTAAAAACTGACTCCAGTTTATAAGTCAGTAGAATGTAGACTAGATTTAAATTTAGGTATTTGTGTTTAAAAAGCATCCCTACTCATTTTCAGATCTACTTAGTAAAATAATAATAATAAATGTTTTCTGTGTCAAGCATTTTGCTAGACACTGGGTTGAAGGACTAATGTAATAAAAACAGTTTAGTTCTCAAAGGAATCTCTCAGTAGTGATAAGGACAGGCATAAGCACAATTTTAAAAATCAAATTTAGTTAATTCAACTATTTATGTAGCACCTGTTGTGTTCCAGAACTTGTATAAGGTACCAAACTGGTTCCTAGAAGTCCGAGTTCCTGTCCATGACTGTTTCACCAGCCATTGGGAGAGTTAAGCCCTCAAACATGTTTGAGGTGTCTTTTAAAGAGGTAGGTGCAAAGCATGGACGGACCCTGGGGGAGGAGCCAGCTGGTGGGGAATGGCAGGCAGAGAAAAGTCATGTGAATAGGAATGGAAGAATGAAAGGTTATGAAAGCTTAGAGCTGGATGTTCTGAGGCGGAAGATGAAAAATGAAGTTGGAAAGATAGCAAAGGTCACATAGATCAACTTAAATGCTTTGGGTTTTCTCCTGTAGGCAGCAGTTTTGAACCAGGTGGGTGGAACCATCAGGTCTGGTTTTAGAGAGGCAGCTTTGGCAGGGGCAGATGAGAGGCAGGCACACATTACCTTGTTGACCTCCTTGCACTTTGGAATCTCCCTCCCCTTTCTATGTGATTCAGAACATCACCTTTAATTAGCCAATCATTTTTTATTATTACTAGAGTTCCAGTGCACGAAATTTATACACTGGAGAGACAGGGGGTTCCTCAGCATGGCCTGTGCCCTCTCCAAGTCTGGGAGCCCCGGGGGATGTTGAGCCTAAGCTGGCAGTTGGACAACCTTAGCACTGCTGTGGAGGCAGGAGAGGTTCCGAACATTGCTGCTACACTTGCCAGCCCTGAGCCCAGCTTCTGGCTGAGCGAGGCTCCTCCTGTGGGAGCACCCTTACAACCAGGGGCAGCTCCTGCATTGAGCTTCTGCCCCTGGTGGTCAGTGTGCATCATTGTAATTGATCATTCTGCCCTCCAGTCGATTTGCACATTAGCCTTTTATTATATAGGATACTCAGAGGCTGAACTTCCTTTCTCTTGGGATGCAGTAAATTCTGTCCACTATTAAACCCTAGTAAATGGCATTCCACACCTCAAATTTCAACCTTATATCACCTCTGTCACTCCCTTTCTTCTGGGAAAAAGATTCAGTTAGTCATTTCCAGGTGAAAGAAGGGCCGATCAGAATGTTTCGGGAGCCAGAGACAAGAATGACTAGTCCCTGTGTACAAACACTTCACGCTCAGCTTGGGCAGCTTCCTATACTACAGTCTAGCTGTTTTCCTCCCAAATGTAAGCGTAAAACGAATGCACAATGCGTTTGGCTACAGCGATAAAACACAGTATGTTTAGGGTATCATTGCCTTCTGTCATAAAAAAAAATAAACAAAATAAAAACAAAAGCAAACTCCCGCATCTGAAAATATCCAGTCAGTTCCATCCTCACCAGGTAATCTTCCCCGGCCCGGGCTCAGCTGAGATTTGCCACCATCCGTTACCTCCTTTTATGAGCATCAGGGTTGCTTTATTGTTGCAGCGCTTGGCAAAATACTTCTCTTTTACAAGTAATCTAGATCCGTCAAGCTGTCTAGTTCTACTGCATCCGTCACCACGTTGTAGTTTATTTGGTGACAGTGACTGCCAATAAAAGAATGCTGTAAAATATTCCAGTGTGAGGAGGCTAATTCAGTGTAGGTTAATAAAGATGCAGCAATTCATCTTGCCACGTAGCATGCTTTCTCTTCCGGGCCTCTTTGAGGTGGATGTGCACCATCGCATTGAGGTTAGCTGGTATTTATGCTGTAGGTAAGGGTTTACCTAACTTATATATATATTCACTTTCATTCAGACCTACATTTGAAATAAAGTATCTCAGTCTCTCCCCGGGATGATGGAATACATCCAGGGGTGAATTCTGAACAGGCTCGTGAACTTGGGTAATAAAACAGAGGCAAAGGCGCAAAAATGACAGCCCTGGGGCCTGCTTTATTAAGCCTTCTCTCTGGATGTATGCAGAGCAGAAGTGGTACCCAAGCCCTCGTGGAGAGCGTTTAAGCAGACTTTTTGAGAGCCCCGCTCGCGAGTGTTTTAATGACCTCGGTTCAAGCCAAGAGCAATAAATGTCTCAGAAAGAGGCTGTTAATTGAAAAGACCCGTGATTTCAGAGCGTTTAATATCACTGTCAGGCCAGGCTTGCTTTCTCTCCCTTTTAATTTAGCCTTCTGTTTTAATTTACAAACAGCTATGCAGATTGGAGCTTTAGAAGGCAGGAGCAGGAATAGCAAATAGAATACAGCCCAGGAACGGGGCACCAGAGTTACGGTCCTAGTCTGGGCCCTGCCATTATTTCCCTCATCTGTAAATTCTAGCGTGCCTTTTATCATACTTATAATGGTACTGTTAAGATTTTTTACCTAATTGATGAGGGAGTGCTCTATGAAGCACGCATAAAATTAAAATAAACTGAATAGGTAAAGAGAGAAGAAATAGATGGAACAACATTCTTAATACAAATTTTATAAAACAGTTCATTTAGTCTCACTGGTTTGCGGCACAGATATGTTTGGATCACTTTTACTATTTTAGTTAATTACTTGAGCTCCCACTGGTTCCATTAAGAAATAATTCTATGCTTGAGACTCTACTACCTCTCCAATTCTTAAACGTTACTTAAACCTTAGTTGTTAATTCAGCCTGCAGGGTCCAGAGCAGGGGTGGGGAATGTCCAGCCAGCTGGCCATATAAGGTACACAAAACCATTTGGTTTGGCCTTGTTTAAGGGACTCAAAATTCAATAAATCTAGGAGCTTTTATTCATAGCAACATAAATTTATATTAAGTGAATTATATTAACTGAGTGATGTTATAAATATCCAAATGGCCCTTGGCAGGAAAAGGTTCCCCACTCCTGATAGGAAACGGGAGAGTTTGAGTGGATCTACTCCTGCTATGGGTTTTGCTGCTATAGCAACATGGGGTCATTGATGAAAATGCATCCTGTGCAGCCCAGCCAACGGCCAGCCAACAATGCCTTACTCATGCAGATCCTTGTATGAGCTGCCATAGTGTCTGTACTTGGACTCCCACAGTTACAGATCTGAGAGCAGATCTACACCAATAGGCAAAGCCACTGTTTACATGCGCACCATGAAAACAACTCTGACCAAAGGAACTTGCACCTGCTGCTTACACCCTGTTCCCAGGCACTCAAGGCTATGCCTAAGGCCAGAGCATCTCATCTAATGTTGTTAAGTGTTACCATCTTTGCCTGCATAGGGGCCCTTCCTTGGTGAGAACCATTGAAGAGACTCCAATGCCATTGATTTATGAATGGATTTATGACCCTTTCCCTTACCCCTTATGTAAATGTGCCATTCCACTCTCTAGCATTTTCTCTGGCTGCCAAATTTGTGGACTGGAGGATCAGCCTTTGCCAGGTGCAATGGTCCTGTTCTCTTTCCCTTCATGGAGGTGGGTGATTGCTCGCCTTACATTTGCCTAATCAGATACTGCTAGATGAGTGTTGTTGGATAAATCACAGGTGTACACTGAACAAATTTCTCTGGAGATGAAAACAAGTTTGATCTTAATTTAGTGAAAGAAATGTCTAACTTATGTCTCATGAAACCTTAGCTACAGAAATATGTGTGTTTTTTGTTTGTTTGTTTGTTTTTTGCTGTTTTTGTTTTTAAGTTACTCATGAATATTCCATCTATGCTTTAAACTCTGGTTTCAAAATTGCCTTTCTCTTTTGATTTCTTTAGAAAAGTAGATTTCTTTCTTACATCCACCCTTAAACTCAATGCTGGGGCATAGTATATTAGTATATCTATAAAAATTGGGGGAAACAGGTTGGGTATTAATGAATGTACACATATGGAGTTAAATGTTATTTACTGGTTATATTTCCTGAGTTAGCTGTATATAGTTTATGCAAGAAGTATTCTTCATCCCTTGTCCTCATGGGGTTGGATTTTAAAAATATATATTTTTTATTAAATTTTTTTTTACAGAGAGGAAGGAAGATGGATAGAGAGTTAGAAAGATCAACGAGAGAGAAACATGGATCAGAGGCCTCCTGCACACCCCCTACTGGGGATGTGACCACAATCAAGGTACATGCCCTTGATTGGAATCAAATCTGGGACCCTTCAGTCTGCAGGCCGACACTCTGTCCACTGAGCCAAGCCAGTAAGGGCATGGGGTTGGATTTTAAACCATATCCTGCCCATGTTGCCTTGAGGAAAATATTTTACCTAATCAAACTTATTTTTAGTCATTAAGTACACTTTTCACAGTTTTGGTTCCAAATGTTTCTTAAGTCTCTCCTTTTATTTCCACCCACAGTTCCACTTGAAAGGTTTAGGTCTTCATCATCTCTTGTCTGAATGACTACTATGCTCTCTACTCAGTGTATGTCTTCTCTCCAGTCTTGTTCCTCTAGAGCCCATGCTCCATACTGCAGTGAATGGTCAATTTAAAGTTCTAACCTCATGTATTCTCTTTCTCTTTTCAGTGGTTCCCCATCATCCTTAGACAAAGCCAAGCTTCTTAACATGGCTTATTCTATTTACCAGCCCAGCCCTTTCTACTATTTTGATCTCTTCATTCATTGAAATGTTTCCCTTTGTTTTGAAAAATTTCTCCCAGATATTATGTCCTTTCCACCCCACCCTGATCTGAAATTTTTCCTAGATATCTCCTTTCCCTTTTGTTTGCTTGATCAGCTCCTACTTACTGTTTGAAATCCAGCTCAGTTATCTGCCCCTTTTGAATTCCCATAGTATTGTTGGCCTATTTTCTATCAATGCATTGATTTATTGTGTTATCTCTCTGGCAGTATAGAATGAATGATTCGAGGGTACAGTTTCTCCTTTCAAACTTCTCTTCAGGGGTTAGCACATAGGAGAAGCTCAACAATTAGCTGTTGGTGGAAATGAATCTGCAGTATGGAAGACATAGCCTGCTGTTCAAACTCCTGGTGGAGGGGGCAATTTGCATGTTAGCCTTTTATTATATACACTGAGTGGCCAGATTATTATGCATTCAGAGATCATAATAATCTGGCCACTCAGCATAGCTTTAATAGTAAAATGATTGCAGATGGTGTAGGGAGCACAGCCAAGGAGAAGGTCTGAGGAGCAGCTAGGACCTATAGCAGAAGACAGCTTTGATGTGTTTGGAGTTACTAGCCACTGGACGTAATGCCAGTATGTGCCCGAGGTGATAGCGTGTAGGTTAAGTGTCATAGTGGCACTGATTTTATTAGCATCAATGATGAGAATTGAAAGCCCTCAGATAACTCAGACTTCTTTCTTAAATCCTTTCTATTTAAATACTGTTCCAACTTCCTGCTGTTTCTTCAAGATAAAAGTATTCCAAGAAAAACACTTTTATTTTTATTTTTTCTCCATGAAAGGAAAAAACAGGAAGTGAGGGAAAGGGAACGTTAATATCTCTGAGTAGCAATTTTCCATCTTTCAAGTACTAACACCTTGTGTCTGTAATATCTCCTCAGTAATGATGTTTGCCCCTGGTTCAGAGGAGGAGACAATTTAGAGCAGTGAGTCTCAATTTTTGAATGTATACCAGGATGACCCGAAGGACTTGCTAAATTACAGATGGCTGGGCCCACCCCCAGAGTTTCTGATACTGAGTGTGAGAATATCTATTTTGAACAAATTCCCAGGTAATGCAGATGTTCTTGGTCCTAGTAGCAACTTTCAGAACCACTGGTTTAGAATCCACTGGGAAAACCACAAGCTTGAGTTGGGGGAAAGATTAATATCAGTATGAGTGGTCTTATCATGTCTTATCTCAGGAATAATTTCAATTATAGAGACAGAACTTTGGAAGAGTGAATAGTAATCCTTTGGCTAATTGGAGTCTAAATAAAAATCTTACGAAAACAGAAAGTGCTTGATAGGTTGTAGCAGTGAATAGAGCTCTTCAATTCATGCTCCAAGAGGCTATTTTCTCTGTCCTTATCTATTTTCATCTCAGTGCTGGAATGTTCTTGTTCAAACCTTCACTCAAGAACCCCACAGGGATTTTTTGATCTTGAATTTGCTAAAACTCAGACCATTGTTATAATAGATTTTATTCTTTCCTCTGGGCTAAGCAGTGCAATCATAAAGCCTACTTTTAGGGAAAGAACAAAACAAACAAACAGAAACCCACTGCTATTGTGGTCTTTCCCATAATTATAGATGCTGAAAAGTGAAAAGAAACTGAGACATCAATTAGGTCAAAGGTTTCAGAAGTTTTAAAACCTTTATTCCGATGACATTTTTCTCAAAAACCTCAATATTAAAAACAGGTAGATATATAACTGCTTTGGTAAAGCACCTAAGTAGAACTCCAAATAATCTCAACATATTTCTATATTCACAGCACTGACTACTGCAGTTTTCAGATGAGACACCTAACCCTCAGAATACTAGGAACTTGCCATTATTCTGGAGACAGTGGCAAGCCCATGATCCAAGCCTAAAACCTTGAAGCCAAGATCAAAGGTCCTTTGACCAATGCCCAGGTCTTTCCGTGGGTAGACATGGAGATCAGTAGCTCTAGTCATTATTTCTAAAGCAAGTGCAACATCTTCCTCCCACACAGTTGCCTATAAAAGAAGCAGACCCATGGTAGAAATGCAAGAATCAGAAAAAAAAGTCCAGCTGTCAGTGTCCACAAAAACATTCTCTTACCAATAATAAGTATATAAATAATATATTCCTACATAATTTGAAGCTATTAGTTAGTTGGTTTATCTGTTTTTACCCAGGGGAAAGAATGGAAGTGAATAGTAAACTGTTTAATCTTCTAAGAAGCAAAATATCTAATTTTTAATGAGAAAAAAGTAAAATATACCCTGGAGAGTAAAAATGAAAAAAAAGAGGAAAGCAAATATGCATATTCTATTGGTTGAAATTTAGGATGCTGGTCTTCTGCATTGGCTAAAACAGTTTTGATAAATCCATGAATAACCAAAATGTACTACCTTATTAAAGGGGAAGAAATTGTGCTTCAATCCAATACAACTTTGAAGATATTAGAAATAGAAACAGTAAATAAATGTTAACATAAACATGCATGCAGGGGAAGGAAATTATTTGCTCTATGTGTTAGAGTGCCAAGGATATATCTGATTTACTCAGATTATCATTGCCACTAGAGACACGTGGAAATCACCACCATAACTCATATTTACTAAGCAAAACAGGAAGTTGAGAGGTTACAAATACAATGATGAAAATTTACCAAACCCTTAGGGGTTTGTTATCTCGAGTCTGGCTTTCGAACACATGTATACTATTTGAAAGATACTAACCTATTTTCAGGATGAGAGATTCTTCATGTTTGTTTTTATTATTAGCATTGACTATTAGTTTAATAGAATTTCTGTTTATGATCTTCAAAAGACTCTTGCATCATTATAAATGACTTCTCTCTTAACCCATTCCAGATAACACTTCCTTAGCAGCTAGTCATTTTCAAACAGCTTTGGGAGTTATGGGTATTTTGAGGATGTGACTTCATTTAAATTTATTTTGCCAAAATGATCTTTCTATCCTGCAGAAAAGCCCCTAACCCCTACATGTCCAGAGGCTTTGAGAGTGACTCTCAAAACCATTTCTCAACCAACTCATGCTTATCTGTATTTACATATTTTGTATTATTTATATGGACCGGTCAGACCCTCCTTGTTTGCTGGCAAAGCTTTGCCCAACTTTCAAAACTCAACTAAACATTATCATTTCCTTTGTGAGACTTAGAGGGATGGTGCTCATTTTCAGGGATTACTCCAATGCCTAATTTAAACCAGCACCTGACCTACAAATGCTAGGATGCAAGTGTTCTGGAAAGTTGACATTGGGAGATATTTTCTGTTGGGATCCCAAACTCAGAGATGGCATAAAACCAAGGCAGCGATGACCATGCCTCCTCAAACCAAATGCATCAGGAAAAGTGACCTACCAAGAAAGAGTAGCAGAAACTAGGTAAGACCACGAGAGAAAAGCCAGTGAGGTTTGCTTCTTTCATTCTTGGTCAGCTTTCAGAACACAATCCAGTGTTGTTGGAATCACTGCACTTTTGTTATTGGTTTCATACAATGTGCTTTCTATACATCCAGAAAAATATCTGTTTTGTTCAAGCTAGTTTGAGTGATTTTAGTCTTGAAAGCAATAATTTCTCATCATCTATTATATATCCAGCCTAGTAGAGGAAGTGTTTCCGCAACTCTGCTATCATAATAATCTGTGCTTTTCTCTATTATTATAGCATGCTGTAATTCTGTACTGGTCTTTTCTCCCATTAATCAATGGCACCCTAAAAATCAGATATCACAACTCATTCCTCTTATATTGTCAGCATCTATTATAGCACCTGACCTTTAGTAGGTATTTAATCAATACGTGTTGAATGAATGAATAAATGCAATATTCAGTCTACAACAGATTTTCTTTTTGAAGAATAATAATAATAGAGTCTATAATTAATCATAACTCTATTAACTCAGAAAAGTGTCAGAAATCTTTTGAAAGTACTTATTCTTCTCCCCTAAATTTTCTCAAGTTTTAAATTCTTACATAGTTGCTCAGTGGAATGCCTGTTGTCCTTCTATTGGTTTTGTAGTTTCTGTGTATGAACCTAAGATTGTCACTGTTATCTCCTGAGCATCCTGATCTATGCAACCTCTTTTTTAAAGGCATAATACAGAAATATGTATGGTAAAGAGCTTGGAATAACTAAGGAAATAATGAGATTAGTATGGAAGTCTTCTGTATCCCTTTAAAAAATATAGTTCATGAAAAGAGATTGGAAGTTTTTCTGAAGGATGCAGTATTTGTGTGAGTTATTCTCTCTCCTGGTTTTGGACTGGGGCATTTCCTGGGTCTTATGGAAATGGACAGACCATACATAGGTCAACAAAAATCTCTTTTTTATCAGATAAAAACCCTGATATTACCAACCTCCTCCTCTACCCTTCTTGTTCCTATTGTTTCTTCTGTACTTATTATTGTAGTATAATGTGCAAATATAAATTTGCATATATCGCAAGTGCAGAGCTCAGTGACTTTTTACAGGCTGAACACACTTGTATGACCAGCATCCAAGAACCTCTCCTCACGCCCTTCTTGTCACTATTAACCTCAACCCCCAAAAGCAACCTTCATTCTTTCTAACAATATACCTTAGTTTTGCTTAATTTGGTACTTTGGGTAGGTAGATATACTCTTGGGTGTCTGGCTTCTTTTGCTCAATGTTATGAGGTCCATCAACAGTGTTACATAATTGTCTGTGCTCAATGCTACATTTTCTCCTTGTTTGGATACACCATAATTCTACTATTGATGAACACCATGGGGCTAGTATTCATAATACTAACATAAACCATTTTAGTATGTATTTTGGATGCCTGATTTTGTACTTATCTGAAGTCCCCCCAAAAGTCCGAACACGTTAAGTCACCATAATAACAGCTGTAAAGAAGACATGCAATGGATAGTTTTCTAGAATCTTCTGAGTGAGATTGTTTGCTTAAGGAAACCTCATATCTAATATCTGTCTCAGTCAGCGAAAAATTGTGTTTTGACCTCAGATTCGAATAGACCACTGGAGGATTCTGCTGCTCAAATATCACCCTTGCAATTGATGTCCAAACTGATAAGAGACAAAGGAAGTGATTCTTGAAAAGCCAAATTATCTGTGGTTGAAAAAGAAGCATATGACAGCTTAGGAGGAAAGGGGCTTTAGATAAGGGGATAATCTGTGACTGTTCTTTTTGCTACTGGAGATGAGCTTGTGCTCTGCCTCTCCTCTTGTCATTATCTCGCCAAGTCCAGCCCCCCATGCATCAAGTGCACTTCTGCAAAAACTAAACAAGAAGTAAGAACTTTTTGACAGTATCACACTTTGCTTATGAATGCTTCACTCAGCCCCTAACTGGATAGGATTTTAAACTCTTAAGAATTAGCTTATGGGAAGAGGGTGAATTTTAAAAAAGAAAAAAGAAAGAAGCACAAATATGACATTTGGAGGCAGCCTTCTGAAATGTCATTCAAAATGAGGTATTATAGGGCTAAGTCCTTCTATGAGGATCCTCTGGGCAATGCGTTAAAGATGGAGATTCTGGGCTCAATCCCAGGTGATGGGAGTTATATATCCTTTAGCACACCCCCCTACCCCCCCATGTTTCTAGAACTGTCACCTTACACTGGGTCCTCTACTTCACCCAGTTTGGGGATCTCCAACAACATTATTGGGTAGATATACAATGTGAGCCTCAAATGTGAGCCATATATTTAATTTAAAATTTCTAGTAGCCACATTAAATAAAAAAAAACAAGTAAAATTCTTATATTTATAACAAGTGTTTGAAATTCAGTATATGTTTTACTTAGAGAATATCTCAATTCAGATTAATTATGTGTCAGTGCTAAATAGCCACATATGACTAGTGGATATTGTATTGGACAAGATGTATTATTATAGGTAATAATGTAATAAATGGTCTATATAATTAGATCAAAATGATCAAATAAGTTGCTGAATAAATAAGTAAATCACTGAACGTAACTTCTTTCAGGTCCTGCTCTCATTATTTACCCTCTCTCTATTCCTGTTTCTGATGTTTAGGGGTGGGATGTGTGCTACAGGTTTGTGGAGGACAGGGTTGTCAGTGGGAAAATGTATAACTGTTCTGGGCAAGTGGTCAGGGTGTCAGAGGAACAATGTGGGAGTTCAATGTTAACTCCCCGTGGGGAGAGTCATTGGTTTTTGTCTGAGTCCATATTTAGGTAAAGATATTAATATTCACAAGGAGACAGTTTGTCCCAGACAGACCTGCTTTGTGTTCCTTGACCTAGTGGAATTATTATTTTAAAAATATTTTTATTGATTTCAGAGAAGAAGGGAGAGGGGAGAGAGAGAGAAACATCAGTGATGTGAGAGAATCACTGATCGGTTACCTCCTGCACACCCCCTACTGGGGATTGTACCTGAAATCCAGGCATGTGCCCTTGATGGGAATTGAACCCGAGACCCTTCAGTCTGCAGGTCGATGCTCTATCCACTGAGCCAAACCAGCTAGGGCTTATCCTTCTGGAATTAAGAATTAGCAATCCCTTCGCTGTCACAAAGAGACCAGTTTATATGTAAATTATATAGCCACTCTATTGCAATGTAAGGATTTTCTCTCTGGTGGTGACTCAGGAAGGTAGAAAGAGGGAGAAGTCAGTGAGACCTGAAATACACGTAATGCTCATATAATTTGTGTATTGACCGTAATGCTCATATAATTTGTGTATTGACCTTCTTATCGCTTAGAAAAAGGAGCTGACCCTTTATAAACACTTTCTAAAGAACAAACTGTTTTCCTTCTGTGAATCAATTCCCCCCCCCCCCTTTAAGCGGAGATAGTAATACTATTACAGGCCCACAGTCTTTTGCCCCAAAACCTTGAGGAAAGGCAGATTTTGAAATTTAGCATTTTCCAATTTTAGCAAGGTTATATATAGACCCTCCTTCCCCAGGATATACAACACCCTGTAATCATCACAGTTCTATTTCTGCAGCAAACGTATGAATATTCGCACAAAGTGGGATAAAATAAGAAAGTAAGTCTTTTATAGCTTCAGATCAGTTCTGGTCACGCTTTGCCACAAATAGGTTTGAGAGAGACTTGCGAGGACACAAAGTTATTCTGCTTGTTTTTAGAGTTCACTGGATATCGGAATTGTTGATAAGGGGCTGGCTGTGGAATTGTATTTCACTCACAGTGATAAATATATTAAATTAGATTTTCCATGTAGTGTGCTCAGCAGAATGACTAAGGCTTGCAAGCTACTAATAGTGATTAGTAGCATTATTTCCTGGAGAGATCAGAGAAAAAGTTATGCAAGTTGATCCGCAGCTGTTCCCCAGGGTTGAATAGCACTCCCTGTCTCGGCTCAGAATCCCAGACTTTTCCTTGGATGATCCCAGTCTCATGGCTCTGTCATCCATCAATCGGAACAAACACTGACCCTCAGTTGGCTTTGTGAGCCCAGACTCCCTAATGCGATAAAGTGAAAATAAGTAAGGCCCTATGCAAATTCAATTAAAATCCAATCAAGGAAAATAAACTGCAGACATCTGCTCATCTCTGTCAGTTCTATGTCATTTGAATATTTTCTCTTGGTTTTGAAAACAAGAACAAAGAGAAAAAAATGTTAAGAACAAGACTACCTGTTTTTCTTGAGTGCCTGCCAGACTGGCATTCCAGCCTGGGATCCAGTGACTAACTGTTGGAACACAAGCAGAGGAGAAGTTAGGTGAAGGGCACACAGGCTATATATATATATTACCTGGCTTTTGTTTCTCAATTCAGAATGTATTGTTTGGGGAGCTCACTTTTCCTTCAGATAACAGTAAAATAGTATTTGAATATTTTTGTAAATGGTGGTCCAGCTTTGTATCCAAATTCGTCATTCATGATTGGGAGGAGAAAAAAAAGTAATTGGAATATCAAAGAGAGCGAGATTGAGAAGAGCGAGAATGAGAGCCTGACTCAGTCTACCTGAAGTAAATATCTAGTCAGTTAATCTATGGTGGTTTCCCCATCTAGGAGAGTGTCTTTCATCCCCCCCCCCCCCCCCCGAGTTCAGCTTGATATAGCCTTTGTGTGATTTCTTCAGCCACTGAATGAGTAGGTATCCAGTGATGTGTGAAAACCACAACCAGCTGCAGTGGGAACCAAGCCCAGTAAAACTTTGTAGAAACGACCTTCCTTAGTCAGTTCGGGCTGCTATAGCAGAATACCAAAGACTGGGTACTAAACAACAAACCTTTAGTTTTCATAGTTCTGAAGGCTGAAAGTCCAAGGTCAAGGTGCCAGCATGCTTAGGTTGTTGGTGAGGGACCTCTTTCTGGTTTACAAATGACATTCTTCTCCTTCTATTCTTATGTCTGAGAGCTGAGGGTTAGGGCTGGCTCTCTTCTTCTTATAAGGAAGGGACCCCATCTTTATTACCTACTTGCCTCCCTTGCAACTATCACCATTAAGGCTTCAACATATGACTTTTAGGGGAGACACAAACATGCAATTCATAATACTACTTCCCAGTTACCTAGGACACAGCATGCTTAGACATAGTGCTGGTTCTGTCAGACTGGCAACTCCAAGCAGACTGTCCAGTCCAGGTTGGTGACTCCTGAGAAGGTGAACACTTTACCCAGATATGCTACTGTCCCAGTCACAGTCTCCATTCTGGACTGACTATCCATTCAGGATGAAGTGACCAGTTGGGTCATACCGAATGGACCAGATATATAGACCAGTTTGTACATTAGGATCTAGGAAAGGTGTGACTTTCCTAAATCCCAATGTTCCAAACTAGTGAGTGACAGCCCAGGTACAGCTATCTCTGCAAACTGTATTCCTATGACGCATGCTCTGACTACTTCAGCCACATGGACAACTGAGACACACGCTCTTACAGATACTTGAAGGATGTTGGACTCATCTCACTCTTATCATCCAAGAAAAACTTACATTGGGCACTCATCACTTGAATCCACAGATCACTCTCTCCATCCTACTCATTGTCTCACCTCAGGACTCCAGGAGACCTTTGCTGGGTGTTCCTCAAAGGGGAAGGAATTGAGTTAAAATAATGAAGAGTTCTCATGGGCTATATTATCTCATTTGTTTAAGACTCAGCTGGAATAGCTGAATAAAATGCAAGCCTTTATTTATAATACATGAGTGGCTCAGTCTGTCACAGGGAAAGATGTGGACCATTTTGTGTTTTATTTTAAGGGGTTGGTCATTGAACACATTAAGTCTTATGTCTGGGAAGAATGGGATTATGAATTATGTTTATAATGAAGTATACATTAATGAAAGGGTAATACTTTAATAATAATAACTGTTAAGAACTTCTTGGATGGCTTATGTTGTGCTGAGCAGAGCTAGTAAAATTTTTTAATAGAAAATGGATAAATCAACCACATAAAACCACCAGTATTTACTTAGTAGTTGGCTTTTGCTCTACCCAAATTATTAAATTACTTGCCCCAGTTCACCAACTGGCTTCTTTTGTGTAAACATTCTTTGCACGTGGTCTGCCAAAATGTGAATAGTTATAAATCCACTTAGCAGAAATCCTCTGTGAGGGTTTAATAACTAGTTTCCCTCATTGTTCATGCAACTGGGTAGAGTCACCCTCTTTTCTTTCAGTCTTATTCAAACAAAGGTCTGATTTGGTACAAAGAGAGTGGGTTTTGTACACAGGCGATACTGGCAATGTCTGGAGACTTTTAATTTTTTTTATTTTTGGTTGTCATAATCAAGGGTTTGTGGGAGGGTGCTACTGGCATCCTACAGTGCCCAGGACAATCCATATAATAATTACTTATCTGTCAATTAGCATCAAGGTTGGGAAACTGTTGTATATAATGAAACAAAACATGTAAAATCCCATGCTGGTTCTGTAAACAAAAATTCTGACAATACAATGACCTCCTTATCATATATGGCCCTGGAGTAACTAGTCTTATCAAAGATGTAAAAGAGGCACAAAAGAAAATACTGTGTAATAGCAAAAAGTGTGCTGAGGAATTTGCAAACTTCTTAGTACTAGAAGTTCATACCACATCCATATGAGACAGAGGATGTGAATTCCTCCAAAATACAAACAAAGGAGCTGATTGTCAGGAGGATTAAAGACATTTGCAAAGTTCTCTGTAAGTAATTGGTAAATCCAACTTCACCCTCTACACAACATCAGGGAAGACAGAATTATTAGCTTCTGGCAAGAGGCATGATCAGGACACTCCAATTTCCAAAGCAGAAGGACATTTGTCTGATAGCCTATGGGATTATAAGTATTCATTTTTGTTATCTTTATGAATGAGGAGGAAGTGGCAGTGACACAGAACCCTTTGGAAAACTCATAGGGATGGTTTTCCATGGCCAACATCATGGAAAACCATCCCTTTGCTGTCCTTACATTCAGGTAGAGTATATGTGCAGAACAATACAGTCCAGGATGCCATAAACCAATTTTAATTCTAACTTTACTACTTATTTGGCCCTGAAATCATGACACTTAACCTATCCCAGTTAATTTCTTTTTTTAATCTATAAACTCAGGATGATGATGACAGTTTCTGATTCAGTAGGTCTGGGGTAGAGGTTGAGAATTTGAATTTCTAAAAAGTATCCAGGTGATAATGTTTCTGCTGGTTGGGGAATCCCACTTTGAAAGCTACATTGACTTAAGACAATGGTCAGCAAACCGCAGCTCAAGAGCCACATGTAGCTCTTTGGCCCCTTGAGTGTGGCTCTTCCACAAAATACCATATACAGTGTGAGATTGAAACTTCATGGCCCATGCACAGAAGTCGATTTTTGGCCTGGGCATGTCTATTTTTGAAGAAGTGGTGTTAGAACATTCAAGGGGCCAAAGAGCCGCATGTGGCTCGCAAGCTATGGTTTGCTGACCACTGACTTAAGACATGAGGGTTTAATTCTACCACAGAACTTCAGTTGAGAACTATATAGATTCTAGTGTTTTTCTTCAATACATTTTTTATCAATCTCACTTTCTTGTCTTCATTTCCTGCCTCCTTGAAGAAATTTTTCAAATATGTTACTCTCTAAAGCTTTTGTGGTTTGCATTTAAGGTGGCTTTGAATCTTGGATCTGACACTGTGATTTGTCTGCATGGCACTGCATATTTTAGCTTCAGAGTAGTTCTCTCTTGTGTTTCTCATTACCAATATGGAGTAGCTATGGTCTGTTTGCCAGGCCACCTGCATCTTTTTCATACTGATTGAGTCTGACAGTGGTGTGTCCTTGTATCAGTTGCCCAATCTGCCTTCAACAGACTATGCCCAGGAGCCAAAAAGCAGGCAATACAGAAGGCCTGGTCACATTTCAGTGCCATATATGTCTTTAGCATCACTTACCACCTGTTTTTCAGAGAGGAAACAAATTCCTCCTCTGTTTGCACTAATCCCTAAGCAGGGAAAGAAAGAGCCATGCCAGAATGCCTTCCCCTTAGTAGTCTCTTTTAAAAAAGGTCTAACTTGATGTGTGTGGTTTTTCCATTTATTTGTTTGTTTGTTTGTTTATTTATTTATTTTTATCATAGGAAGAATTCCTTACTTACATGCATCATGAATATAGAAAGGATTAAGAGCTGCTGCTAAGACTACTTAACCTCTAATATTTTTTTTCTTGTCATCCACCCAGTCCTTCCAGATCCAGCAGATATTCCATGATACTTGTATTCATTAGTGCCTAGCCAGAAAAATAAAACCAGCGTGCCATGTCATTCAATAGAAGGAATGCTGTGTGAGGAATTAGTAACAAGGTGTTAGAAGAGTTGAAAAAGCACAGAGGGAAAGGAAAAACGGTGCAGAACATGGCAATTTCTAGAAGCTAGTATCAACTACAGGGCTGGGAGAACAGAAGGAGGTGTAACCATGGGTTAGAGCCACTTGGCTGAAGCTGAAGCTATGGTGGAACAACAGCCTGATGGGAACTGAACCAAAAGTGAAGTCACAGGTACTCCTAGTGCTCCCAGAACAGAGATACTGCTCAACGGAGACAAGGAGAGATATCCTGGCTTCTTTCATTTCCCCTTCCACTGAGTATTTTCCATTGGGCCAATCTAGGCAGAAAAGGAGTCTGGGAAATGTAGTTTTCAGGGTCAGCCCTCTGTGATGGAAAGTAAGGGAAGGATCTTAATGAATCTGACTGTGTACAGGCAAATAAATGTTATAATACCTCACCCCATCAGCATTACATGCCTCCTCCACACCACGCCCAATCTAAAAGTAGCACCTATCATCAGTTATTTTATTCTGCATGTGGTCAACTTAACTGATAGCGTTATCTATTTTCTGTTAAGTTTTCATGAAAAATAGCAGTTCATATTTGGATATGAATTCTGCCTCGCCATTTACTGGTTTTGTGTTCAGTGATCAAAGACCTGTTTGAATCTCAATCTCACCATCAGTAAAACTGCAATAAAACTGTTACCTCTATCATAGGATTGTGAGGATTCAATAAGGTACTTTTTATAAGGCAGTTAGCACAATGTCTGGCACATAAGAAAACTCATTTGTATAAGTGAATGGACCTTGTCTCATTCATTTTATAGTATTTCTTGCAGCATCTGGCATATCACAAAATCTCAAATGTTTATTGAAGACACAAGTAAACCTTGCTGCTTTGCTCACTCTTTCTATTTGTTTTAAACGGATGGTTCTTTATTTAAGAAGGGTTGGAATTCAAGCGCCTTGGAATGTTTCCCTCAGTACTTCACAAATGTTTTACACTCAGCCATCCTAGAACAAGTCTAGTGCTAAACTTAGAACTTTTCATGGTGAGCTGCTCTTTGACATGGAGCCTTGCAACAGTTTCTGTGAAAGGTGCCACTTGGATACCAATTATGTTGTCATTGCTGTTACTACTTTAGAAGAAGGAATCAATTTGCCTTTTGTTTGCCCTAAGAAGTGCCAGCCAGGCCACGCGGGTCACAACTTTGTGTTAGTTGTTTGAAAAAATGCACAGTCTGTTTGTGATGTAAAACTAAGAGCACTTCGAATTTCAGCATCTCATTGTCCCAGGATGTTTGTGGCTGGCTAAAGTCATGTCACTTATGCATTTAAGACTGGCTTTCAGCTTTAGGATCGGACACCCTGTGTTATTTATACATTAAAAGCAAGAAGGATCAAGAGGTCACCTATCCTTATTTTCTTCTTCTTTATTCTGGCAGATTCCACAATCATCCATTTGGAGCAAGTTGGGGAAAAGCCAACCCACTTTTGTTGTTTTATGGTCGGTCATTGGCAGCATGTTTGCGAATGGATGGGAAAATGTCAGTGCAAAAAACCCCCAAAAGAATAGAAGTTGAATATTAGTTTGCTGAATTACAGTTGTTTTAAGATGAATGCCATAACTAAAACATTTTCCTCTCTTGTTTATTTTATCATACTCCTCTAGGTCAAAGCCTTGCTTCCATTTTCAACATAACGTTCTTTTGAAGAGAAATATTTGGCAGCTTTAGAGAAAGGTCATTTTCAGTTAAGATAACCTGCAATTTGGAGAACACACTGTGAGAAAAAAGACACATAAAGGTCCTGAAGTCAAGTACAAATGCTTGATGTCTCAACCTTAGAATCTAGCATTGCATTTTACATGTCATTTTAGAGAGCAAGCTCTTATATTTGACATTTGATTCCACAAAGACATGCAATGCATTGTTATATTGCCTTTTCAAATCTTTATGTGTTATCTTACCTGAAACGGACTGTCACATTCTATATGGTTTGGGTCCAAAGCCCCAAACAACTCAAAGGAGACTGGGGTATGCTTTGGTCACTCCAGATGTAGGCTCCGATGCCAGGAGTTCTGTTTCCTCTGCTAAATCATGAGAAGTCACTTAGGAGTAGAATCTTTGGGTCTTTTAGAGAATGTTGTACTCCTTTGCTATGTACAGTTGAATCCATAGAATTAGTTTCACCAATGTTAGACACTCTTATTTTCACTAATGCTGATCCTTTAAGACTTAAATTCTGTTCTGGGAAAATAATTGGCTGATTCACAGGAAAATCCAAGTTAAAAGGCTTTATTCCTTGGAAAAACACAGTTTGCACAGTAATTCTTGGTATTCTTAAATCATCTGGCTTAACCATCTCTGGTCACCTAATATCTTATTGGTTATGACTTAGCTGGTATAGACCTACCAGAGCTCATGCTTTACTGAGCATCAAGGCTTATACTTTCTCTAAAGTCTTTACTGTCATGCATTCACTAATCCAAGCATTAATCCACTTATTTGTACACTAATTCATTCAACAAGTATTTATTGAACCTCATTATATACCAAGTTCTTTAATAGTCTGGTAATAGAGTCAGTGCACTTGCTTTTCAAGTAAAGCTAAATGAAATACCTGCCCTCTTGAAGCTTATTGGACAGATGACAATTTTTTTTCTAAACAATCACACATATGAATGTAAAACTATCATATAGCTGTGATAAGTTCACAAAGGAGACCTGTGTAGTTACAAAAACTTAGGATGGGGAATGTGACCTACCTAAGGAGTGAGAAAATATTTTTTATATTTTCTATAAAAATATCAAGAAAAACCAAATATGAGTGAGAAGTAGAGTATCTTAAGCATAGCATAAGATCTTGTAGTGAGGAAGTACCATATCTTTGTCAAGGAACTAAAGGAAAGCCAGTGGCTAGCACAGCAACAATAATAGAGAAATATGGCAGATGATTCTGAAAAGAAAGGAATGGGTATGACCAAGAAAATCTTCTAGGTCATCTTGGAAATTTTGGCTGTTGTCCTAAGACCAGTGGGAGGTCATCCTGTGATTTAAGCCAAGGGTCATAGAGGGGTAAGTAGTTAGTGTGGAGTTAAGAACCTGGGAAGGTGATATATTTTGACGTATATTTCAAAAGGATCATTCTGAATGTAGTGTAGACTATTATACCAATGTGAATGCTGGAGTAGTAGTAGAGGATGACAGCTTGGATAACATGGGTTTTAATAAAATCATGGAGTAAATATGGTGAAGCAGAGATAACAGAATTATAACAGATAACAGAATAGAGATAACAGAATTAAGGATGCCCCTGGGTGTGTGTGTGTGTGTGGCTTGTATAACTAAGTGTGTGATGGTGCCATTAACTTTGGCAGATAGCACTGGAAAAGGATTAGTATTATCTTGGCTTGTCTGCCTCCCCTGGTCCATACAGTATCCAACATAGGAACATGTACATGTGTGTTTCTACAGAATGTCAAGAAGGCAAATTCAATAACCATTGATGTACCATACACTTGAGACTCACTTCTTTCACTGCTGCTGGTGCTGCTACTACTGCTGAAAAAGAGTGTAATTTTTATAACTACTCAGAATAATGTAGTGAAAAGAGCATGAGCTTTGTAGTTTAGACATACTTTATTCTACATCCTGATGTACCATCTCTTAGTTTTAGAAGACTGGACAGTTTATTTTAAGGCCTCTCAACCTGGGCACTATTGACATTTTGGGCTAGGTAATTTTTGGATGTAGTGGCTGTCCTGTGCATTTTAAGATGTTAAGCAGTATCCTTGGCTTCTATTCACTAGATGCACACAGCCCTGCCCCTTTGTTTTGATAAATAGAATGTTTCCAGACATTGCCACATTGCCCTAGGAGGCAAACTTTCCTCTGGTTGAGATATTCTATACCGTCTTTGAGTAATAATTGTATCATTTGTAGAACAGCTATAATCTACAGTTTCTTGGCTGATATTTACTTGGTACATACACAATTAGAAATATACAATTCAACATGAAACAAATATGTATACTATAAGTAATTATTATACACACACACACACGCACACGCACAAGGCCCAGTTCATGGATTCATGCACTGGTGGGGTCCCTAGGCCTGGCCTGTAGAGATCAGGCTGAAACTGGCTCTCTGACATCCCCCAAGATTCGGAGAGGGCACAGGCCAGGCCAAGGGACCCCGCCTGTTGTGCACTGGGCCTCTAGTATGCATATAAGATCTTTGGTTAATCTCTTCCTGCACACACACACACACACACACACAGACACACACACACACACACACACACACACACACACACATTTCCCTCTGAGATTCATCAGTTCCATGTTTTCATGCCTGTGGTTTCTGCTCCTGCATTGAGCGTCTGCCCCCTGGTGATTAGTGTGCATCATAGCTACTGGTCTTGGTTAGTGCCCATCCCAGGACCTTGGAAAGAGGGTCTTGTACAAGTGAAGAGCCCTGAAGCTATGACCTTCACAGAAAGCAGGTCTCTGAACACAGTTGGTCCCATTTGTAAGATGAACATGGGATTCGAACACAAGTCATTGACTCCAAGCCCTACACGGGTTCTCTCCCATAGGCTTTAGTCTGGACTCTTAAAGGTAAAAATGCTCTTCTGTTTTTTTCCTCATATGATGTGTGTGCTTCCAACATCCACAACAAAAGTCTTTTCATTATTGCAAGTACTTACTACATGTTAGAAGAGACTAAAATGTTTATTATCCAAACTGTCTTTGAAAAAGAACTCTTTGTTAGTATTTTAATGCATCACCTAATTATCAAGTGACAGTGTAGTCTCACCTTAAATGCCTGCTGATTGGAAGATAGAGGGTTCATTGACTGAGGAAGCAAAGGACTAGGCTGCAAACATTATGGGCCTCAATCTAAAATTTACCACTGATCTTATCACCTTAGAAACAAATTCCTCTATAGCCTCTTTATGGGGTCCATTGAAGAAATAATTGCCTCTTCAGAAATCTGATGGAATTAGCACAGGGATCTAAAGATCTATTAAGAGATTAAGACTTTAAGATCAGGCAGATGGTGGCTACCATGCATCTGTCTGGTGAGAGACTTGGCTACCACAGAAATACCTTCCTTTTTTTTTGTATCTATAAGAGAAATTGCGCTCTTAGGATGTTTTTCCTTAAGGAGAATTTTCTCCCTTTGGAAGATCTACTGTTCCAGTTTTGGAAACTTTGATCTTAAGATCAAGGTGCTGGCAGGGTTGGTTTCCTCTCAGGCCTCCCTCCTTGGCTTACAGATAGCTGTGCTCTTGCTGCCTCTTCACATGGTGGTATTTATATGTGCACCTTTGCCGATTCTCTTCTTATAAGGCCTCCAGTCAGATTGGATTAGGGCCCACTCTGATGATCTCAGGAGTGAGGAGCTATGAGTGTTTTTTTGGGATCGGGGCGCTCACTAAGGGGTGTGGCTGGCCAGAGAGAAGGGCCGTGGGTGGTTTGCCAGCCAGCCTCACCTCTGATAGGGGGGCCCTGCTTGGGGTTGGGGCTGCCAACATTCCCCAGCTCTACCCCCAATCAGGATCAGGGATCTTCTGGAGGGTGTGGCCAGCAGGGACCAGGGGCCAAGGGCCTTGGTCATTCCAGTCATTCTGGTCATTCTGCCATTTGGTTGCTGGACTTTTATTATATAGGATCCCTTTAAAGGCTCTGTCTCCAAATACAGTCACATTCTGAGGTACGAAGGGTTAGAGCTTCAACATATGAATTTGAAGGGACAGTTCAGCCCAAAAGAGCAACTCTGTATATTTAAATGGAAATTTACTGTTTATGAAATACTAGAGGCTTGATGCATGAAATTCATGCAAGAATGGGTCTTCTTTCCCCCAACTGCTGGCACTGGCTTTCCTCTGGCACTGGGTCCTGGGCTTCCATCCAACCACCAGCAGGCACCCAGGACCTGGGCTTCCCTCACAACCCTGGCTTTGTCTGGAAGGTTTTCCAGAAGGATGTCTAGTCTAATTAGCATATTATGATTTATTATTATAGATGCTTAAATATATTATTTTAGTAGCATAAATATTCTTAAACTTTCTGTGAAGAAATGTATTCAGTTACAAACATCTTCCACATAAACTTTTGGAACATAAAACCGGGCACTGTTATATTCATATCAGATTTTTCCTGGTAGAGTGTTCAAAATTTCCTTTTTGAAGCCTTACTATGTTTTCTCTTACTATCTGACCTAAGCTTTTTCATTTCACTGTTTTGTACTACAGATGCAGACTTAATTTGATTCTTCATCTAAAACTACCCCTCTGGGACTGTGTCCCTTGCATCTATATGCCAAAAGACCAAATAGGTAGAGTCTAAGAGGAGGCTCATATGCTGCACAAATGGCTTTGGATGATGACAGAGGGATTTTATTTCACTCCACAGACTTAGCTGCTTATACAATGGCTCCTGGCCTCCCATTCCCACCCCCAGTGCAGACTCAGTTACCACTCATCATCATGAGGAAAGCTTATAATAGAGCTTCTCCTTTGCCCTGGTGTTGACATTCTGGTGGGGTACCACTTCATTTCTAGGTGCTCTCTTCTCTGGAGACTATTTCTGATGCAGCCTCACCAGGAGGGTGTCTGCTCTTTAATGTCATTGCCACATCTGGTAAACTCCTTCCTTCTTTTAAGATTAAAGGTAGGATTTGTCATTCAGAGTTGCAATACATTGAAGACATTTTTCAAGGCTTTCTCAGAAAGTCTAGAAATTGAATTTCTCATGAAAGTATATGGGAATATTGACTTATTTCTACTTACTTATTTTTTGTTTGCTTTCCAGGAATGGAAAGCCATCAGATAAAGGTGGTCACCGATGCCATAATAAAATTATGTACTTTAAGTATGGACTATAGTTTTATGTTTTTATCTGCCATTCTCTCCCTCTTTCTCATGCACTTGGACATCATTTTTTTATTTTAAATCATGCATGTAAAATTGTGCATTTCTGTCCATTTCATTTCTTTTAAAAAATCTTTAAAGTTTTACATATGTTCCCCTTTTCCCCCCATTAAACCCTTCTAGCTCACCCCCACCCCCTACCCTGTTGTCCATGTTGATAATTTCTATGGACTAAGGATCTTGAGAAGTAAATAGAAATTTATAGTTTTTGTTTCATGAAAGAGAAAGTTACACAAAATTGAACAAATACAACTTCTTACAATGTTATTATATGCTCTGAAACTGTTCATCCAAAACAAATGAAGAAATCCCTATAGAAATTGTGAGCTCACACTGATTAACAACAGTTGCTGGCATCACAAAAAGAACAGCCAGACATTATGTGCCTTCAGGTGGAAGAATACAATACTACTTCCAAAATATTCTTGCCAAAAAATTAAATCTGAATTTGATCAAACCTACATCTAACTAACATTTTCCAGAAAATATAGGGACAGAAGGACATGTTAACACCACAGGAACACAATAAGCAAAATTTCATACTTGCTCATTTAATAAATAAATTACAAGGAGGAACAAAAAAGAAGTTGTAGGGAAATGTATAGATTTAGAGACTTAAGGGACTCATCAACCCACCCTTGACTGGATCCTGAGAAAGAAAGATCTGGAATTATTGCTCAGCTTTCTCATTCCACTGATGAGGGAATGCAGTCTTACTAAGGATAACCAACTTGTCTAGGGGAATACAGTTGTAATAACTTGGACAGCCAAAGCTCTCATTTTCTGATGCCATATGTCTTAACAGCATGTAGGATATTATAATATACATATAGAACATAATTTTCTATTTAAATAGAGATCAAATAGAGAGTAATGAATAAAATTCTCATTGGTCATATAAGTAGGTAGTAGTATTTATTTTTCTTAATCAATTTAAATTTTATTATTGGCCATCTGTAACAACTGTAATATGCTATCATACTCTGCATTAAAAAAGGAATTCAAATGAAATGGAAACATTCAAACATAGTTCATGTCCTCAAAGATTAAATTTACCCTCTCCAGGTGCCTGGCATTAGCTAGGGAGGATATACGTGTAATGCTGAATTTGCTTTTGAACCAAATATATAGCAAATTATAAAGTACACAACCCAAACCAAAATAACTTCATTTGATTAGCATTCTTGTTCATGAGCTAGAATTAATATAGACCAGAACTTCCTTAATCCTTTTTCATAAACATATCTGAAAGTTGATGTCATAGTTTACTTTGTAAGAAGACAAACTTTCTCTGCACTTGACTGCATTAGGACTGAAATAAATCTCTCATGCAAGATCCCATTCCTTACATCTTTTGTGAGCATGAGTAACAGAAGAATGTCGTCCCTGGGAAAGTAAAGGTATGCAAGGAAAGATTTGCTCTGTCTTTTTGTTTTTAAACATTTAAAAATATATTTCTAAATTCTCATTTACCTACATATGTAAGTTGAGGATGGATTCAAGACATGGATTAATAGAGGAAAGATTCTGAATAGATTGTGAATAGATGAAAGATTCTGAACATGTTATCATATAGGCAGAAAAAAGTACTTTACAAATATGTAAAAGCAGACATGTTTTTTTAACCACCTTTTTCCCATTATTGCCATTTTTTTCCTTACCTTTTGAACTTACTGAAATTCCATGGCTATATTCCAGTCATATATTGACAATATAATGGTAATATCCTTGGAGCAGTCCACGCATCCTATCTAATTAAGAGGGAATATGCTAATTGACTGCCATGCCCTCACATGATGGCAGTGCCCACAGCCACAAGATGGCAGCGCCCAGTCCTCTCAGCCCACCTCATCCAGCCTCAGTCCCCCAGATGACCAGACAACCAGACAACCAGATGACCAGACACTTAGAATATTATGCTTTTCTTATATAGGGTTCTTGTTTTTAGAATATAAATTAGAGGAGCAGCAACCAATCTTTTGGATATCATGGACCACCAATGGTCCGTAGACTACCAGTTGGCAACCACTGTTGCAAAGGTTTCCTTAAACCAGCGGTAGCCAAATTTTCAGACTTCACAGACCACTAGTGGTCTGTGGGCCACTGGTTGGTGACCACTAAACTAGAGGACTGATGCATGAAATTCGTTTAGTGGGGGAGGTCCCTCAGCCTGGCCTGTGCCCTCTCACGATCTGGGACCCCTCAGGGGCCTAAACTGGCAGTCAGATATCCCTCTTGCAATCCGGGACCCCTCCCTCCCAACTGCCTGCCTGCTTGCTCCTTACTTCTTGCTCCTTACGCTCCTTACATGGCGTTTTAAAAAAGTCCAAAAAATTTTTAAAAAATCTTTAAAAAAAATCAGGACTTTTTAAAAATGCTGCGGGACGCGGGACAAATTGTTAAAAATCAGAACTGTCCCACCAAAAGCGGGTGTCTGGTCACCTTACCCTTGGCTCACCACTGCTTAGTGCTGCTGCGGATGCGCGAGAGGCTTCCGCCACCACTGCTGCACTCACAAGCCATGAGCTTGGCTTCTGGCTGAGCAGCGCACCAACTGTGGGAGCGCAATGACCACCAGGGGGCAGCCCCTGAGTTGAGTGTCTGCCCCCTCGTGGTCAGTGTGCATCATAGCTACTGATTGTTCTGTTCTACCTGTTGTTCCACCATTAGGTCAATTTGCATATTAGGTTTTTGTTATATAGGATAACTAAACTAGCATATCTGTCTCCCTTTAAAACAGTGGTTCTCAACCTTTCTAATGCTGCGATCCTCTAATACAATTCCTCATGTTGTGGTGACCCCTAACCATAAAATTAATTTCGTTGCTACTTTATAACTGTAATTTTGCTACTGTTATGAATCATAATGTAAATATTTGTGTTTTCCGATGGTCTTAAGTGACCCTGTTAGTGGTTCTCAACCTGTCATGACCCACAGGTTGAGAACTGCTGCTGTAGAGCGGAAAACACAGATATTTTACATTATGATGTTAGATATTTTGAGAGAAAATTTGATTCTTTGAAATTAAGTTAAAGCTTGCTTTCATATAACTAGTAGTTAATTTTCATAAATATTTCAAGAGCGTACTTCAAAGAAATGAGTATTCCTCATTTTGTGCCTTTAATAATCAGTGTATATTCATTATGTCAAGATTATTAATTGTGCTGTTCACATGTTCTTATGCTTACTAGTGTTCTGTCTGTTTCATCCATTGATTACAAAGTATATTATAGTTTACCACTCTGACTTTATATCAGGTGTACACAAATTACAAATTATTATATTTTCTCTGGTGAATTAAAACTCTTATCATTATGTAATTACCTTCTTAAACTCCAATAATTATTTTAACCTAAAGGCCATTTTGTCTGATAATCATAGTTAAATCAGCTTCCTTCTGGTTAGAATTTGCCTGATTTTAGTACATTCATTTACTTTTTCTTTCCATAAACTTTTCTGTGTTTTACTCATTCTAACCACATTTATCTTTTAACACTGTTCAGTGAGCCAGGTATCCTAGAATTTACATCCTTGATCCATAGCAAGTGCAACATTCTTCTAAACGAATTTTATAAATAAGAACTCTCCTTCTAGCAGTATCATTAATTTACTTGCACAGCAGTCTGCTTATCATGCTTACAAGGAAGACTGGACAAAGTCACCTGGCTTATTTCCTTCCTCACAGTAGCCATCACTTCTCTCTGATAATGAAGTAAAGGATGGATTACAGGCCAATTGCTTTAATTTCTTCCTTTCCAATGAATAAGTTATTGGAGGATAGTGTCAAGAAGAGAAGAAGCTTAGGGTGCCAGATGTTAAAAGTGCTGAAGTTTCTCTTCAGTTGAACAATAATTTGATTTTTTTTTTTACCTTAGCAATATCAGTCTGTGTCTTTCATCTCTCAGGAATCTGTATCCAAGTGCTTAAGTGAATTGCCCTCATCATCACTGGAGATCTTTTCTCTTTGAACAAAGTGCTGCAAATGACAGAGAGAGTGTAACTCATCATTGGGGTGTCCTGCCTTGGACTCACTGCCCATGGTTAAAATAGGATAGAGTCATCAGTGCAGGCTCACAGAACCAGAGGCTGAAATCTGATTTTCACTCCCAGGAATCAGCGTAGGAGAGTTTAAGATTGCTACTCTAGTTGGTCTCATATTGCACGTCTTCTTCCACAAAGGGATGATAAAATGGACCAAAGAGAACATGTCTGTTGGCTTTGCCTTCTCTTTTTTATTTTATAGCTGGGTTCCTCATGTAGCCAGCCCTGCTGCATAACTTATACTCTGTAGTAGAACCCATTTCATAGCGAAATTACCCAGGTAAGCACTTCTGTGCCAGCTTGCCCTTTGGGCTGACATCTCACCTCTGTTTATATATCTCAGCAAAGTTACTGGAACCTGAGTCTGCGATTCTGTAGGTCAGGTCTCAGTGAAGCTACAATTTCTCTGAACCAATCAAGTCTAAATATGGCATACAATGGGAAGATAAAGGTAAAAAAAAAATTAAAAGGCAATGAAATATTCAGTTACAATACAAGAAAGCTCCAAAATGCCACTGGATTCACTTTTTGCTACAAAGGTCATTATAACCTCTATGGCATTTCCACTACCCAAGGGTTTCCAAGCATTTTTTTTTTTTTACCCTAGAATGGAAAGCTTGTGCAGTAGCAACTACTTGGTTTGTTGCATTGTAATGCACACCAGGGAGTTTATTGAAGTGGTGCAATGTGTTCATGATTCTGTGCCTTCTGCAAAGGAATTATACATGATATTTGCCTAAATGTTAAAACCACATACCATGGAGAGTGTATAAGGACAGCTAGAATGTAGTGAATCAGTTAAGAAAGTAGTGAATCTTTAAGGAATTCCAACGCCATCTCAGTACAACATATGTTAAGATCCTGTTCTCTGGTTTGTTAGGCATCTGTTATGTTAGGATGAAAAGCTGGAATTTTTATGTGAGGAAAGTCACAGAAACTTATAATGAAAAATGAACTATAGCCAGTTATCCATTCTGCGATAGAAACGTACCTAAGGTACATTCAGAATGTATATATATATTTTTTTTTGTTGGGGGATGGGAGGTTTATGAAAAGAGGAAATGATATTTGATTAACCAAGATTAGTAAGATCAAGAGACAATAGGAATGTTAACACGGACTGCCTCATTTGTTTCTGCATATAGACCAATGCAGTTGGCCATGTGATATCATCATAAATATTTTACAGATGAAGAAACTGAGGCACTGGGACTAGAAGAAATGCTTTTTTTTTTTTTTTTACATCTTGAAGCTGGGTGCTTCATTTCCTACATCAACCATTTTATACAATTTGTATTCCTCTCCACCCCCAGGAACTGTGAGAGACAATTAATGACAATTGCTACTGAACTCTGTAGTCAAGCAGAAGTATGTGTTTGTTCCTATTTACAATAGATTATTAGAAGATGAAATAATTTGATGGCTATAAACAATAAATAACACATTTTAGGTTGTTTTTATTTTTCTAGATGTAATACTAGAGCACATTTAATTTTCCTGGTTTTGTGTGTGTGTGTGTGTGTGTGTCTTCACTGAAATTAAACATGTAGAGAGAAATGTGTACAGATATGTGTTCAGCTACATTTACTAATCTTTATGTAGTAGTAAAAATCCATATGGGGATTTATTTTTTATTTTGTAATTGAATTTATTGGGGTGACATTGGTTAATAAAAATATGTAGGATTCAGGTATACAATTCTTCAATACATCATCTATATATTGTATTGTGTGTTTACCTTCCATCAAGTCTACTTCCATCACCATTTATCCCTTCCTAACCCTCTCTTATCTTCCCCCACCCTTCTTCCCTCTGGCAAGCACCCATATGGTAATTTTAAACATTCCTGTTTATAGTTGTTACTCATTCTCTCCCTTATACACAGTCAAGGCTTTACTCACATACTGCCCAATTCCAACAGCCAAGCAGACATAGATATTTTATAAGCTTAGTAAATCTTAATACACACAGACAACTTATCCCCTGAGTTTTCATTTTCTTAGTCTCTCAGAAAAAAACACTAATCTCCTATTCCTTTTGGAATGTCTCATTGTTTGTATGCATTGATTGAACTTCTCTTGTCATTTGGTCAAGGTCCATTAAAAGCTATGTATCTATTTTGCATCTGCAACTCAAGATTTAGATTTCCTTTACAAATTAGGATACTATTCAGCTCCTTAATCATATGTTCCTTCCAAGGATTCATAGGATTTGTTTCCTGTTCTTCTTTGAGCCAAATTTCTAGTTTATTTTATGATTGGGCTTGAGAGCCCCGGCATTGAGACAGTTGGTAACATATGTGTCATGCTGGAAATATTATGGTTTAATGTGGAATTATTTATTTTCAAGTTCAAGTTGTTATAGACAATGAACATTTTAAAACAGAGTATATCCACAAATATGACCATTCTTTATGGAAATATTAAATGGCAGCTCTCTTTTTGAGCCATGACAAGTTCAGGATAGTAGAAGAAAGCAAGGATTGCAGCAAATTTCAGTTATCTCTTCCTAAAGCAGCGATTTTTAACCTTTTCCATCTCATGGCATATATAAACTAATTACTAAAAATCTGTGGCATGCCAAAAAATAGATTATATTTTTTGCTGATCTGAGGGGAAAAAAAGGTATAATTTTGAGTCATTCACATTCAATGGCTATTATTGTGTTGGGTATTGTCATTTTTTTTTTATTTGACAGTCCAAGGGAAAAGAGGTTAGTGCCCCTGACTAAGTAGTAAGGTATTGCATGCTTTAAAATTCTTGCAGCACATTGGTTGAAAATTGCTGTTCTAAGGGAATGTGCAAAATAGACGATTCAGCTAAACATACTCATAAAATGTTGTAGGATGATTTTGAACTCCTCTACATCACTAAGAATTACAAAGAGATCTAGTTCCCACACAAAGCCACGTTGAATTCTGGGAAAGATAGAACTCTCGGAAATAACGAAATCTCTTCCTGTCTTTATGCAAGAAGATACCTAAGCCAAATCACATACTTATGCCCATGTCCAAAATTAAATTTTTCTGGAAGAAAGGATGCTATAGTCTGCTTTGCAACTCTTTGTCCAATACTTAGGAGCCTCCCCATTTTTGTTGCCCCTACACTAATTTTCTGTCCATATGAAAGACATGCGTGTTGACTGCACTACCTTATGAATTTAGTATGGTTAGGGCTGAGAATCACATTGCCTCTTACCTCCTATAACATGATTAAAGTTTAAGAGGAAAAAATACTGAGACTTGGATTTCAAAATTGTATATGCTACAGATAAACAGGGTGGAATATGAAGAAGTTACATGGAGTAACAGGAGTAGACAATTGTTGAGTAGGAGTCTTTGAAGGCTAGATCTCTTCTTTCAAGAAGGCAGATAGGCAATGACTAAGATACTCTGTGAATATTTGCTGCTGTGTTTCTGAATTTTTTAGCTGGTTAGAGATTCAGATGTTTCCATTGAAATCTGCTGTATAATGGCAGAGTTTGTAAATACATAGGGTGGCATGCATTTGGCAGCTGTCTTACGGGCAGTCAGCATTCTGGCTGCCTCAACAAGGTCAGTCCCCACTGTTGGCTGGGGAAGTGGTGGATAAAATCCCAGCATTGAACAGACAGTTGAGAAGTCTGAGAACCAGACGTGTGTGATAAGCTCAAAACCCTGGCTCAGCTGCTCCTGCTGTGAGTCACATCATTTTCCCTTCCTTTCTCTACCTTGGGATGGGATTGACTGATTCTTTAGAGTTGGATTATAAATTCCATGAGGGCAGAAACTATGTCTGGCTCTGTACTTCAAAACATCCATCCTATAAGATACTATCTGGCACAATGTAGAAATTAGTTTAAGGAATCAATTAAGCAAAAGACAGAAAACCGAGGAGGCAGAGAAAGGAGTTTACTTTTTGGATCAACTTCCCCTGTATAGTAGTGTTTTCTATTTTAGGACAGTGGTTAACACATTTTGAAAAATCGAGATATAATTTATGTACCATAAAAATCACAGACAATAGTGTGACGAAGGCCTAGGGCAAGGGGAGGGTTGGGTTAGAAGGAATCATTGGAGGAAAAAAGGGTATATCTGTATAACTTTCAACAGTAAAAATAAATTAAAAAATAATAAAAATCTAAAAAAAGAACATATCACCCTTTTAGCCCTGACTGGTGTGGTTCAGTTGTTAGAGTGTTGGCCCATGAATTAAAGGGTCGGGGGTTTGATCCCCAGTCAAGGGCAGGGACTGCTCCACAGATTTATCTGTGTAACAAAGGCTCTTAGTAAGCTTTTTCTTTTCTTTTTTCTTTTTTTTTTTATTGGTTAAGGTATTACATGTGTCCATATCCCCTCCATTGCCCCCCACCCCACCCCACTCTCATATATGCCCTCACCCCCAGTGTCTTGCGTTCATTGGTTATGTTTATATGCATGCATACAAGTCCTTTGGTTGATCTCTTACCTCCCTCCCCCCTCCCCAGCCTTCCGGCTGTAATTTGACAGTCTGTTTGATGTTTCTATGCCTCTGTTTCTATCTTTTTGTTCATCATGTTGTAATGTTCTTTATTATTTTAGTAAGCTTTTACCTCTTCCCACAATAGGCTGCTTTTAGAGAACATCTCTGGCTCTCTGTTTGTGGGAAATTTCCTTTTGGCTGCAGGATACCATAGTCACACACACAGGACAAGGCAGGAATTCTGGGGTGTTAATAACCCTGGAATCACCCTCTGCCAAAGGCAGTTAAAGAACTGGTAGATAGCCGAAACCCGTTTGGTTCAGTGGATAGAGCGTCGGCTTGCAGACTGAAAGGTCCCAGGTTCAATTCTGGTCAAGGGCATGTACCTGGGTTGCAGGCACATCCCCAGTAGGGGGTATGCAAGAGGCAGCTGATCGATGTTTCTTTCTCATGGATGTTTCTAACTCTCTATTCCTCTCTCTTCCTCTCTGTAAAAAAATCAATAAAATATATTAAAAAAAAAAAAAGAACTGGTAGATAATAATTCAGCATCCTTACCCTCAGTTAAATAACTCTCAGCTGTGTGTTCTAGGCCACCTCCCATAGTTCTCCAGGGGGATCAACTTCTTGCTGACCAAAGCAGCAACTTGCTTAATATCATTCCCTTAACTTGCCTCCTTCCCTTTCCAGGCCCATTCTCCTATTCCCCCGCTGTGTTTCCTGGGATCATTTCCAAGATGCACTAGTAGCACTTGAATATTTTTCTCAGGGTCAGTTTATGGGAACACATCCTAGAAAACATGTGTCATCTCCTTTATTACTTACAGTAACCTTCCCAGGGTCCTCCTTTCACAGGATTAGGTAACTAAGTTATAGAGAAATTTGGTCATTTTCCAGGTCACAAAATGAGGAAAAAAACACAGACTTCAAATCTAGTCTCTTGACCTCTATTGAAGGCTAGGCCCTCCTCCTCCTTAGTGCTATATTAATTTATTGGCTGCATCTTTAATACTTTGCAATGACTCCCAAGACAACAGGCTGAGAAAGAATAGCCAGGATGTATGTGTGGGGATAACAGTGCACTGAACAGAGGCAACCACAGGAGCACCCAGAAAAGCCATGGTTTAACAGCCCCCCTCAGACCTTCTCAGTGTGTATGACTATGGTATCCTGCAGCCAAAAGGAAATTTCCCACATAGTTTGCCCAACAGAACTATGGTGGTGGTGGTGGCAGTATGTGGGGGAAGGTGGAAGGAGGTATATCATAAACAATTTGTGCTACTCCTCATGCAGGGATTAGTGGCAGATCCAAAGATATTCCTGTCCTTCTGGATGGTGACTGCATTGTAGTAGGAATGCCATTCCCACTAGAATACTTGACCTTCTCAATTTTTAAATTTTGTACCCACTGCTGATGAGTCTATAGCTCTGCCTTCTGACTTAAGGAAACAATGGGTATGTGGGAGCCTTCATGCTGTGTCAGGGTGAAAGTAGAAAGGGTGGTAGCAGCTGTAAATTCCAGAAAGAACCACATCTTTGGAGCCAAGGTTTTGGAATGTATCTAGAGTCATCATACTCTTTTGCACTTGGGATCTGTTTCAGGCTTGTGTATTGAGAGCAAACACTATCTCAAAACTCACAAACAGGCTGGTTCCTTATAAGCCAAAGAAGACTCATTATTTTGGTCAAGTTACTTGATAAATCTGTGTTATAGATTCTTCATATGTAAAAAGGACAATTAAGTGTTAGCTGCTGTTGTTGAAAGACCTGAGCATTGGATGTATTTTTGCTCAAGAATTATAAGACAGCCCTAAAGGTTTGGCTCAGTGGATAGAGCGTTGGCCTGCAGACTAAAAGGTCCCAGGTTTGATTCCAGTCAAGGACATGTACCTTGGTTGTTGGCACATCCCCAGTAGGGGATGTGTAGGAGGCAGCTGATCAGTGTTTCTAACTCTCTATTCCTCTCCCTCCCTCTCTATAAAAAAAATCAATAAAATATATTAAGAAAATTATAAGACATGGAAGGTAGTAGCACTTTTAAAATTAGGAACATACTGCACATACTATGACCTCTTATGGGATTTTCACAAGGCACATCAACACAGAAGAGTTGCTGGAAAGTTCTGCAAGGAAGAAACCACTCAACCTAGTATTTACCAAATATATTTGACCACAGAATAGTTTATTTTAATGTGTAAAAGCCATTCACTGTCAACAGGACTCATTTTCTGTGAATTCAGTTGGCCCTTGAACAATGTGGGGTTAAGAATGTTAGCCCTCCCCTACACAGTCCAAAATCCACACATAACTGTTGATTCTCCAAAAACGTAATTACTTATAGCCTGCTGTTGACTATGAGCCTTCCTGATAACTTAAGCAGATGATTCACACATATTTTGTATGTTATATGTATTATATACTCAATTCTCACAACAAAATAGGCTACAGGAAAAATGTTATTAAAAATCATAAGGAAGAGAAAATGTATTCATGTAATTTATTGAAAAAATTTGCATATAAGTGGACCTGAGTAGTTCAAACCCATCTTGTTCAAGGGTCAGCTGTATATTTTTAGAAAACTGTATTCCAGAGCAAATAATGGAATAGGAGTTTTATTTAAAAATAGAAAACCAAAAAAGCAATGTGTTTAAAGTTCTTGAGCTATGAAACATGTAAGGACAATTCCGTGGCTGCAAATGATTAAGAAAGTGGCTTAATAAAAATAATGGAGTGGAAAAAATGAAAAATAATGACTGGTAATTTTCTTGCAGCCTCATCTTGCTTTCCTGCAGTGCATGCTGGGCCTGCTTATGTGACCCAGAGTTAGTTCAGCCCTTTCCTCATCCTTGTTCATGAGGTTTTTTGTGCTGGTTCTCTTCTTGCTCCAAAAGGACTCTGTATGCAGAGCAAAACAGTATTAGAAAAGAATGTGCTATTTTTTAAATGGTTGACACTATTGTAGATGTTCCCAACCCTGTTTCCATCCCTGCCTTTGCTTACCTACACCCAGCTCCAGCCCCCTCCCACCTAGGCCTTCATCACATTCTCTTCTGTGTCTATGGGCTATGCATATATGCATATAAGCCCTTTGGTTAATTTCTACCCAACCCCTCTCCCATTTTCTTTGAGATTGGACAGTCTGTTCCATGCTTCTATGTCTCTGGATCTATTTTGTTCAATAATTTTGTTCCTTTGATTCCACCTATGAGTAAGATCACATGATACTTGTCTTTCTCTGACTGGCTTATTTCGCTTAGCATAATATTCTCCAGGTCCCTCCATGCTATCTCAAAGGGTAAGAGTTCCTTCTTTTTTACTGCTGCATAGGGTTCCATGATGTAAATGTACCACAGGTTTTTTTTTTTTTTTTTTTTTTTTATCCACTCATCTACTGATGAGCACTTGGGCCGTTTCCACATCTTAGCTATTTTAGACATAGGAGTGCATATGTTCTTTCTGATTGGTGTTTTGGGATTTTTAGGTTATATCCCTACAAGTTGGAGGACTGGGTCAAATGGAAGTTCAGTTTTTACTGAGATATGATGCCTAATGAAGTTTCTCTAAAGTTATTTTGGGCCAAATCTCTATAAGAAACATTTGAACTTGACAGCTCCATTTCTCTCTCCTGGTTGAGAGTGTTTATTGCAAAGAACAAGCAATTGAGAATATAATTTTTTAAAATCAGGACCTTCATAAAAATGTTCACTAGAAAAAATGGCTCATTACTTATACATAAATTCCTTCTCTCATTAACATTGCCATTGTTAAAACCATAATAGGATGCTTATGTGAAGTAGAAATAACATCTCATCCTCTTCAACCAGTGCTTTACAACTGGTGTGCCACAATAATTTTTAAAATATACAATATCTGATTATTTAGTCAGGAGAAGTGGCCTTAGAGAATGAGATTGCTATAATTATAGATTTCTCTGTATAATATTTATTCATTTAAAATATCATCTACTACACTATTGGTATTTTCTTTTTTTTACTAAACAATCTGCCTCAATCATGCTCAACCGATGTTTCTAGCATAAAAACAGGGCCATATGGGATTTTTTAAACATGTATTTACCAGAAGTTATAGCAGAGTTTCATTAATTAATACACATTAGAATAAAAACATAATAAATATTATTTATTTTTTGTTCTCATGAATCAATCTAGTTTATCATTTCTTCTCTAAACAATGGGGTCTGCTGTACCATAAACCAGTGGACTAACACTATTCCTGAACCCAAGGGAACCAATCTGCAGTGACAGCAGATTTAGCAAGGCTGCCTTTAAAAATGGAAAGTGACTTTAAAAATTGTATAAAGAAGGCATGACAGAAATGTGAATCGAGACACATCTTCGCTAGAGACTCACATAAGTATTTAGATTTCAAATTTCCAGATGTCACTCTGTTACTATATTCCCTTTAAAATTGTATTGTAATTACCCATGTGTCAATCACTTTTGGCAGCTGGTGGGTAGGTACATTGAATTTGGATCTAACTTCTGATAAATAAATGGTGTGAATAATTATACATTATGTCGGGACTCAGCTTTTCTGAAACTTGCCCAGTTTTCTTTTTCCAGAAAAAGAAACCCGGGGGTGGACTAGAGAATGGGTATTCTTTTGGATCATGTTGGTGAATTGGATAATATTTTAATTGGATAGAAGTCATTTGTAATTACATATATAGTTTGTATAGCCCATATGCTAGGTGAATATTATATACACCTTCTGCTTAAAGAAATAAAAATATTCTCTCTTGATATTCTCAGTCACTTTTAAGAGAATGTTAATTCCATGATTTTTCCTCCTGAGATTCATTACCTGTTCATTCACACTTTCTCTTGTACAAACAAAATGCATTTCAAAATATTTGGGGAAAAGATATGATGATGTACTTTTACTTGTGCAAATAGAAAAACAAGGATGGTTTTTCACCATCGGTCCTATTTCATTGAGGATTTTAGAGACATGGGTACCTGACCTCGTGTTAGGACTAAAAATGTTCTTCCTGGAGCCATGAAAAACATGGCTTTTTTTTTTTTTTTTTTTTTGTCTATGCTGCAAACTGGACAGGTATGGGATGGGGTAGCTTGAAGTAAATGATAGCTTTCCATATCTCAGTTTATGAAATAGTTGAATGAATTAGTCTATTTGGTTTTTCTTCCATAGAAGTAATCTCAAATATTTATTTCCCCTATCACACTTTACTTTTTTCTCTCCTTCCTTACATCCTTAGATAGGCTGCCTACTAGCCACATGTCTTAGATAGGCTGCCTACTAGCCACATGTCTATTACCTACTAAGAGTTCTTCCTAGGCATCCAACAATGTCTGCTCCTGAATGTGATCCCACCATGCATTTAAAAAAATTATATTTTTATTGGTTTCATAGAGGAAGAAAGAGGGAGAGATAGAAACATCAATGATGAGAGAGAATCATTGATTGGCTGCCAACTGCATGCCCCCCACTGGGGATTGAGCCCTCAGCCCAGGAATGTGTTCTTGCCTGGAATCGAACCTGGGACCCTTTAGTCCACAGGCCGATGCTCTCTCCACTGAGCTAAACCCGGTAGGGCCCACCATTCATTTTGTTTCCTATTTGTTTCTGGAATCCTTGGGTCCTGATAAGTGAGAGTGTTTCCTGACCACAGTTTTTCACTTGACCTTATTGTTTTATGGATGGACCTCATCTCTACTGAGTTATGCATGGGGGCCAATTCTTCATGCTGGAGTCATTTTCTGGAAGAGCAGGCAATAAAAAGTGTGAACCCGCTTCCTCACAGGGCTTGTAAGCACGGCTGAACCTCAGTGGGTTGTATTGAGTTATGGGTACGTCGCAAGGTTGTAATCAAACTCCCTGACTCTTTTGATTATTTACTTTTTAGTTACCAGAGCTTACATCTCCCACTTTCTGCTCTCCCTTATTCAAAGTAGGTTTTAATGGTTCAATTGTTATGCAAGTGGAATTATATATCTCAGTTATGATTAGTTAGCTATAAGATGCATAATATTGTGGGAAGAGTTCAGATTTGGGGTTACAAAATATGACATTTCAATGTGGACTATTGTTTGTGGTGGCCTCTGTGAGGTCTTGAGCAAGTCATTTGAACTCCTCTAATCTCATTTATAAAAATAAAATAATATTAACAACAGTTATATTGTGTGGCTCAGTGGATGAGTGTCAAACTATGTACCAGGAGGTCACTGCTCGATTCCCAGTCAGGGCCGGATTGCAGACTCAATCCCCAATAGGGGGTGTGCAGGAATCAGCTAATCAATGATTCTCTCCCATCATTGGTGTGCCTATCTCTCTATCTTCCTTCCTTTCTGAAATCAATACAAATATATTTTTAAAATGTAATGACTATAGCTAGTTCATAAAATAATTGCAAAGACCAATCAATAAGACTCATAAGTATTTCAGAATCAAGAAAGGCCGGGCCTTTAGCATGGAGCAGGAAATGAAAAGATATTAAATGAAGAATATGAGTCTATGTAATTCTCATTTTGTTTCTATTTCTTCTGCCAAAGAGAATTAGCTTTAAGTTCAAAATACAGAGCAAGTGCAGTTAAGATAGACTAAAGGTCTCGTATTAGTAAACAGATAGCAACTTTTCTTTTGGCAAATGTTTATTTAATGTCTACTATTTTTTAGACTCTGTTATGCACTAGGGATGAAGAGGTGAGGAGAACAAAGTCCTTGATCTTAGTTACACAGTCCTATGGGAACTTCATAGGATAGCATGCTGCTGTGTTCAAAGGAGTTGTATCCTAGTGAAGTTGAAGAGGGTATTTAACATAGTAACTGAACACTGGTTTTATGTTTATTGAATAAAGAATTCAATGACTGTTGATTTTTAAGACATTTTTAAGAATAGTAGATCTAACAATAGGAAAAGAGCAAGTATTATCTTTTAATTTCACTGAGCTTCAATTCTTGATTTGTAAAATAGGGATGAGTCTTCAAAGAACTCCAGGTATTTAGTAAGGCATCTTATTGTATCCTTAAAATAAGATGGGAAAGCTGTGAGATAGATTTGTAATCTGCAATTCATTGAAGTATCATGACTCCAAAATGATAAATATTAGATTTAAAAAAAACCCTCAAAAGACAACTTTTGTGGAAAAACATAGGCTTTGTCCTTGGTTCCATTTAGTACTGAATTTAATCAATGATTCAAATGAGTATATGGAAGATACAATTATTAGCTTTTCAGATGACACATTAAGATCTAAATAATACATTTTAGGAGTAAACATTTTTGAAAGTAAATAAAAATGATAAAATATAAAATAAAATAAAATGTATTATGAATAGTGGCAAATTTCTGGGTTCCAAAAACCAATCTACATGAGAAATTACAGGAAAAAAACTTACTATCAGTTAAGAAATACCTACTACAGTACTGCTACATTTTATAAATTCAAAAACAGCATGATGTAGCTTCCAGGAAACTTAATATTCTTTATGTTGCATTAATAAATGTTAAGTTATTCAGAGCAAAGCCATAGTTTAGTTTTTCTTCTTAGGAGAAAACAGAATTAAGTTTATTCAGAGACATATTATCTTATGGGGAACACAATAAGTTGTTTTGCTTCCATATTAGAATGGAGAAAATTGAAGTCAGATAGAGGTTAGCTAAATAAGCCACATTATGTTAATCTCATGGCATCAAAACAAAATTTAGCTTTCCAGACTCAAGGATCTGTAAAAAGCTGAAATTTTAGGATTCCATGTAAATGAGTCTGGACTTAGGAAAAGCTTCAACCCTTGTATGAGATTGGAACTCTTTATTTTTTTAAATTTTTATTTGTTTATTTGAGAGGGAGGGAAAGAGGAAAGGAGAGAGAGAGAGAGAGAAAGAGAGAGAGAGAGAGAGAGAGAGAGAAATCAATTTGTTGTTGCACTTATTTATGCATTCATTGATTGGGTGCTTCTTTTATGTGCCCTGACCAGAGATCGAACCCACTACCTTGACATATTGGGATGATGCTCTAACCAATTGAGCTACCCGGCCAGGGGGCCAGGGCTAGAACTCTTATTGAGTAATCAGGGCCAAGACCAGTCATGGTTCTGGAAAAGGACGTGAAATATTAGGGGAATCCTGAACTTCTGAAGTACTCAGCTGCCTTTGCCTGATGACAGGAACCACCATATACGTAAGCTGATAACAAAGCAACTGATCTCAGACTTCACATACTAATGGGAACGGTGCTCTTAAAATATTGGCTGCCTTGGTTGGGGTTGGATGGAGAAGGGTGCTAAGTTTGTGTATGTTTGTCTTCAAGGACTCCATCTAAGTTGGCAAAGGAGAAAAGGAGCTGTTTAAATACCTGATCAAGCATTAAGCAGCGAGATGCTTTTGGGGGACTTATTCAAGCAGGAGTTTTAAGACCACAGGATTTGATTTGGAAAAAAATAAATGCTTAATAAATGAGCATTAGGAGTAGATGGGTATGAAGATAGCGTTCAACTTTATTGTGATTCCACACTCATATGGGTAAGCCTAGCTCTTACTTTTAGACAGGCCTCATTTTATTGTTGTCTTTTATTTGTCTTTATAGTTTCCTTTTATCCTAAGGACTTTGCCCATACTTTGAGACAAGTTATTTCATAAGTACATAAGCAGGAGAAGAATTTCTTTCTTTTTCCTTTAAAGAGATACAAAATGACCTATAACACTTGGCCAGCACATCATTTCTGGCACAAGGTAAATGCAAAGAGATCGTGCGAGCAGCACAATTCAGTCAGCTGGGAATGAAGAACAATATGTTTTATAGAATACCCAAAAGCCGGATAGAAAAGGAGTGAAAAATGGAATAGTGTTGACTCCTTGGTACACATAGCTGTGCTCAGAACAGATACCAGGAAGGCAGTGTGTCTGAGAAGATAAGCTTGCTTTTCTTTTATTGAGCAGTTCTATTGTGGAGGCAAGGTCAAAAATGCTAATAAAACAGGGGGAAAAAACCCAAAACCCCGAGTCAAATTGTATAGACTACAAGAGCTTGTTCTTGGATGCTAATTAATGTTATTACAGAAGATGGCTAAAATGAGAATATTACCTACTCTTAAATTAATAAAATTTGCAGAAACATTCCACCAGGGATGAATCGCCTATGCTAATGTAGTATAAAAGAGATAGCCTCTGGCAAATGATTTGTGGTAAAGACTTCTCTACATTATGAATAAACTGGGAGATTTGACTGAAAGCACGCCAAGAATCCTTAATTGAGAGAAAATTCATTTACACAGGATAAACTATGATGGCAAACCCATATGTCCTTTTTTTGTTATCTACTAGAGGCCTGGTGCACAGTGCACGAGATGGGGGGTTCCTTAGCCTGGCCTGCACCCTCTCCAATCCAGGGTGCCTCTCACAATCCAGAACCACTGGCTCCTAACCATTCACCTGCCTGCCTGCCTGATGCCCCTAATTGCTCCCCTGCTGCCCTGATACTCCTAAATGCTCTCCCCTCCAGGCCTAATTGCCCTAACTGCCTAACTGCCCTCCCCTGCCAACCTGACCCCCCAACCGCCTATCTGCACTCCCCTTCTGGCCTGATCCCCCTAACTGTTTATCTGCACTCCCCTCATCACCTGATCTCCCTAACTTCTTTAAAAAAAATGTTTTTATTGAATTTAGAAAAGAGAGGGAGAGGAAGAGAGAAACATCGGTGATAGTGGGGAAACATCATTTGGCTCCTTGGTCCCTCCTTCATGCCCCCTACTGGGGATCAAGCCTGCAACCCGAGCATGTGGTCCAACCAGGAATTAAAACTGCAACCTATTGGTGCATAGAGCAGCGTTTTTCAACCGCTGTTCCGCGGCACACTAGTGTGCCGCGAGATGTTGCCTGGTGTGCCGTAGGTGCAGACAAGACAAGAATTTTATAATTTTTCACTATTTTGTTTACTTAATATTTCATAATAAAGTAATTACAAAATACTTTCTTTGTGTTTATTTGATTCCTATTTAAGAGAATTACTTTATATATAGTCAATATAGGCACAGAGTTAAATTTTTTAACATTTTCTAATGGTGGTGTGCCTCGTGATTTTTTTCATGAAACAAGTGTGCCTTTGCCCAAAAAAGGTTGAAAAACACTGGCATAGAGCGATGTACAACTAACAGACACAACAGCCAGGGCTCCAGCAAAACTCTTAAGCCGAGAAAGCTTATTTGATATTATTCACATTATGCCTACAGGGTGCAGCTAGTCCATTGATATCAGTGGTGAGGCAGAGATGCCAATATATCTCCATGGGAGGCCAACAGATGTAGACCCACCCTTTTAGGAAGAGTGCAGCTTCATTCTTCCCACTATCTCCAGGAATTGCTGACCATAGTTAATGGGGTGTCATAAAAGATATACTGCAATATTGGTACATAAAAGAAAACTTAAATAAATTGAATGGAACAAATATCATTGTAATAGTTTTATTATTCTCTCTTTATAGCCCTTGAAGGAATGAAACTGCTTTCTTTGCTTTGTGGAGATAAGCGATTTCACTCCCCAGTCTGAATGGCGTGGCAGTGATGAACAGCTGTGAATGAATCAAGTACGGGGTAAATATACAAGACAGCAAGTGATTTTTAAGCTCAATAGCCCATGAACAATAACTGTAATTAAGTTCAATAAAGAACAAGAAAAGAGAAAAGATGCAAAGTGGAAAGGAAAAAACCATCCCAAAACAGAAAGCCCATCACAACAGCAAAACCTGGAAAGACTGAAAGAAACCAGCAGAGCACGGGAGAATTGCTGAGGCCACTTTGCATTCACCATAATTGATCATTTTGTATGTCAAATACCCTCCCACCCCCTAAGGGATCTAAAGGCTAGATTCATGGCCAATATATTCTTGACTATATTTACTGGAATTTTGGAGTGATAACAAATGACTTGGAAGAACAAAGCATCCCTTGAAATTCTTTCATCTCCTTCTCTGGGTAGTCATTTCAGCAGGCAATTTTCTGCCTTTAATAGAAACACAGCATCTGAAAGTGTCTTCCCTGGCATAGTTTGTCATTTTCCTCGTTCACTCCTAGCTTCTTCTTATTTAACACGTTTGACTCTGACATTATTTATCTAGTGTTTTTCAACTTGGTCTTGTCTCCCCCCCCACCCCGCTTTTTTTTTCTTCCTGTCACCTTTGTGGGATGGGCTGACAGTTCACTGATGTTCTTATAGAACCTGACCATTGTATTTTTCAGATGAAACATTTTAGAGCATATTGAGAAATCATAAGAAACATATACACATAGCTGTGTGGTTTTGTTCCATAGAGTGCTTGGAAATAGAAGGTTAACATGCCCATTTCAGTAGCCACTTCTGGTCTTACTAATGTGAAAGAAAAAGGTTCCATGTTTCTGATTTCTCCCTCAGAAAGCCTCTTCCCCAATGTACATTTGATCAGTTACAGGAAGCAGAAATTATCCAGCTGCAACTAACAGAATATGTGAGAGAGATGTGAACAAAAATCAAATCAATGCAGTGCAAAGGTTGATGACCCTATTTTGTTCATAAGTGGTGGGAAATGTAAACCTGCTTCTCTCTTTTGTGAAGTAAATCGAATAAATTGAATAAAGTCATTTTAAATCAGCCAATGATAATCTCTTTCTGATGTGGCCATCACATTAGCCAAAATGAAAGCAAAAAGGACTCAATTCAAATTGAAAAACAATCTGAACCATCGAGTATTCTATTGTCATTATATTTTCTGTTTTGCAAGAGGTTGGCACACGGCTCTGCAGTGTTCTGAGTAACCTCCACAGATTTTGTTGTTCTTGTTCCGTAGGGTTTTATCATCATTTTCCAGGCATGATTCAACAAAAAGGGCCAAGGTTCTCAAGACCCATGATCCTAGATTCAAATTCCCATGAGACCCATATGACTGTAGTCAATTACTTAAAATCTCTTAAATGCCTGTTCCAAAAATGAGGCTAATAGTAACCACTTAGGAGAATTGTGCAGTGGCTACAAAATCATCATGTAGAGAATGCAAGACCATATCTAGTTTAGATACCAGAGTTTTAGATAGCATATGATACATACAGCATAGCAAATTTCTTGCCACATATTAGGAACTCAATGCGTTTTAAGCACCGAGCCTACACTCCCTCCCTAGTTGTATCTTAAAAATAATAGTTAATGTCAATCAAACACTTATTTATATGCTAAATAGTATATTCTTGTTATGTCATTTATTTCTCAGCACATTTGTAATATTCATTTGTGATATTATGCCACTGTGTTTTTCATTCACCACTTTGCATTTACACTGCTGGTAAGGTTCAGAGAGAGAAGAGCTCAAATTTGTATGACTTTAGAACCTATGCTCTTTTTTTAAAAAATGTGTTTTTATTCGTTATTTTAGAGAAAGAGGAAGGGAAAGGGAGAGAAAGATAGAAACATCTATGAGAGAGGAATATTGATTGGCTGCTTTCCTGCACACTCCCCACAGGGGATCGAGCCTGCAACTTAGACATGTCCCCTGACCAGGAATCAAACCTGGTTCATAGATGGGTGCTCAATTGCTGAACCACACCAGCAGGGCTGAACCCACATTCTCAGCTGCACTTAAACTTCTCTGCTTTCCTAACACACTGAGGAGAGACTGGAGGTTTCCTCTCCCCAACACTGCTCTCTTTACTCCTGTGCAATGTATTAATAGTTGCCTGATTCCTGGCCTCAGCAGGTGAGTTGCTGGCTCTCAGAACATCTACTGCCCTATATTAGCCATCTATCACTGTCTAACAAATTAGCACAAAACTGAGTGGTTTAAAACAATACAAATTTATCATCTCATAGTTGCTTTTACTCAAGAGTTTTGGCATGACTGACCCATATCCTCTGTTTCACAGTTACTCCTGAGTCTGTAATCAAGGTGATAGCCCAGGGTCTGCTTTCTCACCTGGGAAAGGATCTGCTTCTGGGGCCACTCTTTGGTTGTTGGCAGCATTTAGATCTTTATTAGCTATTGGACTGATGACCTCAGATCCTCACTGGCTTGTGCCCAGAGGCTACTGTTATGGGCTGAATTGTGACCTTACCCTCAATTCATATACTGAAGCTTGAATCCCCAGTATGTACTTGGAGATGGGGCTTTTAAGGAGATAATTAAGGTTAAAGGAGGTAATTGTGGTGGGTCTCCAATCTAAAAAGACTGGTTTCCTTATCAGAAAAGATACACCAGATCTCTCTTTCTTTCTCTCTCCTCCTCTCCCCCCACATGTGCACAGAGGAAAGACCATGTGAGAACACAGTAAGATGGCAACTTCTGCAACACAAGGAGAGTGATCTCGCCAGTAACCAGCCTTGATGGCACCTGGACCTTAGAGCTTCTGTCTTCAGAACTGTAAGAAAATAATGTTCTGTTACTTAAGGCACTCAATCTGGTATTCTGCTGTTGCAGCCTTGGCAGACAGCTACAGCTACCTTTAGCTTCCTCATTACAGCCAAGTTAGCCTCTTCATTAACGTGTGCAAGCTGAGAAAGCAACAGAGAGAGAGAGTCCATTAGCAAGACAGAGATCACAGGATTAGACACCTAATCACAGATGTGATGTTCCCTTCAGATTACTCCATTCTCTTGGTTAGATGCAGGTTACCCAAAAAGAAGGAGATTCTACCAGGATGTGAACACCAAGAAGTGGGTATCATGGGTCCCGCCTTAGAAGCTCTCTACCACACTCCCCCACTCGTAGGTGACATGCATGACCTTCCTATTATTTCTGTCACTTTGGAGCTAATGGAAGCTCTTGAGCACTAATTTCCTCTTTATCTGCCCATGTCCTTGCTCTTTCTTGGTTGGCTCTTCTATAATTATCTTATGAGATTATAGGATACCTTTTCTCTTCCTTGAGTCCAAATGAGTAGTGAAATTAAGGCCTGTCTACTCTGAGGATTCCCTTCCTCCAATCACATATACTTCATTTTTTTTCTTTATAATTTTGGCTTGGATAGGCAAGGTTTGGGGAAATTTCTCATTCCCTTAACTCACCTCTTTCCCTCTTCTCAATCTGTCAGGACTGGGCAGAACTTCAACTATTTTTTATTTCTTCCTTTTTGGGAAAGAATTATTTCTATTTTGTAAAATTCTGTGATCAAATTGTTAAGACTTACCTCTTCATATTTCAAATGAAAGAAAGATGATTAGAAAATGAGCACAATCCCCTTTTTAAAAGACAATTCCAGTCTTCACCATTGTCTTGATGTAGATTTTAAAATTCAACTGAGATAGGAGAAGCCAAATCTTAATTGTTTGTAGTCACATTGTTACTACTGTCTGATGCGTACCTCTGGGTGGGGAGTAAATAAAAAGTCATAAATAAGAAAACACAAAGATAAAAAGGCACATTGATATTAAAAAAAAAAAAAAAGCAACATTACTTGTAGGGATTTTCTTATACAGAAAGGTAGAAAAGATCTCACCTAAGGAATTTGTCTAATTCTTCATTTACAAAGCTTCTCTATAACAATTTGGTGTATGTGAAGGGCACTGCTTGGAGCAAAGCCAAACCACTCTGATTTGACAATAGGCAGCAGGCCCCTGTTCCCAAGCTACCATATTTGAAGTTGTGCTATCACATTTGAATCCTTGGTGGTTCTTTAGGAGAAGCAGTTTTAGGATGTTAGCAACACTATTTCAAAAAGCCTTGGCACACATGGACCTCCAGGCCATGTGGACATGAGCTTGAACCACCATGTTGTCTATTACCTGGAACATTCACAATCAGCTTGGAAGCACGCATGCCAGGGCATCGAACCAACTCCAACAATGTCGCCTTTGCATCTGCTTCCTTGCGGATACAGAAATGGGCTGATTTTTTGTGTCTGTCCAGAAACAGAATAAAAATGGAAATCATATCTTAGAAAGATCTTTGAAAGATTTATATTAGAGATATGATTTTTAATTACCTACTAACATTGTAACTTCATTACTCAAGGCATCCAGAGTTTTGTTGAACCTTTGGAACACAATGGAGAAATGGTTCCTGGGGCCTGGATTACGAGCATGAAAAACAGCTCTATTCAAGAGAGATCAGAAATTATAAATCTAGTTGCACTAGGTCACATAAATTATTATTCTGTATTTGCATTCATTTCCTAGGATTTGTGGAACACACTTTTGTGTTAGTGGTATCATGCACTCGTGTATTCTTTCAAACATTTAAGATTCAAGACACATTTACTGAGTGGTAACTACATTTCAGGTCCTGTTGAAGGCAGTGAAAACTCAGGCAGATATATACTAAATGATAATACTGATGGAATGATAGTAGAAATTCCCTATTTCTTCATTCAAAATCTGATTTTCTACAATGCAATTTCATTAAATAATGAATTATTTATCAAGAAATGTGATAACAGTTCTAACAATGACATTTTTTTTCTATTTAATGATCTGATATTGACTAAGTAAAGGCAGTTATTTCTACAGAAAATCATCCTATCTAACAGTATTTTTTAATTCTAAACGATTTTAAAGGCCATTTACTTGAGCTCTTTAGAGAAAAGAATTCAGTAGATTCTGTCAGATTCAGTGAGAAGAATTAAGCTCATTTTATTTAATCCAATTATTAATTAGGCCCAAAATTAATATTACTTGACTAATGTTAATCAAGCAATAAAACTACCTTTGATCTATTATTTTCTATCTAAAAACATACATTTCAATGCTCACAGGAGGGATAAAAAGGAGAAAACTCAAGACAATAGAACTTCACCTAATCTAACTATATACAAAGGAAAGATGTTTTGGTCGATATTCTTCAAACATGTCCACATATTGGTTGCCCTTCACATTAAAGGTGGAATAAAATTGACCTTCTCATGGATGTAACTTACTTGAACAACAGATGGTGGTGATTAGATGTTCTGGGATGTCCCTGGTCAAATCATTTAATACCTGGAAACTTCTTCCCTGTGTCTCTGGAAGGCTTACTCATAGGTGCTCCCTCCCTGAGACTCAAGTACCATGCTGTCAGAAGCCCAAACTGCATGTCGAAGACATGTGCCCTATTTCTCTAATCAGAAACTCGACTTACCTTGCAGCCAACAATTGCTATAGACTGTGAATCAGTTGAACTTTCAAATGACTCCAGCTTCAGCTGTGTTTTGACAAAGCATGTGAAAAATCCTAAGCAAACACTGCAAAACTGAGCCCAGTCAATTCAGAGAACCACGGAAGGTAAGTTGATGTTTTAAGCCACTAACTTTTGAGGTTGTTATGCAGTTTCAACTGTGTCCATTTTGGGTCTAATCAATACCTTCAGGAAAAAAACCTAATAGTCCTCAGTAAATCTCACAGAATCTATTGAACACTGTTCTCCAAAGAGCTAAATTAAATGATCTTTAAGGTTACTTTCAGCTCTAAGATTCTCTAAGAAAAGATGATTTTCTGCAGAAATATCATATCAGAACAGATGGTTACTGGACTTCTTGACTAGATTTGTCACTGCAGTACCAATTGGTTAAAAATGCAATTAATTGCAATGGAAGTTGTTCTTTCAAGTTTTACAAAAATGTTCCATTAAGATCCCAGGACTCTGTGTGGACCCAAAATGTACATCACAACTCATAGGTCATTTACCTTCAAGCAAGAATATGAAACCATAGTTTCTAGTACAGTGAGAGGCATATTTGGGAATTGAGAAAAATTATTATGTATGGTCAACACTTCTTATTGTTTCCTTCCCACTATCAAACTCAGTACTCACCAAAAGTTAGGATATCAGTCCTTTACTTGGTAACTTTTGAGTTACTTTTCTTTATTCAACACATGTTTGCTTTGTACTCTTAAAGAGGCAGCATGTATAGGGTACTTTCTACTCAGAGTGGTAGAAATTCCAATATTATAACATTCCCAGTTGTATGATCTTAGGCAAATTCATTTACATTTTTAATATCATGTTTTTCATCTAATGTACAAATAGAAAATTCTGTGTCTAATACATTTTGTTAATTCTGATTTTGGATTTGTTATTAATAGAGACAGTTATCAGATCTTCATATAGAAAGGGAGTATTGCAGTAAGACTGATGTGAATGGGACTGAGAATTCAGCTGAAAATAGCAATACTTTCTTGTCTCACTCAAATACTTTATCTCATGATATCATTGTTTATCACTGCTTTTTTTTTTTTTTTTTTTACTAAATTAATTGTCTTTCTACCTATTGATTATTCTCTACATAGTGTTCTGACTAAACTTCAGAGGAATCTAGCATTGTTGGCTAAATTAATGATATTTTGCACTGTGATCACTGTGATTTATCCTCCCTTCTGAGTTCATCTTACACGGAAGACTTGTTAAAGAAACACTGTTGAATAAATGAATGAATAAAGAAGTGAGATGCTGGAAGCAGATGAAATTGTGACCAAATCACTTAACATTTGTTACTCTTAACAAATTAAATGAGATAATTAATGAAAGTGTTCCAGTTCTAGATCTAGCACATAGTTGAGATCAAAAGATATTTGCTTTCCTACTTACTCTTTAGTTATTTTTAAAATTAATGTCTTTTTCCTATTTAAGAAATCATAGTAATTAAAGAAAAAAAGATGTTGGACAAAGGGAGACTTCCTGATGCTTCTGAAATCTATCATGTAGTAGGCCCCCTACTTTCTTAGAGAATAAGAATAAAAGAAAACGTATCCTTACAAGGCATCACTGTTTAGTTTTGTGGATAAACGGGCTCTGGGAATGCTGAATTCTACACCCCTTTTGACATTCTTAGACATTCTTAAAAATATTGAGTATTATTCATATTCTATGATATTTTTTCCTGGGAAAAAGAAAGCAATAGCAGCATGGCATTCTCAAATGTTTAGAATAAAATCCTTGAAAACGGCATATTCTTGAGGTTGCAAATTCTCTGGACATCTCTATCAGTAGCTTCTTTGGAGGACTTGATGGCGAGGCCACGCTGGTATAATGGATGATTATAAAATCTGGTTCTTAGGGTCAGAGGATACATGCTCTTTGTTCTTTCTTTTTTGGGGGGGGACATAGAATGTCTCCAAAGACAGCATCTTGGCCTTTAGAGAAGTTGTGTTCTCCCATACCAGAGTTCCTTCATTCTCAAGAAAACTGGATTCTATTTTGCTGTGGGAATCTTTGCCAGGAAAGGATTTCCTGTAAAAACCGGTGCCATTACATTTAAATGTTCTTATTTGATTCCCTACTGCCCTTCTTGCAGAGCTTTGGAACTAACCTAAAGTAGCTTGCAAAAAGTGCAAATTGAATTGAGTGATTCAATGTAATTTGTGGTTTTGCCTGTCTTAGCATCATTAGAGACATAGACACAGAGAATTCACTGTGATTGGTCAACTTTAAACCCTGCTCTAGCCCATTCTGTGTCTGTGGCATCACATGGCAATATTTTTAGTTATGGTGAAGAAGATGGTTATTGGGAGTCATGTGAATAGGAACTGGGACTGAAGGGTCACACTTTGGGGGTGTCCCAGGTCTGCTTTCTGCTAGAATCTTGTTTACTGGAGGGAATTATTAGGAAGATAATGTTGTGGGATGTAAGCAGTACAGTTATGAAAAAAACCAAAACCTAAAATAGAAGATTCCTACAAAACATACCCACAGAAAGAAAGCTAAAAGGGCAACTTATACCAAGCATGATGGAAATGCTAATATTTTAGTAACAGGTGAAGAACTTGCCAAAATTTCCAAAGCTAACTATTGAACATGGAGTACAAAAAATAAAGGGATGCCAAAATTTATTGGTAGCTGATCTATTGTAACTAGTATATATACATAAATCCTTTAAATAAAATTTTAATCCAATAATAAACAGTTGAAAATTGTAGGGGGGAGGCGGGACTTTTGTTTCTTTTTCTGATACACTTGGTTTCTAATCCTGTGAGTTTTTGTTAATATTTAGCCTAGCTGATAGCAGTTTATAGATAGAAATGAGATTGTTTCAGGTGTCCTTGAGGTTTTAGCAGGCCTGCTTATGATATGGCTCTAAGAACACCCAATATTTTCTTTTGAGACTTTCTATTACCATAATACTGAAGAATTCAGTGAGGAATTTGAAGCAATCATTTTATAAGCTTGTATTATCTAGGATTCTGTCATGTAGGAAGAGAGCCTTTGGAGAAATGGGCTTCACGGTGTTTATTTTGCTTCACCGAAAAACTCTAAAAATATTAGAATTATGTTGTTTCTTTTCAGCCCACGATCTCTTGAGCCAGCTTATTTTCATAAACAGCTACAGAAAAGTAAAGATGAGACCAGGTGCACAATGAATATTAGATAAAGAATTTTAGGGTCCCCCACGTAAAACAAATATTATTAATGTAGAACAGGATTGCTGTTCAATGAAGATTACTGAAGCAGAAAATAAACAAGGGCTCAGCACATTTTTTCAAAGTGGTTTTTATGTTGATTATATATTCTTATGATCACAAAGAAAGAGAAAAATTTGATTTCCATTTTTGTAAAGTTTTGGCCTAGACCAGACCTAGAAAGAAATACTTACAAAGATCACCTGACTGCAGTGGCTCAGTGGATGAGCATCTACTTATGAACCAGGAGGTCATGGTTCAATTCCCGGTCAGGACTCATGCAGGCTCAGTCCTTATTAGGGGTGTGCAGGAGACGGCACATCAATGATTCTCTCTCATCATGATGTTTATACCTCTCCCTCTCCCTTCCTCTCTGAAATCAATAAAAATATAAAAATGAATAAATTTAATCCTTTGTCTTTCCCTTATTGGGCTGAGCGAGCAAGGTGGGACAAAGATACATAATTTCAGAACATTCTTTCCCCTGGAGGTAGAGTTGGGGCAGAGTGATTGGTGGTGGTAGTTCTGGATCAGTTTGTGGACAATACTAACTGTATGCATGGAAGATAACCCCATAAAATTCTGCTTTTTAAAAATCACACTGCCATCTTTGGCTCCTGGGAAATGACTCTGAGGTGGAGGTACATATGCCTGAGGTTTATTGGGGGTACTCTCAGAAACATCTGTGAGAACATACAGGCTACAATGGGAGCAGTTGAACTGCATTGCATTAGCAACAGAGGCCACAGCCCATCCCCTGGGGGTTTGTCTGGAGCAGGAATGACCTTCTAGAAAGGTCCAGAATTGAGGCAAGGGGAAAACCAGGGATGGGTGAGAGATTTGAATTCTTGATGAGAGAATAGGTGAGAAGAATCTTTTGTCAAGAGGGTAAGAGAAAAAGTGGAAGGGAATCAGAGCTCCTGAGATATCTTCCAAGTGAGATCCCCTTGTGCTAATCCCTGTGAACAACCCTCCCATCCACCAGACCTCGGTATCCATAATTTCCTTGAACAGAGAGTGGCAGAGGAGGCATATATATATATATATATATATATATATATATATATATATATATATATATATATATATATGCAAATAAGGAAAAATGCAAATTAGGCTGGGATGCCATAACGGGTCATGACTGGACAGGAGGAGGTTGTGCACACAGGTGAGGCCTGGAGCAAAGATGGAGACAGAGATAGGGGGCCGGCGAGCCACCGTGCCCTGACTTGGGCCGGCCCTCCAGAGCCAGAGCAGACATGAACAGGGACAGGGGGGCTAGCCCTCAGCCTCTGTAGAGAAGCACAGGCCCAGAGAGGAGACGTGGGGGGGGGGGGGGCCCTCCTCTCGCAGAAACAGTGCGGCTCTCTCCCACCTCCCACAGAAGCAGCGTGGCTCCCTCAGAGGCCATCCAGCTCCCTTGGAAGCAGCGTGGCTCCTGGCGGCGCACTGCGGTTCCTGCCAGCTCCTGCACAAGCAGCGGGTGGCCTACTGCGCGCAATATCACATGGTGGGCTACTAGTTTTCTTGATAAATGAGGACATGAAGGGAAAAACCTTTTCTCTTGATGAAGGTGGAATTTAGTGTTTCTTTCTGACACATCAAAAACGTTGTACCTGCATCAGTAAATGCATACTAAAATATAAGGAATATAGGAATATCTTTTCAGAATAGCATGCTTCCCAGCTTGTCCCTTCCCAACTCAGCCAACACTCTGGGTAGCTGTTTACCCCAACCCTTCACAAGCCAAGCATGACCAGAAGCACAGTGTGCAAATATGCTGCTTGCTCTTCCCCGTTGAGGACATCTGCCAGGCTTGCTCTTCACCACGGCATCCGTGTCCTCACATGGGTGGGCCACAGTGTGGGGGAGCCATTTGGTGTTTCCCCTCTCGATGATCATGGAGCCTGTGTGGGACATTCAATTTTGCAGAAGCGATTCCTGCCTCTCAAGGAGATTGCCAGCGTTAACAGATGGGCCATTTGCAACCCAGGTGGCGAGTCCTATACAGAGACAACTTTAAAGGTTTCCTCCTGGAAATGCTTGTGTCCTGCTGTCTCAACAACTCAGTTTCAGGTGGGGACCGGGTTGATCGCTGGTCATATTGATTTCTCTTTTCTCAGAGAAAGGACCTACTATCTGTTTCATGTAACAGATATAAAACCAAGACATAGTAGGTGGAAGGAAGATAAATTATACGTGTGTATACACATACAGACAAATGCATAACTTTACCATGTGTACCAAGAGGGTTATCTCCTTCAAAGTCTTATTATTCTCCAACCTGTTGACTTAGCCTCTGATGTATAGGGTGGCTTATAGAATTGGTGCTCATTTGAAATATTTTATTATTGTTAAGTCTACATTTAAATAGAGAAAGAGAAAGGGGAGGGAAGGAAGAGAGGGGAAGAGAGAGAGAGAGAGAGAGAGAGAGAGAGAGAGAGAGAGAGAGAGAGAGAGAGAGAGAGAGAGAGAGAGAACACGAACAGGAGAGAGAATATGGAGAGAGGAGGAGAGGGAGAATGCATGAGCAAAGCTGTAGAGCTTCAGATGGGACATATTTTTTACAGGAAAATATTTTAGTACTGAGCATCAGACTTTGGAGTCCTCAGCATGGGCTGGTCTGGATAAAGTACAAAGCTTTTGTTGACATCTATTTGCCAACTCATAAGGACTCTGTAATGACATTCTTTCAAACCCATCTGGTGATTTAGCCAAGGCTGTCGAAAGCTTTAGTGAAAATTCTGAGGAAGAGATATAAAGCTGAGCTGTGTCAAGGACTCTGGCAGCTAGTTGATTCTCTGCTGGACGCTTCTGGGCAGACCTTTTTTTGATAGGACTTCCTAGAAATTGTTTTGATTTAAGAAGGGGCTTTATCATTACTTAAACTAGATGATCTCACTTCTTGCTTTTTTTGTTTCTAGCTCTTATCACAGCCCTAAAACTAACTTGTATTTTTTATCAGTCCTTCCAAGGCTGAAATTAAAAAGCAGGTGGGCTAGATTTACATATAAAATTAATGTTATAGGATTCTGGAATTGAGTTTCCTCTGACTTCTATCTCAAAATAGAGAGAACATATTAGTAGAATGAACTGTAATGCTCTCTCTCCAAATTTCCAGATTGAAGAACCCACAGCATTAGTTATTAAACTATCTCTGTCCCACACCAGCTCTGTGGTTTTGGAAAACTCAACTCCTTTTCATATTCATTATTGTCAAGATTTGTGTGAAGTTCAAGGTATTAGGAAAGAGTCTAACTTATAGGATAATTAGAAGAAATAGTTCCATTTAGCCTGAAATCTGAAAATTTTAAGAGTAGCCCTTGAAGATAATGCACATTAGTATAAGTTTAAGAGTATTTGATGCCGATATGAGAAAAGGTGTTTAAATTTTCATTTTTTCTTAAAAATGTGTCTTTTGTCTACTATCTTAACTTTTTGTTCTTCTTTAAAACTTTGCCATGTTTTTAGATGATTTTTGCTTCTATTTCAGGAGTGAATATTGGATATCTATATTTCTCTTTAACTAGGCTTGATAACACTTTGAGGTTAGAAACGAAAGCACATTTATCTTTATATCATCAGCAACTATCACAGTATCTGGTAGGCAGTAAAAACACAATCAATATTTATTGAATTGAACAATCCACAAATATTTGTGGAACAGTTTGTTCACAAGGTACTACGGAAATATAAGGACCATTCCCTGAAGTATCTTACAGAATAAAGCACATCAAGATTTTATTAAAATACAATGGAACAATGATTTTAACCCCTTTTGGTTTTAGCATTTTTATTATTCACCTGACTCTCATATTTATATCATCCTTTAATATATGATAATGGTATATAAGTGCTGTTCCCAAGGTAACATTTTCCTTTCGCCTTTGCCTATTATTTACTTTATTTCTACTTTCTCTTTAACTAATTTTCTCTGCCACCTTTCTTTTCCATCTTGAGTTCTCCATGACTGGGCTGTCCCTTAATTAACACCCTTCTTTATTCTTTTTCATTTATCTACTTATCTACTTTGCTCTCTTATCTCTTCCCCCACCCTATTCACATTAAATACTACAATCTAAAATTTATTTAATAATTATTCCTGAAATGGGCTTCATGAAAATTTGCAATTTAACCAACCAGTAAATGTTCAGAAAAATGCATCAATGATAGTGATTCCTCTATTAGACTTGTCAATGTAAGAATGCCCAAACCTTAGAAAAATTTTTATGAGTTTATAAGTTTATTTGAGGGGGAAAAAAGGGAGAGAGATCTCAACTGACTGAGAAAAATATTTTTCAGAATGATAGCTTGAAGCTTCTTTATATTAAAAAATATTTTATTGCTTAATGTATTACAAAGAATAGTACATATGTCTCCTTTTTTTCCCCCATTGACCTTTCTTTGATCTTCCCTACCCCCCAGTATCTTGCATCCATTGGTTATGTTTATATGCATGCATAAAAGTCCTTCGGTGGATTCTTACATTCTCTTCCTCCCCAGCCTCCCCTCTCCCCCGCACAGTTTCTTTTTATACATTTGGAATTAAGGAGGGAAAGTAAGAAAAATGACATGAACCTGGGAGAAACCAAGGCTGGGACATCTCTGTGATTGGATTATAGGATGGTTAACAAGACTATGCGCTCTCTTGAGAATAGTTCACTTCTGAGAAGTCTGAAAAAGAGACATTTCCAAGGTATGTTAACTTAGATGCACAAAAACAATGGGCAGGAATTGCTTTTAAGGCAAAGAGAATCTTTTTCTAGGGAAATTACAGGACTGAGGAATGATGACCCACCATGACCTGCTCAAATAGGATTTTATGATCTGATCATCCTCTGACGTTACTTTCAGTCACTAAACTTGTACGTCTGATCATCCTCTGAGGTTACTTTCAGTCACTAAACTTGTACAAAGCCCCCTTTTTGTTTACAGAGTAAAGACATAAGGAGTCCTCATGCAACAGTCTACCTGAGTGATTTAGTAAGGCAATTGGAAGTCTCTAGGTTAAAAACTTCAGTACTTCCGTTGCATGTTCCATTTCCTGTCACTCTGCTCATCTCTGCTTAGTCTGCCACTCCTCCACACCTATTCCAGTTTCAAAAAGCCTGTCTTTTCTCATTCCCTTCAGGAGCATTCATATCTGATTTCTAAAATAGCATTATTTTTCTTGTTTTCATAATTGAAACATTTTCTGAGCTATATCCTTGCTATGGACGAATTGTGTTCACCTCAAATTTTATATGTTGAAGCCAGAACTTTCAACATGACTTAATATTTGGGCATAGAACTTTTAGGAGGTAATTAAATTTAAATGAGATCATAGGGGTGAGACCTTTACTTCATAGGGCTGGTATTCTTATAAGAACAGGATATATCAGAGTTCTAGCCAGGAAGAAAGGGATCACTGGCAATCAGCTCTGATCTTGATATTGGGCTTCCAAGCCTTTTAGAGCTAATATATTTTCCTCAATAAATTCCTTTTTAGCCTTATATGTTTTATCCCATAGGACTAATGTTATTGTGGGATTTCCTTCTCATTTTTCAAATATTGTAAATTAATCCGAATATGGAGATTAATTAACCTTGAATAAGTATATGGCCCCTTCTCTGAGGCAGAAGTGAGAGGCTATATCAATATGCAGAATCTTTAGCCCATTTATAGTGTGTGTCATCACTTGTGCCACTCACTTTAATTTCACCGGAAATGAAATTGGTGAACATCTTTTCATACCTTTGGGAACCAATTTCAGGGCAGATAAATTAAGTTGAGGAGCAAACACATACCAGACAGTGAAGTAGGACATGGAAAGGACAAGAGTCTGGCCTTTCCACAGAGACACTAATAATTTTTTAAAGTAGATTCATGTATTCCTCTTTTCTAATTTTTTGAGTATTTTATTGGGTTATTGGATAAAAACTAATAATTTTATGTTCATTAATAAATATGATTTGATAGACATTTTGTAAAATACTTTCTAAGCCACACATTAATCTTTATAAAACAATGAGAACTATCTAAACTAATAAAAGAGAAATATGCAAATTGACCTTACCTCTGACACCCATCAGCCAATCAGGAATGAGTATGCAAATTAACCCAATAATGATGGTGGGTTAATTTGCATGTGCAAGCATGGAGCGGCCAGGCGGGGCAGGACACCTGCTATGAGGGGGAAGGTAGGGGACTTAGGGAACTACAGGAGTAGCACTCAAGCCCGGAGCAAAGACTTGCAAAGACACCCGGGCATCTGGGAGTGAAGTCAGGGGAAGGAAGGCCTATTTTTGCATAAATCTTCATGCAATGGGCTCCTAGTATTAATATGATTATTACTAGATTCATTTTAATGATGAGGAAACTGAAGCATAAGAAAGGGTAAGCAATGTCCTAACTGTATAATTGAGCATTGACCCTTGAACCAAGAGGTCACCGGTTTGGTTCCTGGTCAAGGTACATTCCTGGGTTGTGGGCTTGATCCTCACTAGGAGATGTGCAGAAGGCAATCTCATCAATATTTCTGTCTCTTCCTCTCCCGTCCTCTCTCTCAAATCAATTTTTGAAAATGAAGGGAAGAAAATTAAGTAATGTTCCCTAAATCACAATTAGTATATGACAGAACTGGCGTTTGATCCCCCTCCCTGAGTCTTACTCCAGAGCCTGACACTTTAATCACCATATTAAACAACAGTAAAGCATTTGCTTTGTTAAATGAAAACCTTTGAGGTCAAAAGTTTTTTTTCTGAAAGAAATGGTTTTTTTGAGTCACAGGCTGGCCAGAAGAGAGATCAGGCCTTGGGGCATCCAGTCTAAACCATCAGCACCAAGGTTAGATTGAGAAGATGAACATGTCCGCCATCCTGGAGTGATGAAACTTTTATATATTGAGTTTGGGGAAGAAATACACACATTGCTTTAAAAGAATTTACAGTGTCTATAAATAAAGGGGGCAGGAAAGGGTAAATTGGGGCTAGTTCTGGGAAGTTGGATAGTCTGTAAGGAAGAAGTATTTGCTGTTTCTGGATTGGTTGTGGGCAACATTCTGGAAAGTGTGTGCATAAGCAAGCTGCCTTAACATCTAGTGGCTGGCAATTCCATTTAGAGAGCAGCCTGGAAGTTGATTTCTTTCAACACACTAAGGAATGCAGGCAGTCTTTTGTTGGTTTCAGCTCTAGGCTATCAACTCATTAACCTCTCTTGTCTCATCCTGTCCTCTGGCCCACTGTAATTTAATTTAGGACATTTCAAATACTATTCAGAAAAAAAAGTTTAATGGTGGAAATATAACATAAGTAGGGGATGTTTTAGACAGAAATAGACACACACAAAAAGTCCTCCAATGAATGACATAAGTAAGGTTAGAAATATGTGGGAAGAAACCAAAGTTACAACTGGCTAAGCTGCCACAGGTTTCATTCAAAGGAACAAGACAGTTTGTCCACTGTGCTAGTTTTGTTGGCATGATGACTGACTTGTTAAGAGACCAGCATTTAAAAGAGACTGAGAAAAATGACTTGGGCTTTTATTGATGCTGTCATTCTCCTCCCACCAGTGCATAAAGATGGTGGAAAGCTTCTACTCACTTGCAATCTTACTTTCGTGGGGGAGAAAAATAGCGTGCCCACTACCCTTCTAGGTTCATGGTTGAGATACCTCGTATGATAAAAGACAGAGACTAGCAGGAAAATAATCCAGAAGTTTAATAATGTGTGTATTTCCTGCTTATATACAAGAGATCCAGGAAAATGGAATAACTGCCTGAAAAGGCCCAAGCTATCACCTTAGATAACATCTCCAGCTTAAAGACAAAAGAAAATGGGGTAGGATACCAGTAATGGAAACAGAAAAAGCACTATAAATGAGGGCATGGTTGCTATGCAGATTTAAGTCACCAATTTCTAGAGATTTAGTGTCATACTGCTTGGTACAGAGAGGGAGAACCCTTACAAATGAGATTTCCTTTACACAGGTATATGCATCTTACTCAGTTTCCAGAGCTTCTATGTCTGCTGTTTCTTAAAAATAACCAGCTCAATGTAATCTTAATGCCAAAGAGACATATTTTAAGGTGGCAAATTCTGCTCCCTTTTACTTTCAACTTACTTTAATGTCAACTTTTTATACTTATGCTGTTTTGAAGAAATAAACATATAATCTGTGAGGTTTAATAATTTTTCTTGCCAGGTATTTGCTAAAGAAAGCAGAAAGAATCTAATTTTTAATACATTTTAAGAGAAAAGTCATTTTTCTACAAAGATTCATACTTCTTTCAAGATTTATTTATTTATTTAAAAAAATTTTTTTCAGTATTTCTTCATAGGTAAGGAAAAATTTCATTTTGAAAGAAATTTATAGTCAGTTACTATTTGCTGATTAATGAATATGTGTTTTGAGTGAAACATACCAAGTTCAACCCTACATCTGACACTTCCTAATTGAGAGCTGTTGAGTGCATTGTTTAATCTCTCTAAAACTCCAATTGCTCACTTCTAAAATGCAGACCAAAAGACAGACTTTTAATAAAATGAGAATGTGTAGAGATCTGGGAGCAGGAAATGCCATTTGTTTTTCTCCTCTCTTCCAGGCCTTGTGTTAATGGAATATTTTATAGTCAAAACACAAAATGTTCTGATATTAACACACGAAAGATAAATGATGATTTTCATTGAGCCAAGAAGGATGTATTTTCAAAACAAATGAGTTTTTCTATGGGACTGCAGTTGGTAAATATTTATTCTCTGGCAATTTTGACAAAAAGTAGCCATTTAAATGAAATTTATAAAATGTAAAATATACATGTTAGTATAAGAATAGCATCACTGGCTATATAAACAGCTGAGCTGGAGCAATTTTTTTTTGCTGGCTGTAGAGAGATATCTCTCAGTCAGAAGAGGTACATAAGGCGAGCACCAGTTTTTGGTTGTATCTCCATAGCAATTCATCATCTTTTTCTCCCTCACCTTTAAAAAATGTTTTCTGTTTTCCCTGCTACTGTGGCCTTGCTGCAATGTTTTTATAGCCCATTCAGTCCTTACAGGATTTCATCATATTCTAGTTGACACCAATTGTTTCGAGGCATCCCAGAGGTTCACTTTGAGCCCCAATATATAACCCGAGTTTGACAAATCTAGCTTTACCTCGTCCAGATCAATCTAAGAATTAAAAGAAGGCTAAGGGTATTAAATCAACAATAGTTTCCACCTAGGCAGGGAGATGAAGATAAAATGAAAGCTAAAGGGCTGTGTGCTTTTCAAGGAGATGCAGTCAATCCCACAACAGAGCATTTGAGTCACACGGAATCCTAATTGATCAAGTTCTTTACTCTCGGGAGAGAGCATTGCACTTTTCCACGAGGAGGATACATTTGCCATTTGTTAAGTTGCTAGAATTCTAATCTCCTCAGTGTAAATTTTAGCAGTTACATACATGGTGTGGTGGAAAGAGCAGGAAAAAAGGAATACTCAAAAATTCTAGCTAAATTTCTTTTTATTCATCAACGCACGCATAACCTTATTTTGACTCAGTTTCCTCATTCAGGTTGGATAAACTGAGGTCAGTTCTTCCGACCCTATCCCTATGAGGATGAAAAACAATAATTATTGAGAAAACTAATGCAAATGTGTTCTGAGAACTTGAAGGCATTCTATAAATTTGGGCTGAAGTTCCTTTTTTATGCTATACATAAATAGTATTTCTTATTGTTTATGTATAGCATGAACAATAACTTAAGGCATGTTGAAAATATAGTTAAGTAGAAGAGTGCACATCAATGTACCCACAGAAGAGATGAAGTTAACCAGTAATGTCAGGATTGGGCTATGAGTATCTGAATACTAGGTCAAGTGATTGGATTCCATGCTTTAGGTCAAGTGATGCTTTCAAGTAAAATATAAGATTAAAAACTCAGTAAAAAAACTGTGGAAGTTTAGAAGGTAGATCAAAGTCCAGATAGTAGATAATAGTAATTCCTCAGGCATAAGTAAATGATAACTGAATTATGATTTTTGGTAGTAAGGAGGAAAGAGAGAGAAGAAATTCTAAAGGAAAAACATCCCATGTTTTTGGTCAATTTTGACCTAGGACCCTATGTGTCAGTTTTACCATTGTATCCTCAGTGCCTAGATTAATACCCAATACATCTACATCTTTAATAACATATGTGGATGGACATGAAAACATGAGGAAAGCAAAATGGGGTCCTGAGATACTCATTTTGAGAGATTCAGAAAATACAACTGATCATCTGTACACATAATCAATAATTGATTAACTTTTGGAAAGGAAAGTTTAATGTTAAGCATGTTGAATTTTACATATCAATAAAGTATGTAGACAGCTGTTAAGGAAGTGGCTGGAGGTGCAAAATAAAGGTAGGGAGAGAAGTCCATGATTTGAGCTATAAAAGGCATTTAGTGAAGTGATAGATGTAGTCCACAAAGTCTTTTAAAAGTGCTTCACACACACACACACACACACACACACACACACACACACACATACACACACACACATTTGGCAGAAGCCTTTAAGTAACAAATAAAATGATGATTGCCTTCCTGTATTTCTCACCAGAAGCAGGAAACACAAATAGGTATTTTGTACATATGATGGGATGTGAGAACACAAAACACAATGTCCTCAAAACTTTGACCACACAGTCAGTATCCTGTAGGGCATGGGCTGTTTGCCTTCATGATTGTGAGGCTGACTGGGAGCTATGTTTCACTGTTGCTACCCAGCCTTGTGAGAGAATATTGTTCCACACATTGCTAGGACAAGATCAATACCCAAATTTTGAAGTGAAGTTTCTACTGAATATGTGTTGCTTCTGTACCATCATAATTTGGGGATCATCATCTTGCTCCTGCCAGAGGCGTACCTCAACCCTGTGAAAATGCTTTCAAAAGAAAAGCAACATTGACTTGACATTTTTATTTGAGGGTATGGTCAAGGGGGATTACCTTTGTGTATACATTACAGAGCTTCCTCAAAAGCTTCTTTTTGTTCACCTTTTCCTGGAGCTCCACACAGCTCAGAAGTTGTTCCAGCTTCTTTTTTCTCTCTCTCTTAGAAATGCTCCTCATGCCAGCTATTCCAAATCTGGTATCTTATCTTTCCCCCTCTTCTTAATAAGACTTAACAGTGGATCTAGTAACTAACAAAATTTTCAAAGTAAACACAATGAAATATTTTGAGATATCTGCAATGATTGTAAAGCGTGAAGTACAGAATATTTGTGACTTCAATTGGTGACAAAGACACATACTATTGGACAGCAATGTTGTTGCTGTTCTTATTTGCCGACATTTATAATTAAGGGGCATACTTTATATCAGATATGGGTTAGCAAAAACCAAGGTGTTGTTTTTACTTCTTATTCAAGTCAATGAATTCTATGCAGGGTTTCCATGGACCCCATAGTAAGAGTCCTATTTAGTTTTATTTCTTGGCTACCTTCTAGAAGTAGGGGCTATTGTGTTGATGACAACAGCATTGGCAAGAATGGTGAGTGTTTGTTGAGACCTCAAAGGAGGGTATAGGAAGCTGGGATCTAGGTTTGCTTGCCATGTAAATTATTCCTATGACAACAAATGACATATGGTAAGATCAAGATCAGTACTTTTACTTTGACCACGTTATAACAGGAGAAGTTGACCTGTGTAGTCTGGAAGAGAGGTATGTGAGTTGAGGTAATAAGTATGGTATTTGAGTTAAGACTGGAGCCATTTTTTTTTAACATCTTTGGATTGGCATATGTTTATTCCTTCTTACCCAGAACCAGAATTATTCAATTTTGATGTACATTCAGAGACACAAGAAATATTAAGTGATTTTGGGAGTAGCATGGCAAAATGAGACTAGCGTATATTTTTGAGTTGCACATGTGTAGATTTGGATCATGGCTTTCTGTATGCTTTGGAAAATTGCTTTATATCTCTCTATGTGTCACAGTTTTTGTTTCTGTACCGGAGACCGTATATACTTCATAATGTTGATCACCTAAATGAGACACCCTGTGTAGAGTGCCTAGCATAGTGCTTGGTGCTTAAAAGGCACTGATATACTATTATTATTACCCAAGTTTACACAACTCATTAGCCAACTACTCGCTATGTGTCACCTACTATGCCAAGCATCAAATTACTTCACTGATTCAATAATCTTATGAAGTAAAACCTATAATTACCACAAAATTACATATTAAGAAGTTGAGATTTCTAGTTATAAAGTAACTTGCTGGCATTGAAGCTACACAATTGCAAGTACTAGATTAGGATTTGAACCCAGTTTTTCTGATTCAAACCATCAACACTTGAATTATATCCTACCAGCTGAATCTGTGGCAGGTCTACTGGCAACTGGGGTCTTCTAACTCTTCAGTCAGTATTGTTTTCTAATGTTTCCTGGACTTGAACTCTTCAGAAATTGCAACACTCTCTCCCAACAGCACTTAATTCAATTTAAGAATACTCTAGATCTGAACTTACTATTTTATGCTCATGTTAATGGCAGTTTCTTTATTCCCTTTTTAATTTAGTTTTGAAGTTCATCCCACATATGAATTCCATTCCCTAAAGTATGGGAACAGGCTGTTCTTCTGGCTGGGCTATCAACCTTCCAGTTTGGATTCCACACAGGGCTCTAAACACAATCATTCTTACAAGCCTTTGATGCAAAGCAAGTGACTGCCTAATGTTACTGAGCAGCTGAAGGGCAGGTAAATTGGCTGTGTTTTCTAAAAATGACTTTCATTTCCATCTAGAACTTTACTGCATATTGTAATATAGCACAATGAAGAGTTGAACACTGAAAAGATAAGCTTTAACACAGAATATAAATTCCTAAACCACAAAGCAACCCTTTAAAAAAAAAAATGGAGATAAAAAAATATGTGTCAGAAGGCCCTTTTTACCAGAGCACTGAAAAGGACTCTGCATGTCTTTCAAGTGCTTTCAACTTTTTAAAGCTCGTTTAATTGCAGCATTATTTTTATTTAATAATTTCCATTGGGTAGAATTATTATTATTATTTTTTTTTAGCTTGAAAAATGCGACTACTCTGAGAAATGAAAAACTATCACAAAGAAAGCTTGGAGCTAGAGGTCATAAATGTTGTTCAGCAGTGTGTTTCATATTTTTCAGAACTATAATTGATGAGTGATAAAAATCAAAAAAAGGTTCTTACAAAGGTAGAAAGTCACTATTTTAAAAAATAGCTAAAACCTATTGCTTTTAAAAAAATATTGGTTCTTTAAATTCTATGAGAAAACTATAATTCCACAGCTTCAAATTGAAAGTGCATCCATTAATCACAAAGCCAAATGTTTTAAAGGAATGTAGGAAAAATGCAATTATTAATGAAGACATTCTTTTTAACATGATTATTTCCTCCTGCTGTTCTCATTCATTGAACCAAATTGTCATTGCCATTTAACAGGTTCCCAAATTCACTTAAAAAGCTAAAATGGAAATATCAGTGAATTAAATCGTTGTAGTACATGTATGTGATCAAAAATAAAATTTTATTTTACTCATCATTTTATCTGTAAAATGGATATAGTCCCTATATTAATGACCTTTCTCAGTAGGAGTCATTGGGCCTAGTAAAAGCTATTGTTTATTTCTTCTTATTTTTATTTTTTTATTTTTATTTATAAAGTAGAGGTATGTGCTTTGTTTCTTTAAGAGTCCTAAGGAAACCTAGATTGTATCCAGTCTCCTCAGATTTGGGGAAATGTGTGTGATGCCCTTGCTTATCCTACCGTGGTCTGCCGGCAGCTTTAAAGATTGTCCAAGACAGTTGGAAACAGCTGTGTCTCAGGCCTGGCAGAGCTAGGATGTCTTCTCCCCTCTATTGGGTAAGCAATTTGTTGATTTATTCACTCATTTGTTTAAAAAATATGCATCAGATACCTTATTTATTATCTCTTTTCCAGATTACACAGGTCAACTTTTCCTTTTTATAAATTTGATCGAAGTAAAAGTATTGATCTTGATCTTACCACATGTCATTTCTTGTCATAGGAATAATTTATATGGCAAACAAACCTTGGATTCCAGCTTCCTATATCCTCCTCTAAGATCTCAACAATACAATTTTTTTTTTTATCTATAATAATAAAAGCATAGTATGCTAATTAGACCAGATGTCCTTCCGGACGACCTTCTGGATGAAGCTGGGGCTGTGAGGGAAGCCAGGGTCCCTGGTGCCAGAGGGAAGCTGGTGCTGGCAGCCGGGAGAAGGAAGGCCTGCTCTTGTATGAATTTCGTGCATCGGGCCTCTAGTATATCTATAAAGCAGGGGTGTCGAACTCAACCAGAGAAGGGGCCAAAATCTAAAATCCAGCCTAAATCGCGGGCCGAATGGTTTACTGAACAGTCATAAACTGACAATGTCATAAACCGACAGCGGAGTGCAGTGATGACAGCGCGGTGCGGGCCACATTGCAAGGCCTGGCGGGCTGTATTTGGCCCGCGGGCCTTGTGTTTGACACATGTGCTATAAAGAAATATATTTAACATTTTTTTAAATTATGGAAGAATTTACAATATCTGTAGCTTTTCCTCATACCTTTTGCTATGCTAATGACTAAATCATATTCAAAAGACCATTAAAAAGACATTTGAGGATAGTAGATTTATTTTCAATAAATTCTTTTAAAAAATGGAATGACTTTTGTGTATGAAGCACTGAACATTTGCCTTTATAACCATATTCTAGTGGGTTGGAGAAAGAGATGTCAATCAAAGAGTAAAGCAAACACGTAAAATAAAACTTTCAGGTGCTGTGGAGAAGATGCATGGTACCATGCCAGTATGGAGGGTTAATTCGGAGGATACACTCTAGTCTCTGCCTCTTCCTATATCCGCACACCTTGCAGTATGTCTTTATAATTCTTCTCATTAAGAGATAAAATCTGTTTTCCTACTCTTTGAACCCTTGCTGGCCTCGTGACTTTATCGGCCAATAGAAAGTGGTAGAAGTGACATGGCGGTGGTTCCAAAGTGAGGCCCCAAGAGGCTTTGTGACATTTCCTGTTTTTACTCCTCTGCCTTTGTCATGAGAACATGCTCGACTCAGTACTGGATGAGCTACATGGATCAAAGTGGTATCAGTTCCATTGTCCCAGCCAGGGACACACGAGAGAGCCCAGAGATCAGTCCAACTGCTTAGGTAACTCATAACCGATGACAGACATGTGAATGTACCCAGCCAAGCTTGATCTCTGGTCAGCAGAATTGCCCTGCTGACCCAGAGGCTCATGAACAAAAAATAAACGTCCATGTGTGTGTACCAGTGCAGTTCCATGGTTGGTTGTTATGCAGCATTGCTATGCAGACAGATAACTGAGGCTTTGCTATATTTGGCGAGTTCAGGCCAGGCTTTCCTGGGAAGGTTTTCTTCACATAAAAAATGAATAAAGATGGGCAAGGCAAATGAAAGAAGAAAAGGATATTGAAGGTAGATAAAACACGGGCGAATGCCTTTTGGCATCAGTTGCAAGGGGCCTAGGATGGCTGGATCACAAATGTCAATGGGAATGTGGTAGAAAAGCTGGAGGTGAAGGTCACAACCATAGTCTTCAGATCATTTTAAGTTGTTTTATGTCTAATTTGCAAATAATGAAAACAATTTGAAGAATTTTAAGCAGGGAGAGACATTACCAAAATGTATTCAACTTACATTGGTAAAGACATACCAGGAGGAATTAAGAGGGGAGTGCTGATTTTTAGTTCAGGGCAAGGCATTAGATCATCAACCCTCTCCTAGATTATCATAATAACTTCCTTATGGGTCTTGATATCTTCTTTCTAAATTACCTTCAGTCCCCCTTGACAGGCATCATGGCATAGGGTAGGTAAAAGAGCATGGGTATGGAATCAGACATGCCCGAGTTCTACAGCTGACTCCTCCACACACAAGCTTCACTTCTTTAAGCTGGCATATCAAAGATTCCTTTATGGATTCAATTCCTCTTTCCCAACATACCTCTACATGGACCCTACAATCTCATTTATTTAGTTGAAATGGCTATTTTCTCCAGTTTATACTCATTTTGCCTTCCAGATGATATAATACTTTGTTCTGTTGTAAGCTATAAGCTATTACTAAAGCATTAGTTCTGATTACCTTGGTAGAAGCCACGTCTCCTCTGTAAAGCCATTTTTGATTTTTGCAGGTCACTTTCCTCTAACATTCTATAGCTTGTTTCTGCTAGATAAGTAGCACCTTAATGTAACATGTCAACAAGGATGCTTATGGCTGCAAATAACAGATAAACTTTGTGAATAGTGCAGTGTTTTGTTGTATCACTTAAATAGAATATGGAAGTAGCTAGATTTACAATGGATCAGGGCCCTTAAGGCTATGGGTCAATATCTCTTGTCATCTTTTTGACCTTTTCCTCTGGTTGCAAAATGTCTGCAACACTCTCTGATAATCTTTTGGCCAGAATTGGGTCTTATGCAGCATTGCAGATCAATATATGGCAATAGCAATGGAATTTCCCAGACTGGCTTAGTTCCACCATTACACAATCCCTCAGTTGGACACAGTATTGGGGATCTGTCAGAGGTAAATAGATGCTGAATACGCAGCCAACAGTGACTGCTGCTCATAGCTTAACAATCAGTCGTGTTCTGATGCTCACCTACCCGTGTGTTTCTCTGGAATTTTAACCTTCAGACATGGCAATTTCCTATAGCTCTCTGATCACACACTGGCTTATTCTCTGTACCTTTGCGCACACTGTTTTCTCCCTTTGGAATGTCAACACTTTGCCTCTTTCTATTTACCCAGAAAAAGGTTCAGCTTTAAAATCATCACCCCCTCTATAAAGCTTTCACTGAACGCCACATTCAGGTACACATTTAATCATCCTCTTCTTTGTCTTACTTCTGTTTCTCATACATAATCTGCATTGTTATACCTGTTGTATTACATTAAGATTTACTTACATGTTAATTCATGCCCCTCTCTACTCTCCATAAATCACTGTTCTTGCTCTGGTTTAAATTAAAATATATTGAATGGTACTGAATCTTAAGTACCATGTAGTTTAGTTTTATAATGTGCCAGGGGTACCTCATGTCAATCTCCTTTCTACTGATGTCAAAGATCAAATGTTTGTACTTATTCATAATTCAAAGCACTTGGTGTGGTGCTAGGCAATGCAATACATACTTTCCCACTGATAGATGTTTAAATACCAAACAGGGAAAGGAAAATAGAGAAAGCAGAATAGCTGGTGTGCTTTCGCATCATAAAGGAGGGAGGCAGTGGGTGTGTTTTTGAGAAAAAATGATCTTGATAAATCTTGATGATTTGTAACAGACACTTCTATTTTGTAAATATGGGACCCTCCATAACTGGATGATTGAGAAAGAACTTTATTACTTTACATAAGTAATAGGAATCTGAAGATTTAAATTAGCATCAGAAATGTTGAGGAACCTGCCCTTTGGGGAATGTAAATGTCCTTAGAGAATGGCACTAAGATGGAACCCAAATGCAAGACCAGGAGCATTCCCCATGGGAGGAATGACCAGTGATATTCTAGGTCATGTAGGCTGTTGTCTATATCATATGATCCTACAATTGTTTATCCTTAACTTAAACTTTAGTAAAAATATACCTCACACAATAGCTAGTACCAATGAAACCAGGGAAAATCAAGAAGATCTTGATGTGGCTACGTAGTGTGTAGTAAAGTGGGAATTAGAGAATCCAGAAATGATAGGGGCCATGATATAGTTCATAGATAGCTGTCTTCAATTCAACCAATAGTCTGGTTATATGATATATACTAGAGGCCCAGTGCACGAAATCCATGCATAGGTAGGGTCCCTAGGCCTGGCTGGCAATCAGGATGGATCAGGGCCTTCTGGCTGCCAGCCAGGGCCTTCCTTTGTTCTGTGCCATCCCCTGGTGGTTAGTGTACATCATAGCGAGCAGTCGAACTTCTGGTCTCCCGGTCGAACTCCTGAGGAGACACTTTGCATATGTAGCTATATATGTAGCTATATATTGCTACAACCCTCTTCTTCTGTGTTATGGTAGAGAGAAGTTGTTAGAAAAGGTAAGGAGGAAGATTACCAAGAATAAAGAAGCAATAATGGCACCTACCGCTTCTTTAATTCAACAGATATTTTCTGTTGGCCAACCATGTATCAGGCATGCTGCTGCTGCTGAGGTTACACATATAATAAGACAGAGTCCTTCTTTTTTCTCATTTTATTGAGTTATTATTATTCTTTTATTTTTCTGTTTGTTCCTCCCTATAGAGCATCTTTCCTTTGTAAAGTGGTTTCTGCAATTTGTTTGCCATTAGTTGGACTAGCCAAAGGGGTACTATGGGACTTACATTTGATTTCATGTTTCATGTTTTCATAGTGAGTTTAAAATAGAAAATAAAAGTAGATTGTGACTGAGGAATGAACTGGTTTCATTTTGCCTGAGAAAAATAATGCATACCTGCTAAAGCAGTGCTTCCCAAGTTGTCTGTGGTGAAGAACTAGTTTATTCCTTCTCTCTACCTCTCAAGTCTCTCTCTCTCTCTCTCTCTCTCTCTCTCTCTCTCTCTCTCTCTCTCTCTCTCTCTCTCTCTCTCTCTCTCTCTCTCCCCCTCCCTCTCTCCCTCTCTCCCTTCTCCCCTCTCCCTCCTCCTCTCCCTTTCCCTCTCTAATCTATCTCATCTATCTATGCAACATGACACTGAACTTATAAAACATTATACAAAACTGATTTTCTAGAGACTAAAACAAAGAACAAGCCCATAAAGCTACAAACCTCTTTTGTATTCTTAGTTCAGCACACCTTGACACACTGCTCTCTAAGTGCCTGCGTGCTCACTCCCAACACTGCACTTACCAGGTCACAGATCACTGACAAAGGGTCACCTCCTGGCACTGCCAGAAGGCCAGTTTGAGAGGCTGTGTGCTGTAACACCCCTCCTGCCTGTGCCTGCAGGGCAGGGAAAGACACTGGCATGTGTCTCCTTCCCAGCACCCCATCACCAGCTCATGCAATGCACATTTCGGAGAGCTAACTGCTTCATTTTCAAGGAGACTCAGAGTCCATTCATATCTGTTGCTTTGCTTTCCAAATAAAAAAATAACTGAAAGTGCCAGCTAATCCAGCCACTCCTTGTTTTCTTGCTCTGCAACATTCTCAGCCACAAAAAGATTTCAAAGGCTGGGAAGCTTCTAATGTAGCCGATCCATTGTGGGTTATACACATCTCATCTCTCTGGCTTCCACAGGCAAGGCCCTCTGAGTAGATGAGGAATTAACGTGCTCGAAATGATAGGTGACAGGTGAATTTTTTAATAACTGGTACTTCGATGCTTTATAAGTTTGGTATTTCACAATCAGGGCTTCTATGTTTGGATACATATGTAAAGTGTTAAGAATTTTTTCAGGAAAAGATAAAAGCATCTTCAGTGTAAAAGGAAAATGAAGTTCAGTTCTTATTTATGGTGGAATTGGTTTAGAGCTGTGGTCGGTAAACTGCGGCTCTTGAGCCACATGTGGCTCTTTGGCCCTTTGAGTGTGGCTCTTCCACAAAATACCACAGCCTGGGCGAGTCCATTTTGAAGAAGTGGTGTTAGAAGAAGTTTAAGTTAAAAAAATTTGGCTCTCAAAAGAAATTCCAATCGTTGTCCTGTTGATATTTGGCTCTGTTGACTAATGAGTTTGCCAACTACTGGTATAGAGTAATTCTGAGACTAATAGGAGCTGAGTCTGAAAATTCTAAATTCTGTTTTTGACCTACTTGACTATATAATGCCAGCCACATTGCAAAATAAAAAGAAACAAAAGAAATGAATAGTAATGGTACATTTTATTTAAACCAATATGCCAAAAAGGTCAATATATCAAAACAATTTTAATAGAAACATAGTAAGATATTTTGTATTAATTTATTTGTACTAAATATTCAAAATCTGGTGTATGTGTTATACTCACAGCTTAATTTCAAGTGCTTATGAGCTGTAGGTGGCTGGGAGCTACCATAGTGGGCACTTCCTGGGATGAAAGATAGGGCAGATTCAGTGACTTTGATGGGGCAAAGGAACAAGGCAGAGATGCAGGTCTGACTATCAAAGGGTAGACTTCAGGGTGAATAATGGGGAATTTCAGAAGAAAATTCAGGGGTTTTTTGTGTGAGTGTATACCTGCCCTCCCCCAACACACCCATTTTAATGAAGCTTTAGTAAAAATACCTAGTTTCAATAAGTTCCTGGTGAATTCAATTTATTTTTGACAAGGCAGAGGAATGCTAAATGCTATCCCAAGCCTTTTTTTTGGCAGTTGGGACATATATTCTAGAGGTAAACATATAATAACCTATTGTATATCTTGCTCATAAACTCTGATTTTGCTTTGTTTTTTGTCTTTAAAAATTCTTTCAGTTATTTTTATAAAACTGTTCATGTGAGCTATCATTTATTTAGGCAATTTTTCACATTCAGCATGTAGCATATTTGTCATTTTTTGTTATTTTGATAACATTAAACAAGAACCCTTATAAGTAAGTCTTTGTACTCATCTCTGGTTGTTTCTTCAGTTAAATTTTGGAAGGTGAGCTTGTGGAATCAAAGGTTATGCACATGTAAGTCTCTTATCATCACCTTCAAATTATTCCTACAGGATATGCAGTATGTGGTAGGACTCTATTTACAGCACTGTATTCTATAAATAATTACATTTGGATGGGGAAAATGGCATATTATCATATTGTTGCTTTGAGTTTCACATTTTGCATACTTATAAGGATGACTATTTCACCGTGGTCTTATTTATCATATTCAGCCCAATTCTTTTTTTTTTTTTTCTGAATTGCTTTTGTGTATGTTGTGCTTACAGGGCATGCCATTCCTTTTTCATCATATTCCTGCAATTCCTTGTTCACCCTGGCTGAGTGGGTGTGCAGAGAAGTAAGGGGTAGATGAGGCACTGCTGCTGGGCTGCAGAGATCTCCCCATTGGACTGTAGGCCTAATATATATAGCCATAATGTACAAATAGACCCAACCGTGGAACAACTGAACAGCCGAACAACTGGTCGCTATGATGTGCGCTGACCACCAGGGGGCACGTGTGGAACATGGCAGGTGTCAGCAGCAGGTGGTAAAGCATGGAACATGGTGGGCATTGACTGTGGTGAGATGGTGGAGCAGGTGAGCAGGGGTGCCAGCCCAAGGCAGAGCACTGCTCCCTGTTATCAGGGCGAGCCTCTTGTGGTTACTGAAAATTCTTTGCTCCTGCATGCCGTGGTCCCAGCAGGTGCTCACACCTGCTGCTGGCAGCAGCCCCAATTGCTCGGTGCCATCAGCTGGTGTGAGTGGGGCCAGTGCTGTCAGCATGTGGAAGTGGCAGTGGTAGGGGCGGGGCTGCCAGCAGACAGGGGCCTGGGGCCCCTACAGGGGAGGATGGGCCAAGACCCTCCCCTGTGCCCACCACAGTTTGCAGCCCACAGTTCCTTTCAAGGTGCATGAATTTGTGCACTGGGCCCCTAGTAAAATATACTGCCGTAACAATCAGTCACATCTTTGTAAGCAACTAAACTAACCTTTGGAATAAATCCCTATCCCCCCGAGGCCTGTCTGCTATCATAGCACTACTAAAAAACAGACAAATACTTAGAGTTTTATAACTTAAGCTTTGCCATTCCTTTAGAATAGGATTGGCCTTCTGAAAATATATCTGTCAGCAAAGAGCCTTGGGGCCTGCATGCTCCTTTTACATTTAACCAGCTATTAAAAAAAATCCCTGGGAAGCTGTGACCTGTGCAGGTTCAATCTGCTTTGGCTAGTAAATCAGTTAAGACTGGAAGTTCCCTGCAACTTTTAAACACACATTAGAGATCCTAAAAATAATTCTCCCCTCTTCAAAGAGGAAGGCAGAATAATTCAAGAATGATTCAAACATAGCCAGAGTCTGTTCATTCTGACTCTTTGATGGTTCTTCCCTGCCAGAACACACTTACTCATTTATATAGTAAACATTTTGTAGGCCTGCTCTGTTCAAGCTAACCACAAAGGAGATATTCTCTGCCCTTGGAGAAGTCAACATTGGTGAAATAAAAATACATATCAATAAATACAATAGTAGGTGATAAGTGCTACATGATAGGCATATACAGGGAGCTCTAAGAGCATAGAGTAAAAGAATAGACTGTCACACAACAGTGGGAAGGCTGAGGAGGGTTGTGGGGGAGGGGGATAAGAGATCAACTGAAGGACTTGTATGCATGCATATAGCATAACCAGTGGAAGCAAGACACTGGGAGGGGGGTGAGGGCATGTGCCGGGGGAAGGGGAAGCTGGGTGAAAGTCATTTGGAAAAAAAAAAAGGAGGCATATGTACTACTATTTGTAATACTTGAAACAGACAAACAAAAAAATAATAACTACACAGATTGGTGATGGACTTTACAAGGAAGTTGATATTTGTGCTGAGTTTCGGGAAATGAGTCAAGGCTCACCAAGCAGAGACTAAAGGGGGGAAAGAAAAATATCTGAAAGAAAAACAAAGGCTGCTCTTATAGTTCAAGACACACTGGGATATTTTAAGTAGGAGAGTGATGGTGATCAGAACACATCAGATTCTTATGTCTCTTCTGAGTTGCTATCACTACCCCAGAATGTTATGCTTTAAGCCAACTCGTGAAACACTTGTATGTCAGGTTAAACAGAAAGCACATTGTCCAATTTAAATACAAATGCAAATGAAGGAGAAGAGATAAAAGAAGGTCCCTGAGCTGCCAAAGACATTGAGGACTGCTGCTCTATCACAGCACATACTCCTCCCGGGAGGACTGTGAATAAAAGACTGATCTGAACAATTGGCATGCTGGACTTTTCTCTGAACTCAAATGCTTTCAATTATATTTGAAATTTTCAAACCAAGCACGACCAAAACCAAACTAGAGAAAGTGCAGTTGGCAAAGAACACCCCAAGATGTTTACAACACACCCCATTTTTCTGCATGTGCATTTTCAAATTGGGGTGTTTTGAATAGGAATCTAATGGGATTTGGCTAGTAATCTCCATGGAAATGATGCCGGGGAGTTCATTAGCTGTTGATAGACTCCCAAATCCACAGGCAGAATAATTTTAAACAAGAAAAGAGAGCGGTTTTCTCTGCCAGGAGAAATAAAGCTAACGTAGCACTTTGACAACCTTGAAGGTGACTTTTCCAAGCCATTGATTTGCAGGTCCATGCCCTGAAATTCAAGTCAGGGAGATTCATTATGGTTCTTTCCGTCACTAGAGGATTAAAAGCCAAATGCATCATTAACTTAGAAGTGGGCCACACCATTTGGCAATAAGGGATTGACTTGACTTTGGTGACAAAGCCATCTATGCAGATTCTTTGGACTTCAACACAAAAGGAAGTAATTGCTCTTTGCATTTTAGAGATAAAAGCAATCATTTTTCGACTGTTACACATTTTTGTCTACTTAGTAAAAAAAAGTGTAGATTGCTGGAAAGAGCCTTGGCAAAAATGAGCTCTAATGAAGAGAAGAAGTTTTGACTTTTTCCATGAAAGAGTTGCAGTTGATTTCCATGGTGATAGTCTACCAGGAAGTTGACAGGTACCTGGGGAGTTGAGAATGCTGGGGAGTGGGTTGGCCAGCAGGGGGGTGTAGAGAGCAATCACTATTTTCCTCTATTGTCTGAAAAATCCAAAAGCCTTAGCTAAATGCTCTTTTGTCCCTGGTTTTGTCCAGCAGTGAAAATTGCATAGTATTTAAATAGATAGCACTGGTTTTCGTGAAGCTGGTTTTGAAAAGGAACATAATACTGTCAACAACAAATCTTCTTTTAAAAGTAATTAAAAACAAGGCTTTCATCAGTGTGATCCCGCACTTCTAAAGTGTGGCAGAAAAACCAGTGGGGTGCTCTGTAAACATGGTGAAGCTGGATTCCTGTATCACTGCTCACTAAGTAAGCCATGTTATCTCAGGGAAGCCTAGAGCCTACTCCAACTTTCCTGAGCCTCAGTTTCATCTGAAAACAAACAAACAAACAAACAACAAAAAACAAACAAACAAACAAAAAAGTAATAGCACTACTTTTCCTATCTACCCAAAGTGTGGTTTTAAAGATCAAATAAGATAATGAAAGCATGTGTGTGCTAGAACCTCCTACCTAGATTCAGACTCTCCATAGCTATCCTGTGTATGCCTGGCAATGATTTTTAAGTTCATTACCTTTTTTAAATCTTCATACCAATGTTGAGAGGTCAGTAGTAAAATTCAGAGAAGTTGTAAGTTAATACAGAGGTGGTATATTTCATTTTAGATAGTAATGACATTACAGGTGATTTCAACACAACCCCTGACTTAAAGAAACAAGAGGTTTAGTGTTGTAATATAGATGTAAATAAGTTGCAGTATAGTGGGCTAAAGAATACAGAAGGATGGATATGAGACTGAATTTTCACATTGGAGGAATGTTTACTCTTCTTGATGCCAGGGGTAGAGGCTGATGGAAGGAGAAAGAGTGGTATGGGTGTATTTGTATGCATGTGAAAGAGCGAGAGAGAACGCATGAGAGAAAGAATATCCATATATCAGAGAATGCTTTCTATTGGAGAATTTTCAAATATATCTTACTATCTTCTAAGATTCTAAGTTCACCTGGCAGACTGGAGATGGAGAACATTTCAGGTTGAAAAAATGAGGATGCCTAGTAGGAAGATAAATGACTATTTTACAAATGCTAATTCCTATTAAATTGTATGAACATAAGTGCTTAATAATGAAAAAGGAAGTAAGACAAGTTAGAGTCTATCCTCTGATTATTGCCAATAGTTTGAAGACAAAATAACAACAATTTTCAAATATATGCAGTCTTTACCTCTCTTGTGTCCTGCTTGAAAAGCATTTGTTTCAGTGTGATTTAGTATTATTTGAAGACCAAGAAAGTCCTGTATCTTTCTTTTTTATGGCCTTTGATAAGAATTCAATCACTTCCCTCCTCCAACTCCATGTAAAGAGTCAGGCAACTTGGACTCTTTAAAACCAAGATAGACATTTGGTGTCATAAAGTCTGAGATGGTCAATGGCATTTTTTCTTTAAAAGTAAATAAAAACAAGCCTTTCATCAATGTGATTCTCAAGTGGTGTCCAGTGGGAATCAAGGTATGGGTGTTTGAAATATGCAATATAAAAATAGTAGGTTGGGCCATTGCTTCCAGTTACTCATTCACTCCTTTGACATGTATATTTGCATGGCCTCCTACTCTGGGCTGAGAATAGTCATTTTCTTATTGCTGATTTGTAGGAGTTTGTTATATATCCTGATACCATTCTTTTGTCAGATATGCTTGATAATATTTTCTTTTATTCTGTGGCTTACTTATTTTTTTTAAAATAATAGTAGCTTTTGATGGTATAAAAACTTTATTCTGATGAAGGCTAGTGAATATATTTTTGACTTTTAGTTAGTGTATTTTTCTACCCCAAGTATCCAGGGATAGGTTCCTATGTTGTATTATGATTCTGCTTTTTTATACTTAGAGCTATTGTCCATATCAAATTAACTTTTTGTGTATGACAGAAGATAGAGATCAATATATTTTTTTAACATATAAATATTCAGTTGTTAGAGCAACATTTTGGGGGGTGGGAGGAGTACGGGGGGAAGGATACTTCTCCATTGAATTAACTTCACACCTTAGTTGAGTATAATTTAATTGTATATGTATGGGTCTATTTCTAGACTCCTGTCTGTTTCTTGACTTACTCATTTTTTTATTTTTTTATTTTTATTTTTACTTATTTATTTATTTTTTACCAGTAACTTCATTACTGTAGCTTTCTAGTTAGTCCTAAAATTAGATAGTATGAGTCTTCCAACTTATTCTTTTTCAAGGTTGTTCAAGCTATTCTAGGGCTTTTGCATTTTTATGTAAAACTGGAATCAGGTTTTCAAAAAAAAAAAATCCTGATGAAATTGTGATAAGAATTATGCTGATTCTACTAATCAATTTAGAAAGAATATTAACTAAATTTTAAGTCTTCTGTATGCATAAATCTATATCTATCCTATCTATCTATCTATCTATCTATCCATCTATAAAAGGATTATATGCAGTTTCCTCTTGGGAGTTCAAATGGAAGACTGGGAGTTCAATTGCTCACTATGACTGACTTGTGCTGATCACCAGAAGGTGGTGTGGAATGAAGGAAGGCCCTGGCCAGCAGGCGGAAGGCCCTGATCAGCCCTGATCACAGGCCAGGTCTAGGGACCATACCCGTGCACAAATTTCATGCACTGAGCCTCTCGCGTAAGTATAATAAAATACTTAAAATAAGGAAGTAGAAAAATAAAATTATACTTAAAATATGTTTTAATTTATTTAAATAAGAAAAAATGCATATTATTCCTTTGTGTCCTTCCAGTGAAAATATTTTTTTTCAATAATGTCAAAAATCCCAATAATTCCTGGTACTAATGGCCCTTGCTAGGGTATTCTGAACCAGTCTGCTTATTTTTATAAGTAGTCAATTAAATAAAACATTTTAATAGTGTATTTGAAATCTTTAATAATAATTTGATATTGGGAACTACTAATGTTCATATTTTTCCACATTGAACATAATGTGAGCAAGAAAGATAAAAAAAGAGTCTTTGGCATTTTCTATTCTTTATTCTTTGTCAGTGTAGGTTTAGATCAATAAATTTTATACCTTTTTCTCCTTAAGAAATGACTATGGTTTTCATTTTTCCCAGCCTGAACTCTCGCACTGACTTCCTAGCAGCAGGCCATATTCTTTCCTGTCTCTGGGCCACTGCATTCCTATAGCCTGTAATACTTTTCTGAATCTGCCCCTGGCAAACACCTCATTGTCTGATTTCAGCTCAAATCTGACCTCTTCAGGGGTTCTCCCTAACAAGCATATTTCAAATGCTCACCACTATAATCCTCTATCCCAACATTCTTTGATTTTTATTATTTAGTTTTGTTTTGTAAAATATATTTTATTGATTTTTTACAGAGAGGAAGGGAGAGGGATAGAGAGTTAGAAACATTGACCAGCTGCCCCCTCACACTCCCTACTGGGTATAAGCCGCAACCAAGGTATATGCCCTTGACCAGAATTGAACCTGGCACCCTTGAGTCCACAGGTTGACGCTCTATCCACTGAGCCATACCGGTTAGGGCTCATTATTTAGTTTAACACTCTCTGAAATGATTTATTGTATGTTTCCCATCTCTTTTCCTCCACTAGAATGTAAGCTAGGAGAGTAGGGACTACACTGCCCTCAGCATGCCTAACACATCAAGCAAGGCAATAAATACCTGCTGAATGAATACATGGATTTTGAAATTGATGATACTATTTCCACTTACCAGAAATATCATATAAATCCATTTATTCTACATTTTCAAAGGTGAACTTTGAAAAATGGTTAATGTTTGTTGATGGTTATTTTTGTTTGCATTTCTGAGATTATTGATGACAGAATATTTTTACACATTATATTAATACTTTTATATCCTTTTGTGTAATAAAGTGAAATGAGATCTGAAAGGAGAGTCAAAACAATGAGTTCAAGTTTTAGTTTTATAATTTGTTTAAGCTGGCACAGCCACTTAATCTTCCTGAGCCTCCATTTCCTCATATGTAGATTGCAGATAACAATGCTTGCCCTGCTCATTCCCTAACATTTTTGTGAAGGTGAAATGAGAGAATATATTTATGAAAGCACTCTGTAAATGGAATATGTAAGGCCTTATTATTAATTTTAATGTATTAATTCATTGCCTAATGGACCGAAAGAGTTAATTGTTCCTCCAAAATCATCTAATTTATTTTCAGAGCTGGGGAGAGTTTTATGCAAGGTGCTACTAATAGATAATAATAACTCATTTGTTCCTCTATCACACCTTTCCTTAGAGGACTCGGGGAGCTTTATTCTATCTCATTAATCCTTAACAGTGCCTCTGAATCATTAGACAGCTTGATGATAAGCACTGTTCTGATTTTAAAGCTAGAGCTAATGAGGAACCGGGAGGTTATGTGACTTTTTGAAAGTTACTCAGGAATCAGTGAGGCTGCTGTGGAAAGGGGGTTGAGAATCCCCGCAGCATCTTGCTTGTAACTGACAGCGGGGGACAATACCAGGCATGGATCATTACTAAGCCCCAGCGGGAGACACAAAGAAGAACATGACAGCTGTGCTGTCCTCAGTGAGCTTCATTCTTAGAGTGAGAATAGGGACATAAACTGGCTTTAATGGGACAGAATTGAAATGCCATGAGTTGTTTTTGTAAAGTGCTCCGAAGAGTCACGTAGGTAGGTCTGATTAGTGAAGTGAGAATAAACTTCCTAGAAAAGGTGATACTTCCAATAGATCATAGAATGTTGATAAGTTTAAAAGGTTATAAACGCGGGAAGTAAGCATATTAATGAAACAATGAATAAAACTTAAGAGGAATCCTGGGGCATATCTGAGGAAAGTGAACATATGCTGAATAGTTTGATATATGCAAATAACATAGCTAGATATATACTAAATTACCTCAAAAATGACCAACTTTCTTATTATAAGTAATTATTGTAATTATTGATTCAAATTATCGTCACAGTTAAAACATTTTTATTATCAGGAGTCATCAAACATGAAGGGGAGTAGTTAAATAAGGCTGCTGTGATACATTGAAGAAATGTTTGAATACCTCCTCTTCTCTCTCATGTCAGAGAGATATACTAGTTCTTCCCTGCCTCGACCTTGGACATGGGATTCAGTCACGGGATTTTTCTTTGGCAAATGGAACATAATAAGATGAACTCAAGCAGAGGGCTTAAATGTGCTTAATACTGTTTGGCTTGCCTCTTGCCATAAAACTAGCATGAGAGGTAAAGTCCCAAGAGTAGCTTCTGCACCAAAGAGAATGAGAGACATATAGAACGTGTTTGGACCCAGTGCACAGGCAGCATCCAGAACCAACCAAATCCCAAACTGGAGCAAAGCTGTCCCACCTGACTCACAGATCTAATGATGAGAAAAAGAAATGCTTATTCCCTAAGTCAGTGGACGGCAAACTCATTAGTCAACAGAGCCAAATATCAACAGTACAATGATTGAAATTTCTTTTGAGAGCCAAATTTTTTAAACTTCTAATGCCACTTCTTCAAAATAGACACTTGCCCAGGCTGTGGTATTTTGTAGAAGAGCCACACTCAAGGGGCCAAAGAGCCGCATGTGGCTAGTGAGCTGCAGTTTGCCAACCACTGCCCTAAGTCATTGCACAGTGGAGTGATTTTTATGCAATCATCATTGATTAAGCTAGTGGTAATGTGTAGTTGGTATATACTGTATAAAATCTTCAATTCTTGGATGTGCTGCTTCTCAATTTAGTGAGCATAAAAAGTTCTTTATAACAACAGTCCTTCGTTACAGATAATCCCCTGACAGCTAAGCCTCTGTATAGACTCTGGTTCTCGTATGGAATGAAATGTTAATTTAAATGTAGACATGTACATTTTCTATGCCATCCTCAAATGATAAGGACAAGAGTGCAGTGTAGCTAAAGCTTGAGTTTAGTAAGAATCATTTTGGCTGAGTGTGTGGGACAGATGTAGTGTTGGGAGTCCAGGCATGAGAGTATTGCCAACATCTAAATGATAGGCATGATTCATTTGGGTGAAAATAGAAAAAAAATGACAGGAAGAAAATGCATGCAAGATGTTTTGCTGGAGTTGACTCTATTGGATGTGACAGCTGATGGGATGATGAGGATAAGAAAAGTCAAAAGTGACTTGAGTCTTTGAAGCAATTGTTGCTTGTAAGACTAGTAATGTCATTCTCAGAAATAAAGAAGTCAGAGGGGGAAGAGTAGGTGACTTGAGTGGTGGAGAGATAATGAGTTTTCTTTTTATCATGTTGAGTTTGAAGTACAGACAGGGATTTGAGGAACTGATAAGAGATAAGGCCACGGATTCCACTTGACTGATTGTCAAATGATTTTAACTGGAGAGTGTCCTTTATTCCAAAATGGAAAGGATTGCTTGTGTATTATATTTTAAACTCCAGAGAGAAGTTTTACAAACTAAAATCAATGGACTCCTGCTTTAAGCCAAGAACATTAGGTTGAGGGTTTGGTTTTTATTGAAATTCTATTGCCCTGAATATCAGCAATCTCTTCACACCAAGAAAGGAAGTCTAGGGCAGCCATGTGTACTGCCTTTCAGGGGCATTGTGAGGCAGAAAGAAAAGGCATAGCACTTATATACTGCATCTCAGAAAACAAGCTTTAAAACTAGCTTTCTATTTAAATATGAAAATGCAGTGTTCTACTCCTGTTAATAGTCAGTTGATAAAGAATTTTGTAGAGGTATACTTGAGATATTTTAATAAGTGATTATTTATTACCCATTAACTTGGTATAGGAACGTTTCAATTGAGAACATTGGCTTTGGAAGCAGCCTACTTTGGTTTAAATTTATGCTCTGCCAGTTATAGGCTATTGATTCATTCATTTGACAAATATTTGTTGAATTCCCGTAATGTGCCATGTATGAGAACAAAAAAATACAAGGACCACTGCTTTTGGGAATCTACATCTTAGTGGACAGACATATGCAATCAATAATGAACGTGATAAATTGTTAAGAACGTGAAAAATGTTCAAATGGTATGGAAACAAAAGGAGAAGTGTTGGGAGGATTGGGAGTTTGGTGAGTGTGAAGGACAAATTCCATTATTAAATGGGGTAGCCAAGATAGATCTCATTGAGTTGGTGCTATTTGAGCAAAGACTTGCAGGAGATGAGAAAGTTAGGAATATGTAAGCAGATAAAAGATTTAGAGCACGGGGCCTAAGGTGGAAGGATATCTGATATGTTTGATGAGCTGAGAGAGGCTGAAGTGGAATGAGCAATTTGAATATCCCTAGGAAATGAAGTCAGAGAAAAAAATTGGGGGAGGGCAACCTGGAAGTATTTTAGCTTTAACCCTGAGTGACAAGGAAAGTCATTAGAGGATTGCTTTTCCTTTCTTTGTTTTAGAGAAAATGTCAAACACATAAAACATGTAGAGACTAGTACAATTGAGCCCTATAATTCAGCTAAAATAATGATCAATATAAGGTCAGTTTTACTTCATTCCTCATTCCCTGATTATTTTAAACAGATTACAGTCATTATATTATTGGACTTGTAAATATTTTAATACTCTTTAAGAGATAGAGCCTTCATGTCTTAAACATAACCACAAAACCATTATTATACTGAAAAACAAATCTTGGTTGTTACCAAATATCCGATCAGTATTCACTTTCCACCAATTATTTTAGAGACTTGATTTTTTATCATTATTATTTGTGCGAATCATACATTGTAGAATAATTTGAGCAAAGGGATAACAGAAACACTGTGGTGATGTGGGAAGAACATCTGGGGGATGGCAAGGGAAGAAGCAGGAGGAGCAGTTGGCAGCTGTTGTCGTCATTTAGAAGAGAAGTAATGGTGGCTCAGACTAGGTGATAGTTGTGGAGGTGATGGTAAGTTTTTATTTCTGAATATATTTTAAAATTAGAGCAGTAGGTTTCCCAAAGATATTAAATATGGAGTGCATGAAAGAGAAATCAAGGGTGACTACCTGTGTTTGGAGTAAGCAGATTAACAGGTTTAACAGTATTGTGGGATATGACGAGTTAAGTTTGGATATTTTGGGTTCAGATAGCAATTGGGCAGTTCAAGACTGCACATAAAAATTAGATTCACCAGCATATTGTGGATCGATAGAGATAAAGGCCTATATATGTAGTGTAGATTTAATAGAAATGACCAAGGACTCAACCCTGGGACATTCCAAGGTTTTGAATAAGAGGGAAAACCAACAAAAAGTACGGAAGGGCAACCAAGGAAGCTAGTGTTCTGGGACTCAAATAGAGGAAATGCCTTGTGGAGTCGGTAGCCATCGATAGGGTTATAAAGTTGTTGTCATATCAACTAAAATGAGAACAGGATAATATTGCTTACTCATTCATGTATATATTTTTAAATTTAAAAATGTTGCTGAAACTGGTTTGGCTCAGTGGTAGAGCGTTGGTCTGCGGACTGAAAGGTCCCAGGTTCAATTCTGGTCAAGGGCATATACCTTGGTTGCGGGCACATCCCCGGTGGGGGATGTGCAGTAGGCAGCTGGTCCATGTTTCTCTCTCATCGATGTTTCTAGCTCTCTATCTCTCTCCCTTCCTCTCTGTAAAAAATCAATAAAATATATATTTTTTAAAAATTTAAAAATGTTATTGCCTATCTACTATATTTCAGCCACTGATTAGACACTGTAGATACAAATGAGAATTGGGCACCATTTCTTTTTTATTTCTTTTCCTTTTTCTTTTTCTTTTTATTGATTATGGTCTCACATAATTGTCCTTATTCCCCCATTCCCATCCCAAACCCCTCCCTAGATATGCCCCCCCTCCCCAACCCCTGTTGTCCATGGCCACTGGCTAGGCCCATATGTATGCACACAAGTCCTTTGGTTGATCTCTTCCCCTTACCCCCATCCTCCCTTACTTTCCCTAGGGCACCATCTCTATCTTTGTGAATGTGATATATCAGAGGGGATACAGGCAATTAGAGGCAATTATAAAACACTATTATAACTTGTTTATCTTTCTTATTTATGCTTCATTGATTTCACTTATAAAATCGAGCTAATTGTACCTTTCTCATCTGTTGCTGTGTGTATTAAACAATATCATGTTTATATAAGGATGTGAAAAAAAAATTATTCCCCCTAGACTTATTTGGTTAATTACTCTTATTTAGAAAAAAGAAATCAATACAGGTGTGGTAGAGGTCAGGTTTAATTAACAAAAGATCATCTTTAACTCTTATGCTTGAGAAGAGGACAAAACTATGAGTGTCTCTAGAAAGGACTTTGGAAGGAGAGTGAGAAGGCCCAAAATAAACATAAGTGGCTAGAAATGAGATTCCGGGTTGGTGAGAGGCCGGAAGGAGGAAGGCTCAGTGGTCTCCAGTGGAAGCAGGACTTAGGATAAACAGAAACATCTAAGGGGGGATTGCAGATGAATTATTTTTAAACTGTAGAATTAAATTGACACCAGATGTTCACAGTTTGCAAGGACACAGGGCCAATTTCTCTAACATTCATAAACATGAAGAAGAGGGTACAGGATAATACTACAATGGAGGTCAGTTCAATCCAACAAAGACTTTAAGAGCCAGAAAAAGTTGAGCTGACATCAGGGCTAAATATGTAGAAAACTTAGTAGAGAGAAAAAGTTTAATAAGTGGCAGCATTTACTGTGATTAGATATACCCACTTCCCCTCGCCAAAATCTATATACCAAGGGGTTGGTAGCAGCTATCTCTTGATCAATGGAAATATGCATGCTTGCTTGTTACATTCTTTGTGATTGTATTTTTTTTTTATTTCTGTGAAATAAGCCCGTATTACTTTTGTAATGAGAAAAATGATATTGAAAGCTTTATTGGAAGAGAAATAGAAGTTAGCCACATAGAGCTTATCTATTTCTTATGGAGCCAACCTGACATTGAGATAACCCACTCCTGAAATCATGAAGTTCATTCTGTCATCTTTGAACATAGCCACTGTATTTTCAGTTCTGCATCCTAAAGTTAGATCAAAATTACAAGTACTAGCAGCTCAGTCGGAGGATGAAACAAGACACTAACATAAAAAACATTCTTTGTAGAATAGCAATGTAATTAGAAATTCTTACTTTCATTTTCATTTTTCATCAAGGCCAATTAACTGAAAAGGGGAGGGGAATGAAGATTGGTAGAGAAAGGAAGGAAAAAGAAATTCAGACGACAAGCAAAAATCGATACTAGGATGATCCTTTTTGAAATAATGGCCAGAATCTTTCAATTTGGAGCAATATTTCCTTTTTGTCTCTGTGAAGCCAACATTTACATGTCCTTTTGGCCAGTTTATTTTTAAATATATTGTAATTATCTGCTGCATATACTAAAATCTTGGATTCTCTATCAATGTATAACAAAAGTCAAGGTTCTTATGCAAAGAGTGAAAAATCGAAGGAAAACTTAAGAATCCAGGTAAAATTGATTTTAAAGATGGATGAGGTAGTAATAGTCCCATATTAAACTCCTGTAAGCTTTCCACTATTTCTTAGTCAAACATCTGCCTTGTGAGTTTTAACATCCATCATCTTCTCCCTTCTAAATGGGAAAGGATTTAGACTGGAGGTGAAAAAGTTGGCCATAGCTCTAACTCTCCCGTATTAACTTTGTGATCATCAATTCATTAGTCTCAGTTCCTTTATCAATTTCATTTTGCAGGGAAGGAAAGATGACACAAGAACGAATTTTGTAATGCTGTGAAAATTTTAGGGCGCTATAATTATAGTTTCTCAGCTTCTAGTAAATTGGCCAGCTTGAAAGTATAGAGAAGAGAGAACAACTGAAATGTTTAGATTAAGCCAAAGAACACGATGAAGGACTTCAATAAAAGGAGGTCCAAATATAAATCTATTTGTAGAATAAAATTCTGCTTGTTTCCCATGTAAGGAATAAGTGGCAAAAGAATCTCATAGCCTATAATATCACCTCTGCTTGAAAGTTTTATGAGACTTAATAAAAGGAATAGATGTAATAGAGAATATATTACAGGAAAGAAACTAGATCCAATAAAAATTTTTAAAAATAATCTTAAAACATGGTGAAAATGAAAAGATAATAAAAAATAGGAGAATCCGAAATAAATGCATTTGTTATATATTCTGAATCCATATATAAATTGGTTCTCGTGTTTGAATCTGTTGTCAGCTGGACACCAGTAATCAATTTTTATTGCAGCCCTTTGTTTTTCTTAACTTTGAACTCTGTGCTCTGATCATCGTTCTTTGAGGAGTTGCTAACTGCTGTGGGTAAGAAGCTACCATACTTATAAGCACTTTGATTTTACTATATTAGCATAAGATAACGATCCAGTGAATTTGTCCTTTCAAAGCGAGAAGTGACAAAATGCTAAACCAGACCTCCATGAAAGGTAAATGAAGAGCTCTAAAATATTCCACATCAAAGAATGTGTTGCAATGAACAAATCCAGAGCAAGGAAAGGGGATACTTCTGTGAGTCAGAGATTCACAAAGTAGCTAGCTACTGTGTGTTGCAGCTCCACAGAAAGCCAAAAGGACCGCTAGTTTCAAAGATTGGCCAGCACTACAGTGTAGGTGGTTAATTGTGGCCCCACAGGGCCAAGACCCAGAACTGGGCCAATGGGGCAAAATGGCTGACACAGTCATCATCTCAGAGAACCCAGATAGTAATTTAATGAAATAGACCACTTAGAGAAATGGAGCCTAAATAGGCCATTTCCCAGAAATGGATAGCATGGACTTTCTCTGTGTGGTTTTGCACATGAATAGCCAGGAAAAATTGGAGGATGATGGGGGGAGAGTCTGAAAAGCCATAGGGTCATGAAAACCGAGAAACATGATGGAGAAAAGATTTGAGATTCTTAGGTTTAACAGGCAGCACAGGCATTGGAGCAATTTTAAGGCATTCAGTATATAGTGTGTGGCATCTCTTGTCTTATTGGCAAAGAATTCTGGGGGGAAAGTTAATACAATGAAATTAGTTACCTGACATCATTTTGCTCTATAGAAAGTTATTTAGATTTGAGATGGTCAAATTACTCAAGTATTAGGATCTCTTTTATAAAGTAGTCCCCAATCTCATATCCTGAGGTGTATTTTTTATTTCTTTTTATTTTTTAAAAATATGTTTTTATTGATTTCAGAGAGAGGAAAGGGGAGGGGGAAGGAGAGAGAGATGGAAACATCAATGATGAGGGAGAATCATAGATCGGCTGCCTCCTGCATGCCCCCTACTGGGGATTGAGCCCACAACCCTGGCAAGTGCCCTGACTGGGAATTGAACAGTGACCTCCTGGTTTCTGGGTCAATGCTCAACCACTGAGCCACACCAATTGGATTTGAGGTCTATTTTTTTTTTTTTTGTTTGTTTGTTTGTTTTTGCTGATTTCCTTCCTTAAGCCAGGCTTCCTCCTATAACCCCATGACAAGCTTAGAGACAGAAGATGAAGTTGTTTCATCTTCATAAAATTTTTTTCCTTCCCTGGTTGATCTCAGAGATTTTCATTGGAAAGTCCTATCTAGAGGTCCAAAGATTCAACATAGATTTCTCTAAAGAATGAGAAAAATACCTCTCCTTTTCATACCTCCACATGGCCACTACTGCTAATCTTGTTCAATCTGTTCTTCCAACTGGAATGACATTACCTTCCTCCCCTTGTTCAAATTCTTTTTTTCCATCAAGCCTCACTCAATCATCTCTTTTCCCTTATGAAGCCAATTCCAGTACATACCTCCTCCTTTCTCTGCTCAAGCAATTAATTGTGCCTTGTGGTAGTTCCATAATAATGTGTTAATGCTTGGATATTATTGTCTTTATTATTGTATTTTACTTACACATAGCTCTCTGCTCCACTAGGCTGAAAAATAATTTCTGGCATTGAGATTAGAGTTCGAAATTCTGATTTGCTCACTTCTTAGCTGGGTAATTAAGACAAATAACTTACAAAATTTTTGTGCCTTAGTATCTTCAATTATAATATGATGATGATAAATACTACATAGGATTTTCAGCAGAATAATATAAACTATTACAATGAAAATACTCCCAAAATGCATGGCATGTATTAAATACTCAATGAATGCCAGCGATTGCTATTATTTTTATTTTTTAAGAATTTTCAGATTTTTACAGTTTTTGGTAAATTATCAGTAAAATTTGCTTGTAACTGAGTAACCTGATTTTCTCTTAATACACTTAGGTATGGTTAATGCCTTTTTAATTTGACATGAGAACAGTGGACTTTTCTGATTGGTCAGCACCATGGCTGACCAATGTGAAACATTTGTAATCCAATATTTGACACACTAATTTAAGATGGGTAGTGCAGTTTTAAAGGTAGTGACAGGTTATGGCAGGAGTTCCTTTATCATGTAAAGGGATGTGTGGCTGACATGAATCTGAAGACAGAGCTAGAATCAGAGTTAGAGCATGTTGTCAAATATTAGGATGTCATCAAAATTTAAAATGAGCACATGCTCTGGCACATGAATCCTGCAGGTGAAGGTGGATGTGGGCCAAGTGAGGAGCAGAGGCTAACATCCAAACAGGAACAGAAAGGTGTGAATTGAAGTATGGTTGGAATATTAAAGCTGGAGAGCTCAGATTGAGCATTGAGGTAAAGAATAAGGGTATGAAATTTGGGCTGAGAATCTAGAAATAGGACCATAGCAGGCTGGAAAGTTGAATGTTGTGACAGCATGGATGACACTGGGGATTATTATACTTAAGGAAATAGGTCACTCAGAGAAAAACAAATACCATATGATTTCACTTATTATATGTGAAATCTAATGAGCAAAATAAACTGACAGACAAAAAAGAAACAGAGGCATGGATACCTGGAACAGATTAATAGCTCACAGAGGGAGCTAGGTGAAAAAGGTGAAACGATTAAGAAAAAAAAAATCTATAATAATTAAAGTGTAATATGCTAATTAGACCAGAGAGCCGAATGTCCTTCCAGATTTCTTTCTGGACAAAGCCATGGTGGCAGGGGCCAAGGCAGAGGCAGTTAGGGGTGATCAGGCAGGCAGGCAGAGGTATTAGGGGCAATCAGGCAGGTGAGTGGTTAGGGGTGATCAGGCAGGCAAGCAAGTGGTTAGGGGTGATGAGGTAGGCAGGCAGGATAGTTAGGGGCAATTAAGCAGGCAGGCAGGTCAGCAGCCCCACAGGGTTCAGAGCTAAACTGGAAGTCATACATCCCCTAAGGGATCTCAGATTTGAGAGGATGCAGGCAGGCTATGGGACACCCTCCCTCATGCTCAAATTTCAAATTTCATGCACTGGGCCTCTAGTATATATATAGAAGAAATAGTATGCAAATTAACTCTCACACCCTGACAAGATAGCTGCCTACAACCAGGCCAGCAGGGGGATTAGTGTAGGACAACCAAATGATTGAATAAACAGACTATGTGAGACCACCAGGCTAGCAGGAGGGTTAGTAAGGGACTACCAAACAGCAGCCTATGTGGAGTGACCAGGCTGGTGGGGGGAACATGAAGGGTGGCCAGGCCAGCAGAGGGGGCAGTTGGAGGCTACCACATAAGCAGGGAGGAGCATTAAGAGGTGATCAAGCCAGCGGGGGGGCAGTTAGGGGTGACCAGGCCAGTGGTGGTGGGGGGGGCAACCAGACAGTTAGGGGTGACCAGACAGGCAGGCAGGTGAGCAATTAGGAGCCAACAGTCCAGGATTGTGAGGGTGATGTCAGGCCTAAACCAGCAGTCTGACATCCCCCAAGGAGTCCTGGATTGGAGAAGGTGCAGGCTGGGCTGAGGGAACCCGTCACCCACCTGTGCATTAATTTTGTGCACTGGGCCTCTAGTGTGTGTGTGTATATGTGTGTGTGTGTGTGTGTGTGTGTGTGTGTGTGTGTATATATATATATATATATATAGACAATAGTGTGGTTATAGGCAGAGGGAAAGGGGAGTGAGAGATAGGTGGAGGTGGGCAAAGGTGGGAAAGTGGGGAAAGAATAATACTTTGCTTGGGGCAGTGGGCACATGATACAGTGTGCAGATGATGTTTTGTTGTAAACTTGAATCCTGTATTGTTTTGTGAACCAGTGTCACCCCCAATATATTCAATTAAAAAAACACACACATAGAATGTGGTTTGAATCCTCCAGTTTGGCAATGCTCACTGGCCTTCTCCTCTGGCTTTAAGCAGCCTCCCTGGTGTGTGCAGATAAGAAATGGCAGGTGTAATCTGCTTCCCTGGGTGAGAGAGAATTTTTCAGAAGCCAGTGCCTGCAGGAACGATTCTTCTCACCAGGGAAGTAACAACTGATATTAAGTGCCTAGAGCTAATGAAGGACCCCTAAGGGCAAAGGCACACTGTGCTAAAATGCTTAGTGAAGGATTAAGATCAATCATACTAGCTCATCCATCTCTAAAGCCAGGGTGCTTACATGAACTTGTTAATGCCTCCATTATCATGATTATTTTCTTAATGCAGCTTCTTTCAGAGGTCAATCTATAGTCATTTTTTTACTCACTAGAGGTCTGTGCACCCCTGGTGTTCCTTGGCCTGGTCAGCACCCTCTTGCAATTCGGGACCTCTCAGGGGATATTGGATAGCCAATTTTGTCCCAATACCTGCAGTCCTGATCGAGATGGGAGGGGGGGGGCGATTTTGCGCATTGAGTGTCTGTCCCCTGGTGGTCAGTGCACGTCATAGCGATTGGTTGACTGGTCGTTCGGTTATTCTGTCACTTAGGCATATATATATATGAGAGAGAGAGAGAGAGAGAGAGAGAGAGAGAGAGAGAGAGAGAGAGAGAGAGAGAGAGAGAGAGTTCTTAGTCTACATCTTTCTCATATTTCCTACACTGTTTCTTTTATGCAATTGAGATACCCTACCATAAAATCCTACTTGTCATTTTCTAATGCAAAGAGGTGACAATTTCCCCCCCTTATCTCCTCAACCCATTAATAGAAACTCCCTACATCTTTTCTCAATGTTTTTCCACCCATGATGCTTGTGTAGTAGGTCACATGAAATACCTATCTGCCTACTTTCTTAATCCAAGAAACCTAATTTTGTCTCCTAGTGTTTCTAATTGAGGTTCAGAGACTCTAATTGCTTCCTGTGGATCCTTGGACTGGGGTACTGTTTAGGCTGCTATTGATGTTTCCTGCCATGTGCTCAGAGAAGTAATAAAACTGTATGCAGTTTCTCTCCCCAGTATTTACTCAAGAACACTAACCACATATATCCACAGAAAGACTTGCATAAGAATGTTCATAGCAGCCTTATTCATAAAAATAAAAGAAAACTGGAAATCACTCAAATGTCCAGTAATAGTTGAACATATAAACAAATTGTTGAGAGCTCATATGGTACAATTTAGCAATAAAAAATTTTTTTACACATTAGGGTATGTATGAATTTCAATTAATTAAGCAGATGAAGCCAGTCACATGAAAAAGCATATGCAATTATTCTGTTTGTAAAAGTTCAACAGGAGACAACATTAGTTTATGATCATAGAAACCAGAAAGTAGTTGCCTGGAGGGTGGAGCTGACTGGAAAGAGAGACAAAGAAATCCTGGGGTGATAAAATCTTCTTTGTCTTAATATGTGTCTATATAGACATGTGTAATTGTCAAAGAACAGATGTATGTTCCAGTGTGTAAAATATCCTTAAATTGAGAGCAAATAAAAAAGAAGAGGTACAGCTGGTGTGACTCAGTGGCTGTGCCTCCATCTATGAACCAACAGGTCATGGTTCGATTCCCAGTCAGCACACATGACCAGGTTGCTGGCTGGATGCCCAGTAAGGGGCATGGTTAAGGCTGCCAATTAATGATTCTCATCGATGTTTCTCTCTCCCTTTCTCTTCCTCTCTGATATCAATAAAAAATATATTTTATGTATATAAAAGAAGAGGTATGTTTTAAAAGTACACTTAGGAAGATAAAACAGTCAAGAGAGAGCCTCAGTCAAAGATGATTCTCTCTCAGTTTGCAGTTCAAACTTTCTGGCAGCTTGTAATCCCTGGCCTCAGCTGCAGGTTAGTACACATGAATTTCAGTGTTTCTTCCTCTGCTTTTTATCTGTGTAAGCCCATATCTTAACCTTTGTTGGCCTTAACTGTAAAATGAAAAAAAAAAAAATTGAGTTCAACGCTATTAAAGTTTCGTTCAAATACAGTGAAATGCATTTTGGGTATATGTTGAAAGTTCAGTCTCTGTCAGTAATATGGCACTCAGCCAAGTTTCCAAATATCTTACTGCTGGCACCTCACTTGTCATCCAGACATTGGTTATTTTAGCTCAGCACTGGGTCTGTCCCAATTAAGAAACAGATCTAACCGTGGTCCCCAGGTGCAGAGTGAGAACTTTCTACCTTGTGCATAGAGCCTCTCCTGAGGGAGGAGCTGGTCAGATGTAAAATAATATGACTGTGTATCTGGTTTTGATTTTTTAAACAGAAATTGGAGGTAGCTGTTTAAAGTGCCAGTCCTAGTTCTGTGACTTTGGATGAGCCATTTAAAAATAATCCAATGGGCCTCATTTTTTTTTTTTTATTATCAAAATAAAGAGGTTTTTCTGGAGCATATCCAAAATTCTTTACAGCTATTACAAGTCCCAGGTCACTTAGGGTCTCTGCTCTTTAGTCTCTTTCACTCTAAAGAATTTGTTCTAAATGTCAAACTAATTTGACTACTCCTCAGGTTAAATCTCTGACTGACTTCCCATCATCCTAATGTACCATGCAGAGCTTTGCACCTGCACATGTTACCTGTGTTATCTCCAATTATATATCCACCTGGAGTCTTCTGAACCATTGAGCATTAGATGTTCTTCTAATCCACCAGAAAATCAGATGTCTCCCTGGCTTCACTCATCTGTTCCTTCTGTCTGAGAAACTGCAAATAACAGGTTGAATGGGCTGATTTCCATTCAAGCTTCAGCTCAAAATTTCCTGTCTTTGCTTCCCTTCTGCATTTGCCACCCTCTCCCTGATGCCCATGTGGAGTTTTAAGTCACTTCTTATGCTCTATTTTCCACAGTGGTCACATGACTTTGCATATCTTTATTGAGAAAGGACACAAACACACACACACACACACACACACACACACACACGCACGCACGCGTGTGCGCACAGGTACGCAGTCAGGCACATATACACTTACCTGAAACACAGCTGAATTTACAACTGGCTAAGCAAGGGAAAACTGCCTCCTTAGGACACTCAACCTGAGTTAAGTTAGAAGTGTGCTGCTTGGGGGTCGGCTGGCGTTCAGAAGTAACCGAGTGTAGGGACTCGCTGACTTTCCATTCACGGGCTGTGAAAGGATGCTGCCACTGATGGGATGGGATGAACACTTGTTCTGTGCTGACTTACTTATAGTTTGGGACTAAAACCAAAGAGTAGATTTCTAAATTCCACCTTAATCAGAATACTTAACATTTTGTATATTAACCATTGATGATGATGATGATGATTATTTTTTTTTTGTCTCTCTTCTCACTAGACATAAATCCCTGGATGGTAGGAATGCTTTAAGTTCATCTTTTTATCTATAGATGCTCAAAATGGATGGATGTTTAAAACTTTACAATAAATATAAAAATTTAAAAAGAATAGGCCATATCCATGTTTACCAATGGAAACATATATAATGATGTAATGGTCCCATCTCAATGTGTGAAAGTATCCATACTGCAACCAAAAACATGGAATAAAAAGTCTCTCTAAAATACTAGCATCAGCTCTAAGTGGTCTGGCTCAGTCGATAGAGTGTTGACTTGTGGACTGAAGGATCCCGGGTTCAATTCTGGTCAAGGGCATGTACCTTGGTTGCAGACTTGATCCCTGGTCAAGGCCCATGTGGGAGGCAACCAATTGATGTGTCTGTCTCAAATTGATGTTTCTCTCTTTCTGTCTCTCCCTCTTCCTTCTTCTCCTTCTAAAAATCAATGGAAAAATATCCTTGGGTGAGGATTAACAGCAACAAAAAGGCACCTAGCACCACTTAAAATTCTGATATTGCAATTTGGAAGATTCTTTTTTTTTCTTCTTCTAATAACTCCTTTAAAAAAAAACACAAAACTTATTTTTAAGTTACACCAATTGATGTGATTTCTCTATTAATATCTGTTAATGTCTGTTTATTACCACCACCCCCCAAGAACATGGCTGGTAGAGAAACACAGAGGAGACCTATAATTAGAGGACAGAAAGCCTAATGATCAAGAAAGTGTGAAGTTTCTTTCCTTTATGTTTAGGATTTTAAAATCCAGGATGAGAAATGAACCGAAAGGAGGGGGGTATAACTTATACCAGACAGTTTTATGAGTAAAGATGCAAGAAAAAGGGATATTCTCTTCTGTCAGTGTGAGGGACTGCTATTTGACGTTTCTTATATGTTCAATCTCACATTTGCTAAAAAAAAAATCATGCTGGGCATTTTCAGAACTGCCTGTGGAAGTTGATTTACCTGCTGACTTACACCTGTAGAGCACTATGAGTTGGGATTTATCTGGTGGGGGGAAGGGAGAAATGTTGCTTAGAAATACATTGCCTATCAGCATAGAATCACTTAGATACAGAATAAGCTCCATGGCATTTATGAAATGGGAGAGACCGCCTTTTATATAGAACAATGAGATAGAAGGGGTTGGGAATTTGACAGCTCATATTGGCATTCAGCTTTACACCAGACTTCTGGGTTCTGACAATTTTACTAAAAGGGATTGTACTTATTTTCTCTTACCTTCTTCAGCTTACCTAAATGGTGAGTTTATACAGGAATTGTGTACTCCTGTGACAATGCTAATAGGCAATCAGCTGCATTTCAGTTGCCAAATGGGTTTCCCAGTCATGTTGCAAGATGCGTTCAACACAGATATAAGATGTCCCTCAGGCTCCATTACCTTTATATCAAACAACTTTTGGAAGTACTCTGTGTTGATGGAGTTGTCCTGTTTTCTCTCCAGATTGGGGAGGTCACTAGATATTGTCAATAGGCATTAGTGGTATACAGAGAGACCTTGATTTGGGGCATCCTATTTTTTTGTTTGTTTGCACGGTAAGGTTCAGCAGATACAACCCTTGCTTTAGAATTCAGTATAGATTTGAACATGAGCATTGCTCTGCTATGGGAAACATTTGTGTGGCTGGCGTTCAAACTCCAAAAATGGCTCTCCATTTCCATCCTTTGGGATTTCTTTGGGGACTTGATTGAGGATGGGTCTACCAGGTGTCCTATTTGCAATGAGAAATCTATTGGATTTGCCTATTTGAGTTTTATGAAAGGTTCTGGGTGAGGATACCATCAGGGCTTAGGAAATACCCTCAAGGACATAACTAGTACCCGAGCACCTTGTCAGAGTAATATTGCCCTCAACAGGGCCAGCTTCATGCACATACCGACTGTGCAGTCACAGGGCCCCACACTTATTGTAATGCTTTCTTATTTCCTTAATTAAAAAAAAAACAACAACAAAAAACAAGGAGCTCCACATATTCATCTTTCCTTGGCTTCTACAAATTATGTAGCTGGTCTTGCCTCTCAAGCCAATTCAATGGCAATCTGGCTTGTTCCGGGACAACAAAAGGGTGTGGGAGAGAAGCATTTCCATGTCGTGCTGAGCAGATTTACTGATCTGACACAATGGGAAGCTGTTTAAATCACACAGCGTGGGAAACTCTACAAAACCTTGCCAAGGCAAGGGGAGCCTCTGGAGCGTGCAGTGATGCCACAGTGAGAAGCAACGTCGCCATGGGCTCCACCGAGAGGTTTGCAAGCAGCCCTGGAACTGAGGTCTGAAGCATCTCCAGGCTGGCCAGAGAGACTCTTGTCGTGGACACTCACATGGAGGCCATTTGAGCCACAGAGGATGCATGTGGGAAAGAGAAGCTGTCGTGATGGTTCTCCCAGATGGGGCTTTCCAATACAAGTGAAGGGCTGGAGGAAGGAGAGACCTACCCAAGGCAGAACTTCAACCTCTGGCAAAACTGGAATCTTGAAGAACGGGACATAGAATTGAGACAGAGTCCTCCTTTCGCCAGGTGTGATCTTGGAAACAGGGATCTGTGCTACAGTTTCTATGATTTGGAAACTTCTGTAAAAATAATGCCACTGCCCTAACTGGTTTGGCTCAATGGATAGAGCGTTGGCCTATGGACTGAAGAGTCCCAGGTTAGATTCTGGTCAAGGGAATGTACCTTTCCTGCTGGTGTATCCCCAGTAGGGCATGTGCAGGAGGCAACTGAGGGATGTTTCTCTCTCATCAATGTTCCTAACTCTCTATTCCTCTCTTAAAAAATCAATAAAATATATATTAAAAAATAGTGCAGCTTAGGGTTTGAAGGAAGTCAAGAAGAGGCCCTTTGAGAAAGGGCAGGAGCTCAACTTTGCATGTCCATCACAGTTTGTGAAAACTGGAAGGAACATCTATTCTGAGCTTTTTCCTCTGTGGAAATCTGAGCATTGTGAGTACATATAGGTTTCCTTAAAAAGAAAAAAAAAGTCTTCAGGAGAAAAAGCTGCAGAATTGGAAATTTGTGAAGCCTCATAGACATCTGGCTACTGGATAGTTCTTTCACACGGGGATAAGCAGATTTTAAAAATATGTCTATAAAGCTGCCTTGAACTCGGATATGGAAACAGATGGTTTTTGTAGGCAGTTTGGATTGGAGGGAAAAGAGATGTTGCTTGCCATGAGATGGCCCAAGCTTCGAAATGCCAGCTGCGCCTCAGTCTGAATGCAGGGTTGAACTTGGACCATGAAAAGGCAGGTGGGGGCTCGATGACTCCTTATGGCCGCATTTCCATTGTAACCTCCGGAGGGCAGGCCCAGCATCCATCAGGGGCTGTTGATACTGAAGATGTGTGTGGCACGAGAGGGGCAGAGCTGTGCCCATGAGCGGAGGACAAAGAACAAAGGAAAGGAGGAATATTTAAACTGGTCATGGAAGTTATTCTGCCTGTGTGATAGGGCAGGGCTCCAATTGTAAAGTCTAACGAACCGTCAGCAATCTTCCCTGAATTATCCAGTGTCATGCTGGGGTTAAGTTACTGAAACAGTCTTCTTTGCTTAGGTACCATGAAATCCGATGAAGAGTTGCAACCAGAGAAATTCTGCTTTTCCATCATAATTCGGAGGAGAAATAGATAATAGCCATTTCCGTATCCTCTCTATCTAACTGCCTCAAAGATAAAATGTCATGCACGCCCTAACCTGTTTGGCTCAGTGGATAGAGCATCAGACTGTGGACTGAAGGGTCCCAGGTTCGATTCCGGTCAGGGGCATGTACCTTGGTTGCAGGCACATCCTCAGTTTGAGGTGTGAAGGAGGTGGCTGATCTATGTTTCTCTCTCATTGATGTTTCTAACTCTCTATACCTCTCCATTCCTCTCTGTAAAAAAAAAAAAAGAGATAAAATAGGTTTAAAAAATAAATAAAATGTTATGCAATATGAATGCTCATTTATGAGAGATGGCTCCAGAATTCTGGGAGAGTCCACAGTGTATCTATTGACTCCAAATAGATCTATGGACTTCAGACATTCAGAAAGCTGACTAACTCCTCAGCTTGCAAAAGCAACAAGCAGCTTTGGTAAAATTAACTTGGATTTGAATTATTGTCCCATCTATCATTATCCAATGTTATATAGGCAGTACTTAATGTTTTCTCTCATGCTAATAGAATTAATTATTCCTGATGAGCCAGACTATGCTGTTGTAATGAACAATCCTCAAACCTCAATGGCTTCACTCAAAAATGTTTATCTGTTTGTAATACATGCTCACCCTGGGTGTTGTAGTCCATCTGATCAATGAATCTTTCTCATCACTGATGTTTCAATCTCTCCCTCCCTATTATTCTCTGAAGTCAATACAGATATATTTTTTAAAAAGTCAAGGATTTTTAAAGGATGCCTTAAGGCATACATAAAAGAGGATAATGAGTCAAGGCAGGAAAGCAAGGTCTGCCTTGGGATTTTAAGAAATTTGGAAATTTTGGAAATTCTCAATCTCAAGGAAATTAGAAGAGTAAGTCCTGGGAATGTGCTGAGGTGGGAGCTGGAATTCGAAATCCACCCATTTAGCTGGAACTTCTGACGGGCCAAGAGCATTTTGAAATGTGGGTTGAAAAAGTTATCTGCCAGAAAGGCCACAAGAAAATCTATCCATCTTGTCACAGTTCTGAATGGAAAAGCAACAAATAATAAAAAATATTCTACTATAGATTGTTTAACCATGATTTGTTCCCAAGCTGGTCTTGGCTCTGAGTTTGTACTGCCTAAGCAGGCTAGGAAAGTCGGAGCAGACTTTAAGTTAATGTGGTTCTAGGTGGTGGCTCACCCTCGTGCCCAGTGGAAGCAAAGATTGTTTGGAGAAGTTGTGGTTGCTGATTGCCAGGAGTTAAATTAGGCAAAAAAATGAATTCACTATTAAAAATGAGCACGCAACAGAGAGAGAGAGAGAGAGAGAGAGAGAGAGAGAGAGAGAGAGAGAGAGGTGTCACCATGAACAAGAGTAAAAATAAAACAACAAAACTTCACATAATTTAAACCAGTGGTCAGCAAACTACCACTCCTGGGCCGAAGTTGGTCTGCTGAGTTTTGTGGGGTTTTTTTTGTGTGTATGTGTGTGTGTGTGTGTGTGTGTGTGTGTGTGTGTGAGTTTAATAATAGTTTTTTTTTCTTTATTGGTTTAAGATATTATATATGTGTCATTATCCCCCCATTGCTCCCACCCCCCCCCATCACCCCTCTGCTTGTGCCCTCAACCCCTGTTGTCTGTGTCCATTGGTTAGGTTTATATGCATGCATATAAGTCCTTTGATTGATCTATCTCCCTTCCCTTGAGGTTTGAGGGCCTGGTCGATGCTTCTCTGTCTCTGGATCTCTTTTTGTTTATCAGTTTAGGTTGTTCATTATGTTCCACAAATGAGTGAGGTCATATGATATTTATCTTTCTGACTGGCTTATTTCGCTTAGCATAATGCTCTTCAGGTCCATCCATGCTTTTGAAAATGGAATGGTTTCCTTCCTTTTACAGCAACATTGTATTCCATTGTATAGATGTACCACAGTTTTCTAATCCACTCATCTGCTGGTGGGCACTTAGGATGGTTCCAAATCTTAGCAATGGTGAATTGTGCTGCTATGGACATAGGGGTGCATATATTCTTTCTGATTGGTGTTTCTAGTTTCTTGGGATAAATTCCTAGAAGTGGGGTCACTGGGTCAAATGGGAGTTCCATTTTTAGTTTTTTGAGGAAACTCCATACTGTTCTCCACAGTGGCTGCACCAGTCTGCATTCCCACCAGCAGTGCACAAGGGTTCCTTTCTTTTCACATCCCCGCCAGCACTTGCCATTTGTTGATTTGTTGATGATAACCATTCTGACAGGTGTGAGATGGTACCTCATTGTTGTTTAGATTTGCATCTCTCAGATGATTAGTGACTTTGAGCATGTTTCATATGCTACATGGCCTTCCTTCTGTTTTCTTTTGAAAAGTATCTATTTAGGTCCATTGCCCATTTTTAATCGGGTTGTTTATCTTCCTTTTGTTAAGCTGTAATGGTACCTCCTGGCCTTCTGTATGTCCTCTTTCAAAAAGTACCTATTTAGGTCCCTTGCCTTTTTGTTGTTGTTGTAGTGAGCATTGCCCATTTAAAATATATAAATATATATATATGTATATGTGTATTTATTTATTTATTTATTTATTTATTCATTTTTTACAGAGAGGAAGAGAGAGAGATTGAAAGTTAGAAACATTGATGAGAGAGGCATAGATCAGCTGCCTCTTGGATGCCCCCTATTGGGGATGTACTGCAACCAAGGTACATGCCCTTGACAGGAATCTAACCTGGGACCCTTCAATCCACAGGCCGACACTCTATCCACTGAGCCAAGAGTATGGTTAGCACTATTTGCAATAGTAAAAATCTAGGAATGCCCAGATATTCACAGCTAGAATGATTAAATAATGTGAAATATAATCATAAAATTGATTATCATGGAGCAGTGAAATTGAACTATAGCTGTAAACATATATATTAATAAATTCTAACTCATTGAGTGGAAAAAATAAAATATAATGCCATCTATAAATTTCAAACACTTGAAAAACATATCTAGAAATTTACATATTTATGTGTATGTATGCATATGTATATATTTAATATAGATTTATCACCTCTAATAAAAATATTAAAAACGATTTGAAATAGTGGATACCCTTGATAGAGAGGAAAGAGACTATAAATGTGACAAGAATAAAATTTTGACAAGAGCTTGAAGGTTATGAGTAATATTTCTATGAAAGTTATGAGTACTATTTCTATGAATGTTATGAGTAACATTTCTATTTCTAAACTGATGATGTTATACACACATATAACCACACTCAGCTTAGAACCAGTATTATTGCATATATAAATGTATGTTTATACACACACACTCACACACAGACTATTATTATCGCTGTGAAACAACCACTTCAAATTTAGTGGAATTAAATGACAATATTTTGGTGTGCTCATATATTTTTTGAGCCAAGAGTTTTGGTGGTGCACAGGGGCGACAGCTGGTCACGGCTTTGTGATGTCTGGAGCCTCAGCTGGAAAGACGAGTGCTGGGGATGATGAAGATGGCCATGGGATTGAATCATCTGTTTGTTTAATCATTCACGTTTAGCGCCTTTGTTAGAAGGCTTCGAAAACTGGGCTCAGCTGAGGTCATCAACTAGAATACTCAAATATGATCTTTACACTTAGCATTAGCATTAGGGGGCTGGGATTCAAGGCAGTGCATTCCCACAGAACCAAGTGGAAGCTGCATATGGAGCTTCCTTATGTAGCCTTGTGAGTGGCACAACCTCAGTTCCATTGAATCCATTGGCTACAAATGTGTCACGTGGTCAGCCCACTTTTGAGGGAAATTAGACTCCACTGCTCAGGAAGAGTGATCAGGTCCCACTGTAGGAAATCATATTGAATGGGGCACATTTTTGTGGCCATTATTGAAAATGCAATATGCTACCAATTATTTTAATAAAATATTTATTAGCTACAAAATTATATTATGTAAAATTTATTTATGTGTAAGACATACACATGTGTAGTATATACATGTGTTAATTTGTGCACACAAATTTTATTGATGTATATAAATATAATTATATACATGTGGAAATATATAAATGCATGTAAATACTTATATGTACATATAAAATTTTATATGGTATACATTGTATGCATTATATTATTATTAAAAGTATAAATTACAAACATAAACCAAAAATTAAGATGAAAAATGTCAATAGACAGCAGCATTCTTCGATCACTTCTGAAATCTTTGCAGTCAAAAGAACACTGCATGCATCAAAATCATTTGAACATGGTTTATATCTTTTATTTGCTTTTCTTAAACTCCATGAAATTATTAATCTCTAGAACTACTTTGCAAATGTATTCCTTCCCCTTTAATCCTCTCCCTCCCTGCTCTTTCTTTATAGTTTTCTTCCCCTTCCCTGTTCTCACTACTTTATCCTTGCTATATTTGATGTTTGGATAATAAGACCTGGCAAATGTCTGCCCACTCCCTTCTCAATTGGAACTTTGTGGAATGGTAGGGGTAGAGAGAAACATTATGGATACTCATCTGTTAATAAGATTTGACTTACTACTTACTATCCCATGATATGTTATCAACATGTAAAATGTTCAAATGTACTATCTCTTTCCCTATCACTTCAGAGATAAATAATCCTTCCTTTAGCATGAGCCACATTCCGAAAATACTTTCCACTGCTCTCTATTGACATATTCCATTCCTTAACATTTGTGAAGTAGTTTTGATTAATCCACACCGGACAGTTATTGTTGTGTTGGCTGTTGTTATCTTTTAACTTGATAATCTGAGTAAAAAGAGGTCAATCCCCCTGACTGAAGAGTCAGGTGTTGCATGTTTTAAAAATTCTTGTGGCAGACCAGTGTGGCTACCCTGAGATACCAGTTGAAAATCCTTGGTCTACAGTTATGAGACCTTCAACAAATGTATACAGTTGTGTAACCACCACAATCAAATTATAAAACAGTTCTATCACCCACATGACATTTCCCTCCTGGTCCCCATTTGTCAAATACCCCTGCACAACCCCCCAGTCCCTGACAACTGCTGATTACTTTTCTGTCCCTATAGTTTTGCCTTTTCAGAATGAATAAAATTATAGAGCGAACAGCTTTTTGAGTCTGGCTTCTTTCATTTAGCATAAGGCATTTGAGAGATTTATCCATGTCATTGTATTTATATATATATATATTTTTCCCATGTGGTTGAATAGCATTTCATTGTATGTGTGTATCTATCCTATTTGGTTTGTTCATTCTCCAATTGATGGATACTCTATGGAAATGTATACTCTATAGCAGGTGCTATTCTCACCCTAGTAGAGCTCATGGTTGTAACTCAACCCTTAGGTCCTTTTAGTCCATAATTTATTAATTTATTATAATAAGTTAATGAGCTGCCTACTTCTATGGTAATTGATAGCGGATACAAAGATGAAAATAACAGTCTCAGCCTCATATACTTTACAATTAAAATGGAGAAACAGAGTAGGAGACAACTATAATAGAAAGTTTATGATAGAGTTATCCAGGTGGTATAATAATGGCACAATAATGAAAATGCCTAATTTATAAATTAACGTATAATATATATTAATTTATATAATATACCATTTTTATCATTCATAAATAAATTATATGAGTTTATTTATGTAGATCTGTAATTGTATTTAAAAAATAGGTTCTATAAAGAAGAGCCTGGTGATATTGAAGATATATTTTTAACTTCTTATTCATTATAGTATAAAAAACATGATTATTCTAAGAGTGATTTTTCCTTTTTTGGTATATTGAAGTTCAAATTTGTGTGAAAGTCACATAGACTCTTACATAGAGTATAATTGGGAGTCCAGGTCAGGGTCAACGTTAAGTTCAAGGACCATGTTCTAGAGTTATTTCTGTGGAAAATGGCAACTCATTGAATCACTGAATGATTTCAAGGACAGATTCTTTTCATATGACTTATTTCCTAGAAACAAAAGCTGCACATCCTACAAGTATGTGTCACATCAAAGATAATTATTCTCTTTATATCCCACAGAGCTTAGATTGTAGCTGAGACTAGAGCTTAGATTTGGTGCGCACATACACACACTCATATATATAAAACTGAACGATGTCAGAGACTTCAGACTTGTTTTCTCAAATATGTGTATTACTAACACAGCCCGAAGGTCACTTTCTTACAGCCCAGCCAGTCTTTTCCAGCACTTTCCATCTTTAAACATTGCAAGTGCTTTAAGGCCAATGCAGCAAAAGTGAAATAAAATACCCTAAAGAACAATGCCTGGTTTGATTTGTTTTCGTGTTTTCTTTCTTTGAGTTGACGTATCCCGTTCCAGTATTTGCTTTTGTTCCCTCTTCCATTTCCAATAGCAGCCATATACTGGACTCATAGCTGTAAGGGCTTTTCTACAGCCCCCTTAAATCTCATTTTAGTCATTATCTTCTGTGATTCAATACACAGTGCCTTCTCATTTCTGTTCCCTGCTCTTAGACTTACTGCTCTCCTGAAGTTTATGTTCTGCTTGGATATATAGGTGAACTTCTGGGACTGCTGATTTTGAAATTTTATATTTCTTGTTCTTTTAAAAGTACTTTTACAAGGGGAAGAGATTTTGAAAATGTGACCCTTGGAAACATATTCATTCTGCTAGCCGAGACCCTGCTTCATAAACCCTCTCCATCTTCTAATATTATCCCATACTTCTCTCCGGTGCATTGCTTCTTTGTACAGCTCAGTGCTGTGATCTTTATGGACACTTATCTGATTGTTGCTCTAATGTGACAGCACCTACAGTACAACAACTCCCCTGCTGGCTCCACAGAGGGAGTTCACTGTCACTGTGTAAGTGAGCGGTGTGCTAAGTGAGCAGGAAAAAGACTTCCAAGCTTTACCTCTCAAGAGATCCCTGAAATCATTCCCCGCTCTCTCATCTTTGCTTTCTGAATTAAGTATGTATAAAAACGAATTACGCTATATAATGTAGTACAGGGAAAATTAGTGTTTCTAAGAAACAACAAAGGAAGAAACATGGTGAAACAAAATGGAGACACTGGTTAAGAACAATGCATCTTGATTTGGTGCTTCCTCATGACCGTTAACTGACTCAGTTGACTTCTCTTTTAACTATTCAGGCCACTCTTGAACTTGGAAGTCCATGTGGATTGTAGAAAGACAAGGGTATAATCATAACTAAGGAGCCAATGAACTGTTAACATTGAAAAGTGATTGACTTCCCTGGCCTTGGTCTTCTCATCTCTAAAGCGATGATTTCCACACTGTGATCCTGGGAGTCTTGGCTGCTCCAGGAAGGTGCTTGGGGCCCATTTATAGTGAGGTTTCCTAAAATAGCTTGTGTATAGCTGTGTTTGTCTACTGCCCTTCTACTAAGGAATTATTTCTGAGGAAAGTTTCTACCACTAACAATGTGGAAAGCCAAACCACTAAGCATCTCTCTCTTTTTTTCCTCTTCTCTGACATCCATGAAAGCTGTTATCTCACCAGTTTTTATAAAAGAAGCTTTTGGTGCCAAGTCACTGCTTTTCAAGTCTCTCTCAATATGAAAATTATCCTTAGAAGGTTTTTGTTTGTAATTGAGGCCTTGCTTTTCCTTTAAAATTACCAAATCAGAATAGCTAAGGAGGAAAAATAATTTTCCTTCTGTTGAAATAAAATTCTAGGCCAAGATGGAACTGCTTCTGCCTGGGGTGCCATTTGAGCAAAACGTGAATAACTTTTGTGCTCCTGTGAATGCTTTGCTTGAGCAGAAACACAGCACATCCACTCAGCCAACCAGCCTACAAATGCCATGCCAACTCTGGGCCCTATACTTACTCCTCGTTCCTTCTCTCCCCAAAGAAGTTTGGCTGTGTGACGCAGCCAATCAGATGTTTTCTATGTGTCTTTTTCCTGTTTGTTATCTTTAGGATGTCTTGCCTTCTGCCTTATTTTGCAGTTCTCAGAAAGGAGACTGTCACTTTATTAACTGTTAAGTAAAATTAGTTTGTATCACCTACATTATTTTCTTTAATCATTCTTAACACCTCTACTCTTCATTGTTTAATGGCTAAGACTCCTCTCCTTGTAAATTTTAATTACTTACCTATGTCTGGGATCTCCACTAAGAGAAGAGGCTCAAAAGGTGACCACAGGATTGAGGATTGAGGCTTATATAATATACCACATGAGCTAAGGGATAGAGGTCTGGGGCTTCAAATGAGTGGCAATCAGAGGTTGCCCTGCCATGCAAACAGGTATCCCAGATGAAAACGTTGTCTCTGGTATTGCTCTCTCCCTGGGTCAGGCCCCCTTTCCAAAGTAAATGTTCCTTACAAAGGGTAAGTTTTCCTTTGTTTTCAGAGCTGCTTCTCTGTCTGTAGTTTCTTAAAATAATCAGCTAAAAATAATCCTTATGCTAAACATGGGGTGCCATGTTATGCTGCCCTTTAGAATCTCTATCATGAGAGCTGGGTAACTGAATTTTTCAACTTACTGTCCAGGTCATCCACTCGTGCAGGTAACATTGAAACAACTACCTAAGTTCCATAGTATAGGGCTGAACTCAGAAAGTCAGATGTGCCATATGTGTAACTTTATTTAACAGCTAACAGTTTCTTCTAATGTCTGATGTATATTAACTCTTAAACCTGAAGACTCTGGGTTAGCAGGTTTGGCATAGGCCCCAGGAAGTTGAGAAAAGAGGCATTAGTATATAATTTTTTGAACTCTTTCCTCTATAATGGGTTATATGTATAAATGTTCTTTTAAAATTTGTTTTTGCCTTTCACATATTAAATATTGTTGGTAAACTAGCTAACTAGTAAAGGTGACTCTTGGGTGATCCAAAATTTAAACTGATATAAGACAAATTCAGAGTAGGAGAAAAGCATACAAACTTACATGGTTTACAGGATACAGGAAGTCTCAGATGAAAGCAAGACCCAAAGAAATGGTGGGACCTACATGCTTTACCACATGCCAGTGTTATAATTATCTTTTACCACCACAACAATCCTGAGAATTTGATCATTACCATTTTACAGGTAAGGAAATGGAAACACAGAGTGTACAGTGCATTAATGAGAGGTTGCAGAGCTGGTAAATGTCAGTCAGAGTTGGGATTCAAACCCAAGCTCTTGACGAACAATATAACCACTCTAAGGTATTGTGCCTCACTTCAAAGTTATTAGGAAAGCACTCAGTTCTGATGGTTCTCCCCACCTCCAAATGGGAATAGAGGAGGGAAGTAAGACTAGCAGCGATGAATTTATAAGGGTCTGTGTTAGATAAGACATTTATACATCCTTTGGAGAGATGATGTCTTGGCCAGAGGTGCAATTAGGGTGTGAGTGGTAGGGATAAGAGAATATTTGCTGCAACCTTCTCTCTATTTATTATTTTCATAGAAGCTTGGATGATTTTTGCAGTAAGAAAGTTGACTTTGGTCTAGGGTTTTGCTTGGGGGTGTAATTTTGATGCATTTTTATATTCATATTATCCTAATAAATGGGACATTTAGAGACTTTGATTTTATAATTTGCTGGAACCACCTGGACCTGGAATTATACAACAGCGTGGAAATGTGCAAAACTGCATTATACTTTCATCTCTAAAACCTAAGCAGAAAGCATTATTTATTTATAAAAAGGAAATAAAATTGCGAGTATGTGAGAAGCAATTATCTAGGTTCTTTTGTCCACGTTCCTTTGGCTTCTGAGTTGAAAATGATACAATTAAATGTTCCTTGAGAGCAGTTCGACGGTTTGAAAATGTGCCTGTTCTGAACAGTCTGTTACTTCCTGTCTGTATCTTGAATTAAATGTCTTGAAAACATTTTAAGAAAAAGAAAATCAAGGTTGCATCTCAACCTTGGTTCTGAGCGGCTCCATCGTGTCTGTCACGCTCTGAGATCAGCATAGTAGGCGGCCTTCTATCTGATCCCTACAAAAGCCCATCCTTTCGCTTTTGGTGACTTTATCGATTTCTGGATCAGGATTTGAGAAGACTGCTTTGAAACTTTTCCTTTGGATAGCCTTGGTTTAAAGAGTCTCTCGCTTTAATAGACATGATCAAATAGGTGTCTATAACCTTTGTCCTCTGAAAGATTGTCTGATTGACTTTCTGTAGAAAGTCATTGTGGAGAATATCCCTACAGTGTAAATGTGAGCCATTACACTCTCAGTTCCCCCCTCCCCTTTTGGCCATGCTCTTTCCTTGGCTTATCTCTGGCATTGGTCTCTGAGTTGGTAAGAATGCACAATTTCTCTCAAACAAATGCTGTGTCCAGCAATCCATTATGGCTCTGCAGCCCCCACTCTGTGCAAGGGAACGGGCTTTGGGACTTTTTATCTGAGCCATTCTGGCCAAGATTTATGATTTAGTTATTTTGACTCAAATTGGGCTGAAAATTCCTGGCACTCACACAATTTTAAGTCGATTAAAATTTGGCCTAACTATGTCAGGCTGTTCTTTCGGCACAATATGTTACCAAAGAAGGAAAGCAAAGAAAAGTACTCCTTCTTGAGTTCATTGAGCGGTGAGGTGTCTGCTTTCATGTGTATATATTTCTTTTTCAGTTAGTCTATACAAAGCTGATTGATTTGCTCTTAAAGTAGCATGAAACTGTTCTTTATGACAATTTTTTATTTTTAATTACTTAATTCAGTGAATGCAAACTGATACATAAAATTATTTACTTGCATGAAAGGCACTTATGTGACTAAAGATCCTGATTAATTGTATTATTCAGTTCATGTGAACACTGAATTTAAAATGTGAATCCATTCTGTTCCATTTAAATGGGGGGAGAAAGTGGCATCATTTTTTTTTTTTAAGTGAGAGTTGAACACAGGGCCTTTGTTGCTAGGATTATATTTGTGATTTTAATTGCTGAGACATTCATGTCTGAAATGTATCTTCTGTCCAAGCAGAGAAGCAGTAAATGTTCATAATGCTTTTTGTACAATGACAATTACATTGACAATCCACTTTGAGAAGAACCATAATGGTTCCATTTAGTGTGTGTGTGTGATGTGAAGGCGTGTTAGGGTCAATATGATGCGTAGGAAAACGTCCGATATAACAGATACTTCTGTCATTTCCATTGATGTTCTAAAGGGAAAATGGGGACATGGACCCTGAAATAAAGGAAAAGAAAAGGAGCCTTTTATTATGCTGCTATTTTCACACCTGGGCGGCACTCCCTTGGGAAGTCATACGGCAGATACTTCCATTAAAACTCTTTAATGCTGTTTTCCTTTGGAAAATTGAAAGGGGTGGGGGTGGGGGGTGGGGGAAGGGAGAGAAACATTGACATTTTTAAATACATGTAAAAACTTTGGGAAATGTTGAATTGGCAAGGCAGATTAGTGACACAACTCTCCATTATTTTTTAAATGAAGTCCTGCGTGAACACTAGAGGAAAGATAAAATGAACTTTATGACCTATTTGGATTCTCAAATGATGATACAAATAAGTTTTTTGAAAACCCAGAGCAATTAATATCAGCCTGGAAATAAAAACTAAAACAAAACCTTTAAGAAACTTTAATCAATCCTAATTAGTTTGCTCAATTCCAAAGTAGTTAAAATACTTTCATTATTTATTTTTTGTATTTTGTCCTGCTCCTGTTGAGAAAGCTTTTATAATGGAGATAAAAAAAGGCAAGAACAATTTCTGGATTTCTGCTTCTCCTTTCCAAGGTGTATGAGTTAGCCCTAAGTTAGGATGGCATATATGTACCTACTGTGGTTTGCTGTAGCTGGCTCACACGGAATCAGGAGAATCAGTTGTTAATTTTCAGGACTTTTGAGAGTCAGTTGTTTAAGAAATTCATGCTTTAAAAATAAATTATGTAAACTTACATTAAGCTATATTAAAGCAAAAATAATAAATATCCAAGCTCATTTTAAAAAATTATTTTACTATTATCTGTGCTCTTGGGATAATTTATATGTTTTCTAAGACACCTTGCACCTAACCGCCTGCCTGTTTGCTCCTAACTGACCACTTACTTGCTCCTTACCACTTGGCTCACTGCTCCTTACAGCTCATCTGCTCATTCCTTACCTCCTGCCTGCTCCCTCCTGACCACTTGGCTCATCACTCCTTACTGCTGGTCTGCTGGCTCCTTATCACTTGGCTCACCTCTCTTAGTGCTTCCACAGAGGCAGGAGAGGCTTCTGCCATCACCTCTGCACTCGCCAGCTGTGAGCCCAGCTTCTGGCTGAGTGGCGCTCCTGTGGTGGGAGTGCACTGACCATCATGGGGACAGCTCCTGCTTTGAGTGTCTGCCAACTTGAGTGTCTGCCAATTGGTGGTCAGTGTGCATCATAGTGACCGGTCATTCTGGTCATAGCGGTCATTCTGCCGTAATGGTTGCTGGGCAGTTGAGGAGAAATTGATGACATAGTAAAAGGAGAGAAAATTGATAGCATGATGTCTTTGAATAAGCAGGATGAGGTAGGATTTAGTTAATTATGAAAAGAATTGTCTTTACATAGAAGCCTGGAGAATTTATATATAGTAACGGAAGAGAAGGTAGAGTATATGCTGGTTTTGGGTAACTGTGGTTATGGGAGTCAATAAAAGTTCCTTAGGATACCAAAGATTCCAAACTCTGGAATTCTGTGGTATGAAAGTGAGAAAGCCACTGGCATAATCATCTATAGCTGAATACTTTTACTTTCTATGACAACTCTCAATTTTCTACTTTATGACTTTCCACTAGCACAAAAACATTTCTCCCTCCACTCCAAGTATAAGAAATCACATTAAAGCACACTTATTTTTCAATGTTTCTTTAGACCTGAGAGTTTCTTTTTATCCCAACTGAACCAACTGTCTAGTTAAAATTACTCTTGAAGCATCTCTTATAGGACTAAACATCTAAAACATTTAGTGATAAGAATCAACAACTTCCTTTTCAGTGACTGGGTGCTACTGTAAAGAGTTTTGTTTTGTTTTTGAAACTAGAGTTTGATTAACTGAATGAATAAGAAGTCCCAACAACACTAGTAATATCCCAAAATAAACAAAACAAAATAAAATCTAAATTAGGAGAAAAATAAAAGTTAATGATGAGAAAATATTCTACAATATTGTAGAACCCAAGTGAATTTCCCAAATATGCTATTTATTCTCTTTAATATGAATTTTGTTTTGAGATAATAGCAAGAAATGTGTCTCTCTTGAAGCACTTATAGTTTTAAACTAGATCCTCCCCATATTTATTCACAGAACCTCTGCTTTTCTCTCTTCTGCCATCAATGAAGCAAACTCTTTCACTATTCTGGGGTGACCTCATTTTCACATTGCTTCCTTAGCTCAATGTTGGAATTAAAACAGATGTTGCTACAATATAAATCTGTCCTTATAATAAAAAAAGGAGATAATGAAGAATGGCAGATGAATTCCAAACAAAATAAATCCATCTTCCTTGAATTTTGGCATTGGAAAAACAGATTTTATGTAAGGGATAAGATGAACATTTGTGACACCTTTGGCCAAGGGTTTTGTCCTCATTCCTGTCATGGAGACAATTCTGGTGACAAAGGCTTCCATACCTATGCTTCAGGGCATGACCTCTGCCTGCCTCCTTTGTCATGTTATGGAGGATCTCAGTCATCATCATTGTTGTCACTGTCTCATCTCATCATCATCATCATCTTTGTCATCTGGGTGTTTGGTTGAAAACACTGCAAAGTCTTCAAACTCTGTACTTGAACCTGATGTGAGAAAATTATTTTAAATGACTGCTTTAAAGCTGAGCTGTCTTTGATAGGAAATAATGAGTTTCCTTAAAACAACAAAGACATATCCATTTAAATTTAAAGCCAGTCTTACAAATGAGCTAAAATGATTTTCTTTCTATTTTAACTAAAATCGTCACATTCTAGACACCTTTTGTCAAGACGTGTGTAAAGAAAAGAAAATACACTTTTCTCAGATAAGAACTGGGCCTGCCTATGGCAATGTCGACATTCTTGTCTGTCACCATGCGGAGAGGGGTTGCTCCTGGCCTCTGCATGGTAAAACCAGGGAGACTGCTAAGCACTCTACATTTCATAGAACAATCTACTCCATACCACACCCCAAACCCCACTCAACCCCAAATTTTCCCACCCAAAATATCCACAGAACAGGGCTGATTTTGGGAAACCCTCTAAAAGGTTAAAATCATGTCAGAGCTTTATACCACTTCCTAGTGAGTCCAGAAAGGTTAATTTCCCCCCTTTAACATTAAAATAGATTTCTAGTGGATTTCCACTTCCAGTGTAGAATGTGAGAAGACAAAGAAGACCTTCACTTGTGGTAATACCAAGCAAAATATGGATAATATAAAAGTCACACACATTTATTTAACTGTTTCAAAAATCTTTGTGCAAGAAGGCAGTGATGAACCGATTTCCAGAGAATGGAGCCCTACATAATTGACCAGTGGCCTTAACAAGTTCTAGGGCAAAATAAATGGGTCTGGATGTCTATAGATGGAGAAAGCCTGCCAGAGACCTACAACTTTGAGGTTGAGAAGAAGGTAGCTAAGCCACTGGCAGCAGTGGAACAGGTGGGCTCTTGAAAATCCCCACTTATAATATGTAACAGTTTTCCTGGCATAGCAAAACTCCTCACTTCTCCTTTCCTCTGATTATTATATTATGAGAAAAAATAAAGCAAAAGTGGGACTGAAAAAACAAAACAGACACAGGCAGTCTCACACCCTTTGGAACTGTTTAACCAAATCATTCAACCTCAGCCCACTCTTTTCTTGGTTTCAGGTTCAAACCCTAAATCCTAGGTAACAGTAGGGCAGTCATGGTGGTAAAAGCAGCATCAGGAGAGGTGGATGGTTCGGCTGGATTTTATTAACAATGTGGCTCAGTCATAGATTAATGGTGAAATCTCTTTAATTTAGCAAACAATAGTAAGAAAATTTATACTTTTACAGAATAGTAGCAGTAGTAATAATAATAAGTTGGTAGTATTCCTTAGCCTCTATTCTTCTTTCATAAATAATGATTTTATACAATAAAAAAAATGTTAAGACATATAAAGAAGCACGTCAATAGAACTTATACTCATAAAATAGCATTCACTTAGACTAACTCACAGATACCCAGATACTGCAAGTAGCTGGCAAGGAACTTAAAATAATTATTATGGATATTTTGAAGAATTTATAGGAAGAGATGAGAGAATGAGAAAACAGAATTTCATTAAAGAAATGGAAACTGCAAAAATAGCAAAAGCGAAAACTTAGATATAAAAAATATGAATGAAATTTAAAAATACATCATATTTTTGGTTGTGTCAGAGTAAATTTGATTCCTGATACTCTATCCTTGTTGAAAGTGAAAATTGTGTTGGGGTCGGAATTTGATTGTTAGTAAAACTGATTAGTTTTTTATTGTCCAAAATACGTCTTAGCTTTCTTGTGGCTATAAAGAAAAGCACAACAGGCCATCTCCAAGATAACTGCACAGATGATAAGTTTATCATTTGGTTCTAGGAGATCATGGCTCAGCTGCCATCATTTACCCTGCACCTACTTATTCATATTTTATGCACAGTACTTATAATATCTTCACATGCAAATATGCCAATGACCTCATAGGCAACCCTCCAGAGATCTCAATGAAGAAAGAGTTTGATTAAACACTAAGGCCGTGAATCATAGTTATAACTTTTAGAAAGTATTTGAGATGGTTCCTTACTAACTAGAATCCTCCTATCCTACCCTAGTTTTGAGAAAATTGAGAAAACAAAGGAGTGAGATACACAGATGTAAAATTATAAATTGTATTAAGTGGATATTGGACCACACAATTTAAATATGTAAGCAGGTAATATTTGCAATTCCAAACCCTGAGTTCCCCACTTTTCCCCACTCAGTCCAGTCATCTCTGTACCAGAGAAGGCTTTCCTCCACATGTTCTCACACGTGGCATGGAAGAGCAAGGAACGAGTGCTCCTTGGAAGCTTACTCCCCAAAAGCAGGGTGAAGGAGTCTGGGCCATACATGCTTAGATATTTATTCTAAAACCAAGAATTCTATGTTACTCCTCCTATCTTCTGGAGAGCGGAGAGTGACGGAGTGAGAGACTTGTCATTGCAGTGGAGCTTGAGGAATGGATGGAAACATTGGGGAGTGGAGAATAAGCTTTATTCTTTCAATCCAATTGCTTTACCATTAAGGTTGTGGTCAACTAAGCTTGGGGCCATCTGCTGTAGGGCAGGAGAACTTAGACTGTCAGGAGAATTCAGCTCTCATCTTCACAAGACTAAATCACCAGGAAAAGGCACTCCTCTGTTGGATATCCATTTGGAACAACTGCTATATGACAGAACTTTGCCTCGGAGCTGTAAGTGGTTTGTAACTATTAATTCATTAAATCAACTTCTAGTTTCCAACTGAGGCTAAAAACCCAAAGCTCACTATTCTATATTCCATTCAAAATTACATCTAACATTGTGCACCTAGCCCATCATGGTTTCTGCCACATGATAATATGAATTACTTAAAAATCTAATAATAAAATGTCAACAACAGAGAAATGCATCAAATCTATATATATAAAAGCCTAATATGCAAAGTGTTCCCTTGGGAGTTTGACCAACCAGGAGTTGATTGCTCCCTATGATGTGTGCTGACCACTAGGGAGTGGCACAGAAGGAAGGAAGGCCCTGGCTGACAGCCAGAGAAGGGAAGCTCCAACTGGCAGCAACAGCCGCTAGGGACCCTACCCATGCATGAATTTCATGCACTGTGCCTCCAGTTTTAGTATAAATTTCTACTGTAATAGATATAATGAGGAGACATTAAAGTCTTCAAACTAATGTACTTATAAGTTGAAGTCAAATAAATTTAACTTCAAAATCAAATTGCCTTGCTCTTAGGAATTAAAATTCAAAGAATTTGAATCCAAAATTCATATTCTGCAAATTTTTATTTGTAGTTGAATCCAGGGTTGTTTCTCTGTGGACTGCAAGCTTCTTTCATAGTTGAAAGTTTTGTTTCATACCAAAACTCTGATTTGTCTCACTTTCAACATTCAAAAGCAAATTTTAAAAAAAAGATACACAGTATTATTATGCACTGATCCCATTGCCACAAAATTTAGAAAATACTAATTCCCAGCTCAAGAGAAGTTATCCCAGGCAAGATCAAATTTCTAGAATTCAGGACTTAGTGTTGGCAAGAACTGTAGCAAAAATTGCATGGTATCTCAGTGGATGTGTTTAGATGAAGAAAATTTTGGTTTCTACCTTAAATACTAGCTTATGCTGATTGGCTGAAAGAGTTGTATGAATGAATATAAACTCAAGGGCATACAAATTGGTAGTTACAGAATAGTCACAGAGATGTAAATTATTGTATAAAGAATATAGCCAATAATATCATAATAACTATACATGGAGCCAGGTAGGCACTTGAAATATCAGGAGACCACTCTCTATGATTATCTAACCACTGTGCTGTACATTTGACACTGATACCAGTAATATTGAATGTAAACTGTAATGGAAGAAAAAAAACCACAGAGTCTCAGTTGGGAGAAGTCTCCCAGTATGAGATTAATATTGGCACCCGCTATGTGGGGGGAGGGTGGTATGCATACTACCATCTCTTTGGGAGTGGAATTTGAGACCAGATCACCTTCTTGGGAAGCTGAGAAATTTGCTCTAGTCACCATGCTTTAAAATAAGTTCTAAAAGAAGTTTTATGCCCTAGCCAGTTTGGCTTAATAGATAAGAGTATCAGCCCATGGACTGAAGGCTCCCAGGTTTGAGTCTGGTCAAGAGCACATACCTGGGTTGCAGGCTGGATCCTCCGCCTTGATCAGGGGGTATGTGGGAGGCAACCAGTTGATATGTCTCTCTCTGTTTCTCTCCCTCCTTTACACACTCTCTCTAAAAATCAATGGAAAAATCCTTGGATGAGATTAACAAAAACAAAACAAACAAACAAACAAACAAACAAAAAATACTCCAACAAACAAAAATAAGTTTTACAATAAGTTTCTTTCCCATACTGTTATATACAACCCCCTTAATTTTAATCTAATGCTTTTAAAATAGTCACTAGTGGCACAGCTTCTGCTGGTACTCCATTTTGTCAGTGTGTTTTATTTACCCAGGGGCTTTAAACTACTGATGAGTGTATCTCCCCCAGAGAAGGTCTGCAGCCCCCATCTGGGGGAGGGGAGTTACAAGAGCCCCCAGATGATTCTCACATAGGGCCAGGATAGAGAATACTTGCTCTCCTCCCGTGAGCAAGGACAGTCCACCAGGCCTCCGGGAACTCCATGACTCTGCTTTGGAATTGCGAGGATTGGAAGCACAGTCTCAGAACTTAGAAGTTGCTTCTTTGCCTTTGGAATTGTAATATCCTCGCTGTGTTATTTATTTACCTCAACCCAAGAAGGTGGCCTCGTCTTTTTTTAAAATATATTTTATTGATTTTTTACAGAGAGGAAGGGAGAGGGATAGAGAGTTAGAAATATCCATGAGAGAGAATCATCGATCAGCTGCCTCTTGCACACCCCCTAATGGGAATATGCCTGCAACCAAGGTACATGCCCTTGACCAGAATGGAACCCGGGACCTTTCAGTCCGCAGGCCGATGCTCTATCCACTGAGCCAAACTGGTTTCGGCAGGCCTCGTCTTTTTATAGTAAGCTTCCCCATCCCTCACTATGTGTTTGTGAATACAATCTTTCTTCCTCTACGGGTAACTTTATGATTACATTAAAGGGCTATGTGTATGATTTAGGAAATCCAAAGCTATGGTCCGTATTTATATAATTAATAAATCCAGAGGCAAGTTAAGGCTATTGAATATAAATGTGGTAACCCAGTGTATCCCAAGTTTTTCATACCAGGTTTCTCTTTTGAATCATAAAACAGTTAAATATATATATATATAAAATAAGGACCCAGTCTAGTATAGTCTATGTACACTGCATGTTTAAACTTGCCATTAATAATTTCCCCCCAAAGCCTGACATTCTTTTTCTCTTGCCTCAAATGTGCCCGTTTAGGGAAAGGTGAATAATTCAGACAGGGTCTGGCAGCTATATCACCATCAAACAAAAGTGGCTTCCATTTAGTTAGCATCTCCTTTGTTATGGCAGAATAAATTGAAGGAGGGATAGACAACTTGCTTTGAACTGTTAAAGGAAAGGAAAATTTGTTATTGCTGGGGGGAAAAAAGGAGGTATTAACAAGATTGAAGAGCTTCTCTCAAAATATATTGCATGAAACCAAGGAACGGATTCTTGCAAAATAATTTCAAGGTTTCATAAATCTAGAAAGAGTAGATGGTTTGAACTTGTGAACATTATATGCTGGCATTTATATAATTTTTCTCATGTGCTCCTACTCTTCAAAGCATGTTCAATATGTTAACTAATTATCAGAAAAATTCCAAAGATCTCAACTATTATTAGTCTTGTATAATACAGTGATTCTCTGTCACAGGCAGTCTCCCCCCTCCTCCCCCCAAGGGACATTTGGAAATACTGGAAACATTTTTGATGATCAAAACTTGAGAGAGGAGGTGCTAGTGGTGTTTACTGGGTAGACCGCCAGGGGTGCAGTTAGATATTGTCTATTGCACAGTGTACCTCCCACAATAAAGCTTTCTAAACAAACCTTAGGGAATGAATGAAGAGACAAGACAAAAAGAAATTAAGTAACTTGCCCAGGGACTACACATCAAGTAAATAGTGGTTTATGCCAGAGTCTGTAACTCATCTTGAAGGGCATTGTAAGAAAAAGATTCAGAAGGAACAAAATACTGAGGTGATAGCGCAGACAGGTTATGCTTACACACATGAGAGTGTGTGGTGGTGATACCAAATGTGAAGTAGTCAGCTAAGAACTACATTTATCTAAAGTGCAATCAGAAATGTTTATGTGTATTAACTAGAAGGATATTTGGGACAATAATTAAAAAATATATCAGAATAAAGTTAGGTTTGGTGTTTAGTTATTATGGACTTAGCCTGGGGTTGCTGAGAGGAAAGGGTTTGGTGAATGAATGGCTATTATAAGTAAAGAAAAGAGACATAAATATAATTTTGATATTCTAAAATAGAGGGGCTAGGAAAATTGTGGTACGATATACAGAAGTGGGAACACTGAAAAGATTAGTTGATTTGAAAAAAGAGTCATTGATATTCCAATGATACTATCCTGGATTCAACTACTAGGAAATGGTTGTAGGTTTAACAATAGTTTGGTTCCATATTATGGTTTGGCCTCAGAAAGTTCCAGTTTAAGCCATTGTGTGGATATTATTTTTAGTATTTCCCCTTTTACTTCTATAAGTCTCCTATTTGGACAATAAATGATGCACTAATCCTAACAGGAAACCAATAAGGTTTGGAATCCCTGTCATCCTCTGGTATGTTCAGATGATGCTAACTTTAAGAAAGAATGCTAGAGAATTTTGATAAATACCGACAGGACACAATGGCATAGGTTGCCTTATCAACAGGCAAACTCTACCTCAGAATGTTGACTATCTCTTCCAAGGTCACAGTGAAACAAAATCTGGAAGCTAAATTCTTAGTTTTTTATTTCCCAGAGACACGACAATACCACAATTCACATGTCATTACATAGAGATTTTTTTGGGGGGGAGGAGGGTGGGCAAGATAATATAGGATATTTATCCTTTGTGATAGACAGAGACAGGGACTGACAACAATGGGTCTGAGAACAGCTTTGATTTCTGTTATCATTAACATTGGAACATGACATATGTATCACACCTGGATGGAAAATTATTCTCTACCTGCGTTTGGAAAACTTTAAACTTTATTTGAACCTAAGTTGTCTAACGTGTATTTAAAACACAGAAATGGATGTCTCCCACCTGGTTGCTGTTTGACTTTGGAACACTTTGGGACAGGCAGAATATTGGAAACAGAAGGAATCTAATTTTAGCTTGACTGATTATCATACTATATCTTTACATCTTTTTTTATCTTTTTTTTTCTTCTCACGCATACTTCACATATTGCATCTGTTTGGGGACCTTTCTCAATGGAGCAGTATATAAAACAGATGCAGACTTTGGAGGACCCGAGAAGCACAAAGAAGGTCATATGGACTTCATTCAGCTGAGCACAAAATTCAACATCTGGATAAGTTGAATTTTGATCCCAGTTCTGTTAGTGCCTTGCAATATCACTCAAGGAAAAAAAATTCTCATTCCCTTGGGGCTCCAATATAATCTTATTAAGAATGGGAAGCATTTGAATATCAATTGTATGCATAGCATATAGAACTAACTACTTCATCTAGTTCCTTTCCACAAAAGTTGGAAAACTTACAAAAACATTGGAAATGGCTATTCAGGTGAGGCCAAGACACATAATCTATCTTTAGAAATGCCAGTGACATTGTGTTCTGCTTGATACTATAAATCTTCAAATTCTCTTCTGGGTTTTTAACAAAATCTTTGGAGGATAAATTGGGAAGATGCTTTTTCCATGAAGCTCTTTACCTGATTATTCCTGCTGCTGGGCTTAGCCTAATTATTGTCTCTAACACATAAATTAGTATTCTCCCATGACTCTATAAAACCCTGACTCCGTCCTTAAAAATTTGATAGTAAAAGTCATACATTTTCATTTAAAAACAAAAGACATAAACTTTTAAAAATTAAATTACCTGTTATCTCATTACTCAGGGATAAGCTATTGTAACCCTGTGCTGTATATACTTTGTTTCATTTTTGTGAGTAGATTTGCATTCGCAAGTGATATATGAATATATAGGTAATATATTCAAACGTGATTGTGTGTGCATCTCACATTTTTCTGATTAATGTATCCTTTCACTTAAAAAATTTAAAAAAAGCTTGGTTCAGATCTTTTCTATGCTGTTTAAATTTTTAATGCTTTATCTGCTTTTTTGTTGTTGCTAAACTGAGGATGTTTCATTTCATTCCTAGTTTATTGAGAGTTTTTAATAGGAATTTTGTAGATCTGTTCAATGATTTTTTTTTCTGTACCTATTAAGAAGATTGTATTTGTTTATTCTTTCATCTATTAATATGGTGAATCATATAGATTAATTTTGGTTTGTTAAGTCTGTTTTGCACACATAACAAACCAAATAAAGTTTGGTGGAAATGTTTAATTCCTCTACATCCTTATTTAATTTCTAGCTACCCCTCCCCCCCCCATCCTCCTATAAAATAAAAGGATAATATGCAAATCGACCAAACGGTGGAAGGACTGGTCGCTGTGATGCACATTGACCATCAGGGGGCAGACGCTCAACACAGGAGCTGCCCACTGGTGGTCAGTGTGCTCCCACAGGGGGAGCACTGCTTAGCCACAAGCTGGGCTAATGGCTGGTGAGTGCAGCAGCTGTAACCGGAGCCTCTCTGGCCTCTAAGGCAGTGCTAAGGATGGCTGACTGCAGATTAGGCCTGATGGGAGTGGGCCTAATCCCTCAGTCAGACATCCCCTCAGGGCTTCCAGACTGCTAAAGTGGACAGGATAGGCTGAGGAGACCCCCTCCCCCCAAGTGTACAAATGCCGTACACTGGGCCTCTAGTATATTACCGAGAGAGGTGTGTTGAAGTGTTCATCTATATTTTTATATTTCTCTATTTTTTTCCTTTCAGGTCTATTAGTTTCTGCTTTTTTCCCCCAACTTTGTTATAAATGTGTACATATTTAATGATTGTTATATCCTCCTGATGAATCAGTCATCTTATAAAATTTTTCTTTAATCATAAAAATGTTCCCTATTCTGAAGTCTTCTGGTTAATATTAATAAAAACACTTCCATATTTTTCTCTCTCTCTTTTTTTGGGTATAAGTTTTTATGGTTTACTTGGAATTAGTAGGGTATTTTCAAGCTTTTGCTTTTAAGCTTTAGTAGGACAGATCCAAAGCATCCTTAATCTAAGGCTCAATACATCCCAGTTACTAAGCTGGTATTTTTCTAAGATGTCTTCACTATGCTCCCATGTATTACAACAAGGTCTTTTTTGACTCTGGCTGGTAAGACTACAAATTATTTCAGCTCGGTGTGAGCTCTATTCCTTTCTCCTCCTACTCTTCTCTGGGTAGTTTTTATAAGTTGGGTAATTTTCTCCCCACACTGCACAAATCCATATTTAGCTAAGTATCCCAAGTATCCTTCTTTGAAGTTTCAGCTCTCTTTGTCTACATATCCTTATATCTCTATCTCTCTGTGTGTGCAACTCCTTTTTTCTCCAGTACTTGGCACTACAAGTTCTAAATAACTTGGCCTCTATAAACTCCAGTCTCTGACTCCTGAACTCAGTGAGATTGTTGGATTCTGTTTGGGTTGCCCCTCACTCTGCTGCCTCCAAGCAGCTATCTAGTATAATCATAGGCTCACCTTTTTGTTTCTCTTTTTTCAAGGATCACAGCCAGGCAGTGTTTGCTATCTGATGTCTGACAATAATTATTTCCCATATTTTGTCTGGTTGTCCAGATATTTACATCAGAAGAGTAAATCTGGTCCTAGTTCTTCCATGTTGGCCAGAATCAGAAGTTTCTATTCAACTGTTTTGTTTTTTTTAATGTTATTTCTGCTGTCATATTTTACAATTTTCATTTTTCCCCCTGCTCTCCCCTCTTTCATTAGATAAATCAAGTTTGTTGAGCTCTTTTGAAAGTTTTACTATATTTCATCTACTTTTTTTCTTTTGGCAGTCTTCCTAAATAATGATGACACATATTTTGTTTGCTTTTTATTCATTAGTTTGTTAAATTCAACAATATTTGTATTTCTACATAAAACTAGAAATTATTCTAGCAAGTTATCTTCTCCTTCTTGTCTTTCTACATACCTGCCCCTACTTCTTGACTAATATTATATGTTGTCACCTATGATATCAGATTTGTATTACTATTGGGATACATTTTTGGTCTTCTTTGCTCAAATAATAGGTGATATTTTTTACTCTTGTTTTCTATATTTCATAGCACTCTCCTCCATTTGTTTCTCTCCTTTCCAGGATACTCTTGCCAATGATATTTTCAAAGAGAATGATTATATGGTGCAATTTCTGAAGTCTTGGATGACTGAATACAACATTGTTTTGCTTTCACTATTACATGGCTACTTTTCTGGGTCTAAAATTATCTTTTACTTTGTTATACTGCAAAACTTTAAATAGATTACTTCATGGTCTTCTTTAACCTACATTATTTAATTTATTTATTTTAAATATATTTAAACATCATATTTAAACATAAATAAATATATTTAAACATCAATGATGAAAGAGAATCATTGATTGGCAGCCTTCTGCACACCCCCTACTGGGGATTGAGCTGGCAACCTCGGATATGTGACCTTGGCTGGAATTGAACCTGGGACCCTTCAGTCCACAAGCTGACACTATCCACTAAGCCAAACCAGCTAGAGCTGTCCTGCATTATTTTTATTGTGTGTTTTTTTTTCTCGTGTGTTTTTGTTGTTGTTGTTGTTGTTGTTCTGTGTTAGGATTATACTATAACTTTATGAAATTTTACGGAATTTTTGTGTTTGATGTTTTTGAACTTTATATTGTGCCCTGAATAGCTTTACAAATCTGTTTAATCTGGCATCCTACTAATCCTTTCATTCTACCATTGTGTATCTTTCTATAAAAAGCTATATAAAATTATTTCCTTTGAATAAACATAAAAATAGAAATACTGAGTCAAAAGATACATTCTGAACCATTGAAGGGAACCCAGGCACTAATGCAGTGGATTGTGGGTGACCAGTTAGAATGGTACAGCCTTGGTCTGTGCGGAACATCTGTTAAGCTCATGTGGTTGGTATTGGTTGGTGGAAATTTTGTGTAGCATTATTCTGCGTATGGTTTTTCTATTCAGCTTAAGGCTCTGATTCTAACTTTGCTTAATGAAAATAAGTTCCATCTGGGATCTGAAAGGTTTTTAACTAATATTCTAATGTCTGGTCCTACTTCAACATTTAATTTATTTGGGGATTTTTATGAGTAATTTGGTAGGAATATGCGAAAGGGCAAAGCTGCCAGTGCTAGAGTTTTACCACAAAAATCTCAAACCCTTAAATACCTTCCTCTCAGACTTATGACCCAGTCCCTTCTAGGTTAGTTTTGAGCACTGTTCTGGACAGCTACTGGGTTTTACTTCCCCATCATCTTTCTTTTACCCTTTCCTTTGGGGGTGTGGGGGCTATTCTATCTAGCTTCCCTACAGTAATGATATAAATACATGTGCCTCCCCTACCTCCATGCGCCCCCCCCCCCCCCCAAACACACATACCCACACACCTAGGGATTAAGCCCTGCCTCTGACAAAAATCTAGAATGATGAGATTCTCTTCTGGGAATTTGAATCTTGAACAAACTGGTGAAATAATGGGGGGGAAAAGTTGAATTATGGAGAGGCCCTTATTTCTTTCCTTCCAAGCCCTGTTTGTATAAATTGTCTCTAATCTGTGAGCTAACCCTATCCTTCCAATAAATTCCTTTATTTCCTTTGCTTATGTACACTAAAATGTATTGTGGTTTCCTGGAGAGAAAAATAGTTTTACTGATAGTAAGATTTGTATAAGAGTCAGATACAGAAAACAGGTCCTCAGAGACATGTGCAATTTTTGTTGGATAGAAATGAAATGAAAGACATTAAGAGTTTTGTTCATTTTGAGAGAATTCATAATCAGCTAATTATGTTATGGTCTATAATCATCTGAGATTGTGTGTAGCTCTAGGGTATCAGGTACATGTTACCATCAGAGAATTTAATGGGAATGATCTAGGGAAAAATTATGGTGTGGAGTAGTTGTTTCTGATATGATTGGATAATTGAAAGCAATATAATGACAAGCAACAATGTCAAAATCCTTGCCTGGAGGCGAGGAATGACATCCCAATGTGAAACTATTGCATACATCCTGTATTTCAGATCTGTGAGTTTGCAATTACTGAAAACAAGCTCGGTTATTAATATGGATTTGCTGAGTTATCAAAGCAGAATTCACAACTTCATTCGCTTCTTTTAAAAAAAATATGTTTTATTGATTTTGTACAGAGAGGAAGGGAGAGAGCCAGAGAGCCAGAAATATTGATGAGAGTCATTGATCAGCTGCCTCTTGCACACCCCCCACCAGGGATATGCCTGCAACCAAGGTACATGCCCTTGACTGGGGGGATCGAACCCGGGTCCCTTCAGTCCCAAGCCGACACTCTATCCATTGAGCCAAACCAGTTTTGGCTTCATACGCTTCTTATATGTCAGTTAAAACATAGAAAGTATTTGTGAGTACCTCAGTAAGTTCTTGAACTTATCTGAAAAAATTCAACTTCATTTCCAAGTCGGAATATTAAGTGTTTTCTTTTAGAAGAGACCTAATTTTTTTCCTATTACTAAAATCTGAATTCATCAACTATTCTGTGATAATATTTAAAATGAGAGTAAAAAAAGAGAAAGAATACAAGGATGAAAATGCAGTACTTCCTTATATAAGTGTCATGGACATGATAATTGGACTATGGTTATGTAAGATATTAGAATTAAAAGCTCTTCCCTACCCCTACCTCTTTATTTTGTTTGTTGTTGTTTTTTTTACTGTTCTGCTTGCTACCTTTTTACCTGGAACACTATAAGAGTAATAGATCAAGTAAGAATTATATATAATCCATGAAACATTCAACTCTACTCAGAATTGTTTAAATAAGCTCTGTCTTTTTCTTTCCTTAGGTATATATAAAAATGAGTGATAGTGTATTAAATTTGACATAGTTTTGGGTACTTATAAAAATCATTTCTAGACGATAATGGAAAAATTCTGAACTATTCCAATATGATTTATATGGTAGAAAACATCAGGGATTTTGCTCTGGGTGTTATAGCTCCTGAAAATCGATATCTTCATGATTTAATTGTGTCAACACAGAATACAGTAGGTTGGTAATCACAAATAACTGCTATTATAATAGGGTAGGGTATATTTCTAAGTTCTGAATTGACCATTTTTAAAGTACAGATGATTAGGTTCAGGAAACCATTCTGTTCTCCTGAAAATATCTTTTACTCTTAGGAATGTGGGTGCTGAAAGAATAGATTTTGGCCAAAATACTTTCGCCCACCTTAGTGAAGCTGAGCTGAAGGTATACAGGAAACCACCGTGAATCTGTTTTTGTTTGCTTTGGCTGCCATAACAAAATATTACAGACCCCAGGCTCTTCCCCAGCCCAGGCCCTGGTTGAGGCACATGCAGGAGGCAACCAATTGATGTATTTCTCTCACATTGATGTTTCTCTCTGTCTTTCCCTCTTTCTTCCACCCTCCCTAAAAATCAATTGGAAAGTATCCTCAGGTTAGGATTAACAGCAACAACAACAAAAAGATCTTAAAATGCCACCATCAGTGATTAGTCCTGAAGCTGTAGATGGTACAGATCCTGAAAGGGACCAGTTGAGTGCCCAGTGGCAGCTTGATTACACTGGTTCTTTTGTCGAGGAAGGTCAGTACAGTTTTTTTTATTAGAAATACTAGAGGCCCGATGCACGATTCGTGCATGGGTGGGAGTCCCTCAGCCTGGCCAGCGATCAGGAGCAATCGAGGCCCCGCCCACTGGGGAGAGTGACCATGGGAGGTTGGCTGTGGAAGCGCACTGACCACCAGGGGGCAGCTCCTGTGTTGAGTGTCTGCCCCCTGGTGGTCATTGGATATTATAGCGACTGGTCATAATGGTCACTTAGGCTTTTGTATATATAGATAGCTTTCTGTTTAGGATTTTTTTTAAAAAGTATATTTTATTGATTTTTTTTTACAGAGAGGAAGGGAGAGAGCTAGAGAGTTAGAAACATCAATGAGATAGAAACATTGGTCAGCTGCCTCCTGCACACCCCCTATGGGGGATGTGCCTACAACCAAGGTACATGCCCTTGACCAGAATCGAACCTGGGTATTTAGGATTTTTTTTTTACTGCCATTTTTTGGACTTAGTACTTAATGCATCATAATAATGCAATCACTATGTCTTCCAGAAAACCATTATCAAAGTGAAGGGTGTAAGGTAGGGAGAAAAATACCCATTAGTTTCGGCACTCAAAAGCACCACAACCCCCAAAGAGTTGGCCTTATCAAATGGCTCAATGAAACCTTAATTCCAGAGCCAGCTGGGAAGTGTTACTCTGCCAAGTGTATACCATAAAACTGAAAAAATAAAATAAAATAAAATGGTGCTATATTTCCACCAGCCAAAATATAGAGCTAGTAATCAAAGATCAGAGATAGGATGGTGCCTTTTATATTTATATAAAATGGCCCACATTTTAAATATTTAAACTGTCCCCATAAATCTGGTATCTGCTGGGTCAGAGCTTTTGTGACCATTGGATTGGAAGCTGAGGCTGCCATTTGGCTTTTTTTTTTTTTTTTTTCCTTACAAAAGGGGTTAAGGCTTGGAAACTGGTGATTAACCTTTACTGTTGCTTCCAGTTACAGGGGGTGAGAGGATTTTGTTGGAGCTCAGTTATTCCTTATGCTCCTCTTTGTTGTTGCTTTTTAAAAAAATATTTTTTTAATTGATTTTAGAGAGGAAAAGAGAGGGAGATATGGCAATGTCAATGATGAGAAAGAATCATTGATCAGCTGCCTCCTGCACACTCTCTACTGGGGGGATCAAGCCCACAACCAGAACATGTGCCCTTGACTGGAATCGAACCCGAAACCCTTTAGTCCGCAGGCCAATGCTCTGTCCACTGAGCCAAAGTGGCTAGGGCCTTGTGCTTCTCTTTGTACTTTCATCTCAATGGCTACAATTATTGGATTTATATAGGCACTATTATAAGCATTTATGCTTCCGGGGCTTGAATATTTGACTTACACCTATCTGCAAAAATACCTGGCTAATTTAGGGACTAGATATAGGATAGATAAATATCGATTACTAGAGGCCCTGTGTATGAAATTTGTGTACAGAGAGGGAGTGTCTCTCAGCCCAGCCTGCACCCAATCTGGGACCCCTCAGGGGATGTCTGACTGCTGGGATTGGGCCTAAACTGGCAGTCGGACATCCCTCTCACAATCCGGTACCTCTCCTAACCATTCACCTGCCTGCCTGCCTGATCACCTCTAACTGCTCTCCCCTGCCAGCCCAATTGCCTCTAAACTGCCTCTGCCTCGGCCCCCGCCACCATGGCTTTGTTTGGAAGGACTCCTGGAAGGATCTCCAGTCTAATTAGCATATTACCTTTTTATTATATAGTATAGATGTTACCAAAAAAGTGAAAAATAGTTGCTACCACCTGTGAGCAGTTGACCATGTGAAAGTCATAGCATTTACTAGTATTTTCTTTTTTGTTCTGTCATTCCTTTCTCTTCCTATCCTATATTTGTGGGTTGTGGTTACATTTATCATGTCATCTGTAGATTGCAGAATAACAAGATGGAATAATGTTTAAATTAGAAGAGAGGTAGACATCAACCACAGGACCAGATGTTGAAGCCATATGTAAGATCTGTGCAGTTCTGTGCAGCTTTCTTTTGGAATAATGATGAGTGTTTGTTTTTTTTAGCATTATTTTCCTTTCTCTTAGAAATGAAGTGCTTCATTTATTTTGGAGACTACACTTCCTCTATTCCTTGAGGTCCTGGCAGGATTGCAATCCTTTAGCAAGTGTACCAAGTGACGACAACCAGGTAAAACAGGCACTTGAAAACATGACTCTTCAGAGGCCTAACACAAGGCAGCAAAGAGTTGGAGTCAGCCCTTGTGGCACCCTAAGGGAAAATTCCCCTTTATTTATTTTTTTCCAACTAAATTTGTGGGTTCTTTGCTTTCAGTTTTTTTGAGGTTTTATAGTTAAACTTTTCCTGGGAATTTGTGAGCACCCCAAAGTTTTTCAGTAAATTCTAAATTCTCTCTACTTAAGTTGGCTCAAGTTTGTTTTTAATACTTGGGAACAAAAATTTTAACTGGTACCTTTTCTTAATCTATTTCACAGGCTTTTGTACCATGAAAACAGTATTGGGTCCCATCCCTTATTCATTCTCTCTCTCTCTCTCTCTCTCTCTCTCTCTCTCTCTCTCTCTCTCTCTCTCATCTTTCTCTCTTTTTTCTTTTATCAAGACTAGAGATTAAAGGTACAACTAAGTAGCTGGGCAAGTCATTAGTCTTTCTAGGTTCTTCATATATAAAATAAGGTAATTTTTTACCCTACATAATTTACAGAATGGTTGTGAAAATTAAATTATGAAAACATGAAAACATATTTAGCATGCATGAAAACATATTTAGAGGTACATAGGTATAATATATAGCACTCATAGGCAGGCATAAGCTTAATTAAGACAAGTTTTTATTAGAAGGCTATTTCTCTGCTTATAAACTCTCTTGGCACTAGATAATTGCTGATAATGGTTAGGTATAGTCGGTACAGCCTAAGTATATGTTCACTGCAAGGCTTATCTCCTATATGAATATTTCCCAAATGGCTGTCTACTTCTTTCTTTCTGACAAGTTTTTTTTCTTTCTTTCTGTTCTTTGCCTTATATTTTGGACCATCCCCACCCTAACTCTACCATACTTACATTTAAATAATTATATGTCTTTCACTTAGTGATTGAGAGTTCCTTAAAGACAGTCACCATAGTTTAGATATTAGTCTGCACTTTTCTTGCATACATTGTTTTTAAATTAATTAATAAAAATTAAAAGTAGAGGCTAAAAAGAACAAAGAAACGCCAATAATGGCAATATTAACACCCCACTTTCGTGCTTTGATAACTTTGCAGCACCATGCCTAAATGCTACACAACTGAACTGCTTTTGCCAGGAGATGGATGTGCAAAAACTCTCCAAAAAGTGTTACTAGGAGTCTTAACAGGGACACTTTCAAAAGAAGAGGTAGTTGCTAGTTAAGTTTGGTAGTTCAGTTGTAGGGCAGATATTTTGTTGAAGAGTTTGATAGAAAGACCAACTGTTAATGACATCAGGAACCAGTGCTAGTGGGAGTAGCCCATGGTGTCCATGCCCAGACACAGATACTCCCAGGATTACCACTAGAACACAGAGGGATTGTTACTGGAGTGAATAACTCCTAACATTGATAGAAAACTCTGTCTGAGCAAACCCCCAACCATTTAAGAACTATAACAGCTTATCTTGGGCACTGCTTTCTAAGAAATCAGGGGTAATGTGGTGAAATATCAAGGAACTTTTCTCTCTGCTAATTTGCATAACATATAGGAAGGTCTTACTGATTTCATGCATGTAATTTTGGTTCATGGAGACCAGGGTTCTATAAATGGGGAATCAGTGCTATTGACTAGCAAATAAATAATAATCATGCTAAGAAAAGGGTGCTAGGTTAACTTTTAAAGTAATGTTTATATTAGTTTTAAGTTCAAAAGTGGAATCTCAATTTGAACTAGCTTCTCTGTTCCATTAAAGGGCATGGGCAATAGTTTAATTAAGATGTCAGGGAACAGACAACTTTTTACTTAGTTACATTCTAAAACTAATCTGAAACAGTCTTTATCTCTAAATGCTTTTTCTAAAAATTAAAAGGAAATGATGTTTAAACAAGAGACTGACAATTTTATTTGAGCTTAAAATTTGTATTTTAGCCATATTTTTGTTCAACGTAATTCAGAGTATGTGTATATATTGTTGACATATGTGGGAAGCACTCTTGATAACCAATGGTGATTTTACTCACTGCCTTCGAAGAAAAGAAAATGTTTCCCTCTATAAATTAAAATCAAGGTAATTTGATATAATAAAAAGAGCTTTAGAATCAGAACAAGTATAACTTCAAATCTAGGCTCCATCAGTTAATTGTATTATTTCAGTGTGTTACTTTACTTGATTCAATCTTGGCATCAACAAAGTGACATTTTCTTGTAAAGCCTATTAGAAATTTGGAAGGATTAAATGAGAAAAAAACAAACAAACAGAAATAAAGATCTGGCTCATCATAACAGATGATTATATAAATGTTTTTCACTTCATATATATATATATATATATATATATATATATATATATATGAAAGTCTTTTTATATATGTGTGTCTTTATATAGTCTTTATCTATCTATATAGTCTTTATTATCTCTATCTCTATCTATCATATATCTCTATCTATCTATTTTATTTATCTATCATCTATCTATCTATCATCTATCTATCATCTATCTATCATCTATCTATCTATCTATCTATCTATCTATCTATCTATCTATCTATCTATAGATGAAAGGGAAGAAATCAGGGAAGCCCTCGGTCACTGGAAAGGAGAATGAAAACAATGCGGAACCACACTTTAGATTTTCCCATCTCCTGTGGGGCCGGAGTGAGAGTGAGAACCCCTCAGTCACATGGGAAGTGGAAATGACTCCTGTCAGCTGCACCTTGCCTGGCTTCCAGCGCCTCCGCCTTGTGCAGGTGCTCGTGTTCCATTCAGTGACTGGGTGCTCCATTCTTGACATTTGTTTTATGAAATGTGATTTCTATGTAAAAGGCAGAAAAATGTGATTAATGTGTTTTCTCTTAGCTTTCATGATCTGAGAAAGAAGCCTCTTTTATAGAACATTAAGGAAAAGGAATTTCGGAATGTGTAGGAGAAGGAGGTTTTTCTGTTTTAACCTTTTAATTAATTGGGTTAGTTAATAGTATAATTCTTTTTTTTTAAATTTCCAATTCACTAAATATCTATTCAGGCAAAGTCCATCTTTTGTGTAATTTATTGTGTGATCCTCCCCATCTCCTCATCCAATTCATATCTTTCCATTCTTTAACATGGATGTTGGTTTTTTATTGTCACTGTAACGGATTACCACAAACCTTGCAGCTTAAAACAACATAAATTTATGTATCTTACAGCTCTGTAGGTTATGCGTCTGACATAAGCTCACTGGAGCTGTATTCCATTCTGGAGGCTTTAAGGGTAAAGAAAGAATGTGTTTGCTTGCCTTTTCCAGGTTCTGGAATCTGCATTCCTTGGCTCACGGCTCCTTCCTCCATCCTCAAAGCCAGCAATGGTGAGTGACAGCCTTTTCTCAGAGCATCACTCTGACTTCTGCTTCTGCTTCCTTGTTGCACTTTAAGGACCTGTAAGATATTACTTGGTTCACCCAAATAATGCAGGACAACACCCCCACCCCCAAATCTCCATGCCCTCAATTTAATTATATTTGCGAAGTTCCTTTTGCCCTGTAAGGTAACATGTTTATAGGTTCTAGGGACTGTAATGTGCATATTTTTAAGGGACGATTCTATGAAAATAGCTGTCCTTTGTTTTCTTTCTCTCTTTGTTCTCCCTCTCTCTCTTTTGACATATTTTATATCTTGGTGTATCATAATTGAATTCATTACATCTGAATGCTGCTTGATGTTCCTTCTTGTACGTCTGCAAGATTTTACTTATCCATTACCCTACTGACAGACAAGTAGGTGGCCAACATTTCCTATCACAAACAAGACTATTATGAACAGCCTGCTGTATAAATTCCTTTGTAACTGGCATGGAATTTTTCTGGAATATTTGCCCAATTATAGGATGACTGGGCAGAATGATACAAGCATCCTTAATTTTCATTTAATACTGCCAGAGTTCACCCCCAGGCAGGTAGCACAAGTTTATACTCCTACCTCCCTCAGTGCAGGAAGGTTCTCACAAACTGCTCTTCTTACAAACACATAATGGAATCTGATTTTATAATTACTGCCAATTCCATGGATATCAGGTGGCTTTTAACTTATGTTTTGTTTAATGCTCTTTATTTCTAGGCAACATACATACAGAGCAGGGTACAGATCATAAGTATACAGTTCAATTAATGATCACAAATTGAACATAGTTGTCTAGCTGATACCCCCACCAGATAGACAAAAGCTTCCACATCTCCCCCCACCCCCCACTTTAGTTACTATCCTCCACGTGCAGCAATTACTCAGATTTCTATCTCTATAAAATTGTTTTCTAAGCAATCTAAATGGAATCACATAGTCTATTTTTGTTGCTTGTTTTGTTTTGCTTCTTTCACCCAACATAGACTGTGAGATTTATGTGTGCATTTGTGTGGAGCAATAGTTGTTGATTCTCAATGCCTCATAGGAATTAGGTGAGTCAGAGACAGTGTCTGGCATACGGGGAACATCCAGTACGTGGCAGCTGTTGTCTTCCCCGGTTCCTGTCTCTCCTAGTCCCTAGATGTGCAGGCCCTGACCTGGGGCTCTCATACAAACTGCTTTCATCGTCAAGTTCAAATTAATTGACCCTTCAGTCCAGACCTGCCTGACTCTATTTTCATCTCCCATAACTCAACATCCATATCATTTACTGTTAACTCCCATGAATTCTTCTTCCATTGCCTGAAATAACTTGCCTGCATCAATGAACTACTACCTATTTATTGCATAATTTATTTATCTGTTCTCTTATAGATGTACATTTGCATTATTTTAGCATATTATGCATGATGTTATGGTAAAAATACTGGTTGATGACCTTCGGTGAATATGTGTATGCATTTTGAATGGGTCCATACCTAGTGGTCGAATGTATGGGTTATATTAAATATGCTAATTTTTAGTAGATATTACAATAATCATTCCAGGAGTTGACATTATTCTCTCTCCCAGTTATTATGTCCCAAAAGGTAATCATAATCCTACCTTCTGATAGCATACAAACATTTTACACATCTTTTTTAAAATGTTTTATAAATAGAATCATATCATCTATTTATTTGCATTTGACTTCTTCAGTTGAACATTATTCTTTGAGATTAAACTATGGCTTTGCTAGTTTTTATAGATTATTCATTGACATCAATGTATAGTATTCCACTTTGTAAGTATACTGGGATTTACATATATTCATCCTACTGTTGATGGGCATTTGGGTGATTTCCAGTTTGGAGCTATTTCCAGCAGTACTGCAATAAATATTTTAATACTAGCCTTTGGATAAACATGTAGACAACTTTGGGCCAATATGTACCTAGAAGTAGAATTGGTGGATCCTGGATTTTGCATATGGTTTCTTCAGTAAAGAGCATTGCAGAGTGGTTACACCAGTTTACACTCCTATCAGCAGAACATGAGAATTCTGGTTATTCGGCTGTGTCAAAGTAGCGGTTATTTGCTGACTTTTCCAATTTAGCCTTTGTGGCAGGTATACAGTGGTTTCTCTTTGAGGCTTTCATTTGCATTTCTAGGAAAGCTTAACACCAGTTCTTATGTAAGGATACTGTCTTTTGCAGTGTTGTCTAGTCATGTCATTGGCGCATTATCTGCTGTTTTGTCAGACTTTTTCTTCTTGTCTTGGAAGAGTCCTTTATACTGAGTGTGCTTTTTTTTTTTGTTAAATGTAAGAATAGCATAGCTAATAAGTATATTCTTCCATTTCATGTGATGCCTTTACATTCTACTACTGCTGTCTCGATACCCTTTATCTCTTTTTCTATATGGATATTACTTTTGGTGCTGTATTAAGAAATGTTTGTCCACAATCAGAGAATAAATATTTTCTTCTATTTTTATTCAAATGGTTTATTGTTCTACATGTTACATTTAATATTTGATCCATTCAAAATGTGTTTTCTTTAAATTTGGTAATGGTGTGAGGTAAAAAATCAAGATACATATTTTCATATGCATATCTACTGCATTACAGTGTCGCCTTTGTCAAAAAACAGGTAACCATATATGTATGGGCCTATTTGTGCTCTCTCGATTTTGTTTCACTGGTTAATCTGTATTTCCTTGCACTCAAAGCAAACTCTCTTAATTATCATCCTATAGTTAATAAAAGGATAATATGCAAATTAATCATCACAAAGATGGCAGCACCCATAGCCGCAAGATGGCAGCACCCAGTCCTCTTAGCCCTGCTGTAGGCCCCCAGTCCCAGCAAACAGGGGGGGGGGGGGGGGGAGGAGAAGAGGTTGAGGGGGGATGGCTGCTGAGATACGGAAGCATACTTGCTTAGTTGCTGTGGTGATAAGGCAAGCATTCTACCCTGGCCACAGAGGGCCTCTGGGCAGCAGGCATGGAGCAGCGGGTGTTTGCGATGGGGGGAGGGAGGGCGTGAGGTTTGGGGAAAGAGGATGCTTGCATTGTCACCTGATGAAGATGCAAGCATTCCACACCTGGTCATGGATGGGCCTCTCATCAGGCTGGGTGTGGATGGGCCTCTGGGCCACAGAGAGCCTCTGGGCAGCAGGCATGGAGCACCCAAGGTCTGCAGAGAGCTCCTGGTGCACAGATTTGTGCGCAGGGCTACTAGTATCTTTATAATTGATCTTGATATCTTGTAGCATATGCCCTTTTTATTGTATCTTTATAAAATTGCCTTTCATACTTTTTATTTGCCAATATGATTGGTGAAAAGTGATATATTATTTTAATTTTTTTGATTACGTTGTGGTTTAGCTCTTATACTGACAGAAAATTCACTTAATCTATTCTTTACTTATGCACATTTTCTTTCTTTTCTGTTGTGTATTGATGCAAAATAGACATTTACACGTTTTAGATAGTAACACTTTATCATTTTTAAATATTGTATGTACATTTCCCAGTGTGTGCCTTGTACTATTTGCTTTTTGATCTACAAAAATTATATTATTTTTTTCTTTTATAGTCTATACTTTTTTGTGTTTTATTTTATATTAAGAGCATTATATTTGTTTCTAAATTTTATTAAAGCTTGTTTTACACATATTCACCTGAAATTGATCTTTCTTTATGATGGGGGTAAGGCTCCAATTTTATGTATTTTTTCATATGGTTAGCCAATTGTCACATTTATTGATTAGTTCATTTTTCATTTTGTTCCTCTGCAAATGCATCTCAATTATACTTCAGTCTTTGTGTATACTTGGGTCTATTTCATTTCAGTACTCTATCTTTTAAAACCTTTCATCAATATTTCTTACCCTTCATCCTTCTTTAATTCCTAATACTTTATGTAATATGATTTTGATCTCTATGAGGAAAAGTACCTCCATGAAGTAATTTTAAGTTATAAGGTCTTATGGAGCAAAGAGATTTTTCATTATTATTTTGTGAGGAATTGAATCATAACTAGGTGTTGAAATTTGTCAAATGCTCTTACTATAATTCCTTTCTTTTACAAATGAACATCCAGAGGCCAAAAAATATTAAATGTTTTATAAAGTGATGATTTCTGATTCTCAACATAATTCCTTTATTATGTAAACATACCCCAAAAAGTAGTTATGTAAAAATTATATTGCATTGATTCTCTTAGAAGATACAAAATTATTGTGTATTTTGTATTCTGTCTTTTTTATGACAAAATATTCTCTACGTAACTATTTCATTTCAAAGCTTAATTAAAATCCAGAAAAAGGAATGCTGATTGCCATTAGTGAGAGTGGGTTTTTAACAACAGGTGTACAATTACCAGTATTCAACTGAAAACAAGATTCCTCATTTGTCAATTGGGTAGACTTGTCTGGTGATGTTTAGGTTGCAGCTGATTTTTCTCTGTATAATTTTATTATTACACATTGAAGAATAATAGATATTGCTCATAGTAGCGAGACCATCGTAATAACCTGGTTATTAATGAACTCAAAAGGAGCAAAGGAAAAGCCAGATACTATAAGCATGCAGTTTGTGCCAGGGAGCAGCAGTTTAACATTCTCCAGGTCTGTTCCCTGCAGATAGATAGGAGAAAGATCTGGACAACAGACACATGCCCAGTAAAGTGTGGGTGATGTGGGAAAGTGCTTGCCTGTCCATGACACCTGGGAGCCAGTCATTGGCCCGAATAGGCGTGGCCACTGCAAGGAATGAAGTCTGAAATACATAAGCTCCTGAACAAAGGGAGTGTCCTCTCTTGGCCCCCTTGCTCTGCTGGGACTTTTATTGTAGGGGGTGTGTTCCTATGCTCTTCACTGGCCCACAGTGTGTGGACCCCACACAGCGGAAAAATGTTCTGTGATTAGCTTGATCCTATGCCAGACTCAACTCCACCATGGAATGGAGTCTCTGCATAGTGGCTTTGCTTCTAGGTCTGCTGAATTCCCAGCTGCCCATTTCCAGGACAGGATTAAGGGACACGCTGCAATATTTGAGAACTGAGGATTAATAGCTGCTAATATAAAAAAAAGAGAGAGAGAGAACTAGACATGTATGCTCCTGATGAAAGAAGTCAATATTATCTATGCAGTAGTAATGCTAAAACTAAAAGCAAAAACCAAAGCAATTGCACATTTGGTTAAGAGTCTAAATCCGTTTCTTAAATTGTAGGAAAATCTCAGCACAGATGGCCAGGTTAAAGACCTTGAAGTTAAATACCATGTCAACAAAATCTAAACCATAGCAATTGAACAGGAGCACAAGAAAAGAAGAAGGAGAAAGGGATGGGGATGAGAGGTTAAAGAAAATGAGTCTTAAAAACATCAAATGTGGACATTAAATCCTTGTTTGCACAAAATATAAGCATAAAATAAAAGATCTTTCACATTTATGATACAACTGAAAATTTAAACTATCTTCGCGGTTGATGATACTAGAAAACTATTGTTAATTTTTTAGATGTTATCATGATGATATGAATAGTTAAAAATAGGAGCTCTCATATTTTAGAGAAATATAACAATTTCTACAGATGAAATTATATGATGTTTGATATTTGAGTATGAAAGAGAAAATGTGGAAAGTGGGTGGGAATTAGAATTAAACAAGTTTGGTCATAAATTGATAATAGGTGGTTTTGGTACAAGAAGGTTCATTTTACCATTCTGTCTAGTATTATACATGCTTGATGTGATCCATAATTCAAAATTAATATGGAATAGTGAGTATATATGCTGATCTTGGGGACTACAGAGTACATAAATGACATACCAGGAAAACAACCTATTTTCTCTTTCTCCTTGGCTTTCACTGGAATTATTTTTATTCATCTTTCTCTGGGGAAAATTCTTGATTTTTTTATGCCATATTTGCTCTAAACTGCTCAACCTCTTCCCATGAGGCATAAGTTTAGCTTCTCAATGATTGCTTGTTGTGTGCGTGTGTGTGTGTGTGTGTGTGTGTGTGTGTGTGTGTGTTATTCATAAAGCTTGTCAGCGTTTCATTGTGCTTATCATACCTGTTGCTGAGACCATCTGGAGTTCTATTCCTTAATAACATTTCTTTTAATACTTACTAGCCCTGAAGTATTTGTGAGCATGCTCCTCTGCTAAAATAGACATCTAGTTCATTACCAAGTTCTGTCAAATTTCTTTATTTGAATATTGTGAGATCAATTTATGACAGGCTTTTAGTTAGATCATTGTATTTTAATTGGCACTAGACATGCATTGGGTTTTAAATATACCCTTGACATCCCTAATTGCAATATCGCTTATTGCCCTATTCTGGTAAACACCTGCTGGAGAGCAGTCATCCCATCCAAACTTCAGATATGTCTGCCAGGTGTTTCCAACACACACCACAAGTCACTGGGCTAGAAATGACAGTCATTTTACATCCTGTGTAATCAGGGAGCTGCCAAGAACTTAAAAGGGAAAATTGACTTATTCAGCAATAACTCGAAATCATGAAGTAGTCTATTCTGAATATGAGCTCAGTTCTATAAGGCCAAGTGGACTGGTGAGTTAGAAAATAATTAACTTATAAAAAATAGAGAGAACCATGCCATCCTTTATTGCATTTTAAAACAAAACTAGTGGTATGTTTTTCCTTAAGCTTTAGAAGTGATTTGATTACTTAACAGCAAGGATTTTATTCAATTTTGCTGTATTAAAAATATTTTTTGCCAAGATGGCTCAACTTCAGAAACCAAAAACATTGGAAAATTAGATTTCCAGTTTCATTAAATTATGAACTTAATCATTGTCCTCTAACTTACATGTCCCTGCAATTGATCCTTTTAATAATTTTAACACATATTCTTCCCTTCTTAATGACCTTGGCAATTTGACCATGGCCAAAGAAGGTCATCAGAGTATTTACATAAATTTATTAAGCCTAAGAGGGAAACCTTATAAAGTACCCTGGCGTAAAGAAAATATAATAAGAACAGTGCTCCCTGAATTTGTGCAAGGTGGTGGCACTGATATTGAAAATGTCTACAAGCAAGGAGCTCCAACACTAGCTTGAATGTCTGTGATCCCTCAAAATTCATATGTTGAAATCCTACTCCCCAATGTGATAATATTTGGAGATGGGCCTTCAGTAGATGATGAAGTCATGAAGTAGAGCCCTTGTGAATGGGATTGTTGCCAGCTGAAGATGCCGAAGAGACCAAAGTTCTCCCCTTTTCCATATAAGGACACAGTGAGACTATATCAGTCTATGAACCAGAGACCTGGCCATCATCAGATACCCAGTCTGCTGATAACCTTGATCTGATCTTTCACAGACTTCAGAACTGTGAAAAATAAATTTCTGTTGTTTATGAGCCATGGAGGGGGTGATATTCTGCTAGAGCAGCCCGGTTGAACTCAGACAGCTCCCCCAAAATGGAACGAGTTCTTGTTTCAATTTCCACCAAATCTCTAGGAAGCTTTGCGAAACACACCGCCTTCTCCAATGGTGAATCAGTTTTGAACTTTACAGTGTATTTTCTCTCTGATTGAAAACATGGATTTTTGGAACGAATGTAATTAAATGTACCATGTTTCAGTAACCAAATAAGAGATTGTGGTATTTAAACTATAAAGATTCCCGTTTAACAGTAATTGTTGATTTGCTTCTAAGGCTCTGAGGAGAATAAAGTCAAATTTTAAACGGCAGGCTTGAGGAAAGAGGTCAAATTTTGCCACAGGCAAATGGAACATGAAGTTTAAAAGCTTCTGTGCTACACTGAACTTCAAAGCTGTTATTTTTAAGAGGGTGTTAAAGTTGGCAGTCAAAATTCTTCCACCCTTCAATAAAAAAACACAATGAATTTAATGTAATGCTCTTAAAAATAAATATACTCAGGTGGATATCTTGGCTGCTTGAGAGCTGGATAATCTGATTGCAAACCCCAGGAAGAGAAAAGGAAAATACATTTGAGAAATGGTCTTGAAAATGAGGACTTGGCTCTTCTCATACATATTTCCTTTAGCTCAGTCACCAAAAACTACAGCTAACTCAGATTATTTCCTTTGTTGGCCAGTGAGTTTTCCCATTTCCCACACATGTTCATATGTTTATCTCCTTTTAGGTGAATCTCAACGACATGGTTTTCTGTAGTTTGCTATACCTTGTAAAAAGTGTCTTCAAAACGTAATGCCTAATATGATAAATCTGACAGGTCTGCCATGTAAAGCTCTGAATAAAAGGGGAGAAATGCAGATTTTTTTTTAGTGCTTTCATTATCATCATCATAATAATCACAAGTTAATAATCACAACTTCTGCTTTCTGGTCAAGTTCAAGAGACAATTCCTAACTAGCCACTGTTCAACCAAATGGTGTCTATGTATTAGTTAAGACAAAAAAGTCAACAATGCTCAACACATCAGTCATCCTATGAAATAGCTGTTCACCCACAATTTCTGTAAAGTTTGCTTTCCTTGAGTAATTTACAAAATATAAGAATCTAAATTGCTGTGAAAGAATGAAAAATGCTAATGATTGTCCCTTCTTGACATGAAAAAGGTCTTTTACAGTTTAGTTTTTTTTGTTCAGATGTCTGAAATTACGGAAGGATAGATTTCAGCTTAATAAGCAAAAGAATTTTCCAGAGCATTATCCAAAGATAGAAATGGTTCCTCTCAGAGATGGTGGGCTCACTTTCAGTGGGTACCCACGTGACTGTCCTGTTTCCTTTGTGATAGGTATGCAAATGGAAAACTAATACAGTCGTTAATGTGTGGTCAGGCTTTTAAGGTTGAAATCCAAACTTTACTGCTCACTAGCTTTAGGCACTTAGGCACATTATTTCTGTGTGTTTATCATTGAGGCACTTCATGAAATTGTGTGAAGATCAAATCAAATGCCTCAGAGAAATGGGGTAATCACATTACTTATCATCTCTATTGAGTTACTTTTGTGATTGAGGAGATTAATAATTATGTCAAGACAACAGGTATTTTATCTGGGGCATTTTACATATAAAACATTTTTTTAATTGCCTGCCACAAACAAAGTGAATAATATATGTTAGCTCTTATAATTGTGTGATAGTATTATTGCGTTTTTAGTTGTCTTGAAAAAGGTGACCCTTAAAATTTATTTTCAACCTTGAGACTCTTTGGGCTTTGGCAATAAATAGCTGTCCGTTGCCAGCCCTAGTGAGTCCATTGCTGAAGGATCTGAGGGAGCTGGCAGAGGGAGAGGTGGATGGTGTGAGGAAATATGATTATTGATGGAATCAATGTGCTTTGTCATCAGCACACCAGCTAAGCATAAAATGGAGAATACCTCTGTCAGATATGTGGAGGAGACCACTTTGTCACTTTGGCAACTTTCTTTCTTCCTATCAACTTTGTGTCATAAAAGATAAGTAAATTGTGTCGATGTCCTCTGTTATGACATGCATTGACATGATTGATATGAAGCAACCTTCATGTTGCATAAGAGAAAGGAAAGTAATGACACCTTGCAACTAATGGACAGTGCCAGGCACAGAGGATATCTGAGTCTCTCTCTCAGATATTTGTGTGTGCTTATTTCTCCCCAACCTAAGAAGAAAAATAAATGACATAAAATTTTTACAAGATTGGATACAGTACATAGAATATGCTAATGCTTTTTTTCTATACTGTTGTTAAAGGATAACTTTTCCAAGAGATATTACAATGATTCTCAGATAGGCATACATCGAACATGTGCAAATTTTTCTATTAAGTTCAAATGCAACTGCCTACCATAAGTGTTCTATAGGATGACAGGAATTAAAGATAAATCTATACACACAGAACTAAAGATGACTCTTACATGCATTTGTGAGTATAACAATGGCAACAGTGGGCGAGGAGAAGCAAAGCATGAAATATTTTATTTAATTCATTAATAAGGAGACCAGCAGATGTCAAATCAGTTCAAAGGAGAATCAAAAATAGGTGTCAATCAAGATGATTTGCAATGAATGTGCTCTTGGAGGATAAAACTGGCTTCAGAGGGAGAGGAAAATCAGTGGAAGCCTGAAAAACAGAATGTACCTGTCTTTGGACATTAATTATTTTTCATCGCTATGAGTTATCTGAAACTACCAGTGCTGGTAGTAGGATAGCCCCCATAGAGTGAGAACCAGTTGACTCAGAGGTGAACTTTAGTCTAGGAGACATAACTGTAGCTGAGGGCAAGCCACCTATTTTTAGACATCAAGATTTATTGGAACACAACCATGTCCATTTGTTTATTCATTGCTTATTATGTTAAATTATAGCATGAATAGATGTAACCTTATGCAAACCTAACATATTTACCATTGGGCCTTTTAAGCAAAAGTTTTCTGGCCCTAGTTATAGAAAATGCATAGGTTTCTATTGAAGCACAAATTTCCCCCTATATTGTATAGTGGTAAATAAAGAATTTGGAGACTAGATAAATCTAGATTCAAATCTTACTTGCATTACTTGATCAATGTATCATTTTAGTCACGTTATGTAAGATTCTAGATATTTATCTATTAAATAAGTATAAAATGTTTTCATTTATTAAATACATATGATAGTACCTTTCTCTTGTATAGTTATCATTAGGGTGAACTAAAATAGTAGGTATAATGAGCCTAGTGGAATTAGATTTTTTTTTAAAAATGGTAAAGGATTTAAAAATGTTAATTTCTAGTTCATCATTGTCTAAGAGAACTTATCCTAGGGCCAAAACTACCTTTAAACTAATAGCCTGAAATTACTGAGCTTCTCAGCAAGAAGAATTGGCCATTCATGCTTCCTGCAATGGAATCTAGCCACCATGCTCTTCTCTCGGACAATAAAGACAGGCTGGTGTGTCAGCCAGCACACTGAACTGGGAATTAGGAGATCAGAGATCCAGCCTGGTGAACTTGGAAAACTCTCAAACCTCTTTGGTTGTCAATTACCTTATCTCTAAAGTGAAATGTGAGCTAGAGGCAGAGAACTGCTGAGGTCTTTCAAAGATCTGAAATTCTGTGAAATGATGCCATAATAGCCTCTTTCTCCTATCATTTTATAGCTGAAAGAGTAAACTTCGGGGTAAACAGAAAAGATGACTGGAAATTACAGTGATATAGAAGGCAGTTATTATTTTTTTTGGCATGATGCTATTGCTTGCTTCTTATATTTTATAATAGGTATTCCATTAGGCAGAATATAATGTCTGATATATTCTTTGATATCCATCCATTCTGCTCCTTGCAGAATGAATAGAATTCTGAACACAGTGGCACTTAATTAATACCCAAAGAAGATGGAAATAATTCTTTAATGATTATTATCATTAACTGTTCCTTATAATTTCCCTGGGAAGCCATGTCAGTATAATTGCTTTGGTTTTGCAGGTGAGAAATCCGAAGCCCAGAGAGGGTAAAGCCACATGACCAAGGTCACACAGTTAGTAATTAACAGAACTGAGAATAGAAGTCAGCATCCCCAAGTCCTGGGATTTTATTCAAACAAAATTATTACCGTAGCCTGCCAAGGGACCAGGGGCCTTGGGGAAATATACTTTCTTGATAAGACCAAAGGGTTTAAATTGTCTCTCAAAAGCACTGAACAGAGTGGGCTCCTGGGAAGGCATTTACTTCTCAGACATTAATATATTAGCTCAGAACTTACGATGATCTCCATATGAAATGTCCTTGTGGTTCTAGGCAACTTGCTACCATGGCTTTCTAATCAGTGGGTGAAATGTCCAACCTTAAAAACATACCCTAGCAATGAGTTGCAAGTGCTGATAAGAAAGTAGGTGACATAGGAAATATGATTTATTTTATTCACTTATCCAAAAAATATTTAGTGATTGCCTATTACCTGCCAGTCAGTGATATAGACATTAGGAGTATAGCCAAGAACCTAAATTCTTCTCCTGATGGACTTTGTAGTCTGGATACAGAAAATCAATAAATATAGGCAAAGTTTAAGGCACTTTCTATTTTTATATACAGTAATCACAAAAGGCCTTTCTAAGGAGGTGGCATTTGAAAAGAAGCCTAAATATAGTTAGAAAGTGATGCTGGAAGAGAAGTAGTTGGTGGATTCAGTGTGCCCCAAGTCTTCAAGATATCACCTGCTCAGGGTGTTTGTGGTATAGCTATTGTAGTAGGCCAGTAGGAATGAAATCTGGTGAGTGAAGGGGACAGTGTCAGAAAGAAACATGTTGGAGAGAAAGCAGCAGGTTCAAAAGCCATGATAATGACTTTGAATTATATCCCAGTGAGAAGAGGAAGCTCTAATTTATATTTTACATTGTTACTCCAATGGAGCTATGAAAAATGGACCACAGTAGGTAGAGGGTGAGAGAAGAGAGAAGTTAGAGGGCATTGCAGTAGTTGAGGTGATAAATTATAGCGTGGTTGTTGTGGAAGTGATGAATAAAGTTTGGAAGTGGGATATGTTTTGGAGATAAGACCAATGGGTTGGATGTTGAGTGTGCAAGAGTCACAGAATTTCAAGTTTTTTGCCCCAAGAACCTAAGTGACTAGTGATATAATTTATTGAGCTAGAAAACACACAGCAAAATTTCAGTTTTAGACAAGTTAAAATTGAGATGATTATTTGAAATCTGAGTGAAGTTATTTCACAGGTAATAGATGTTGTGAGTTTGTAGTTCAGAGGGAAAGTGGGACTAAACACTTTTTTAAGTAATTAGTATAAACATGAAATCTAAAGCTACAGAACTGGTCAAGACCACACCTAGGAAGGAAGCAAAGATGGAGCTTGGGGCACTGTAATATTTAGGTGATAGGCAGTAGAGGAAGATCCATATAGTAAACAGATGGAGGAAAAGCAGGCTAGTATGGAATCTCAAGAATGGATGAAGAGTCTTTTCAAAAGAGGGCAAGATTGCCCATGTCAAATGCTATTGAGGAACTGAATTAGAAGCAGACTATAATTGGCTGTTGGATTTGGTAACATGGACATTAATAACAAGATACTTGATGACTTGACAAAAATTGCTTAGTAGGAATATAGGAATGAAAAGTTTCTCAGAAAGCATTCAAGAAAGAATTGGAGGAGAAATATTGACAAAAGATAATTTAATTTTTTTTTTGAGATTTCCCAAAGAAAGGATCAGAGAAATGGGGCAGTAACTAGATGGTGATGTCAAGTAAAAAGTAATTTATTTTTTAATGTAGGATATAGTACGCCATGTTTGAGTTATGATGGGAATAATGTAATAAATGATATTTTCAGGGACAAGGGAATGATGGGGATAATAAACAGTAACAATTTTGTCTTCTTGTATGGTACACTTGTTAAATGATTGATCCTAAGAAGACAGTTCTGTTTTCTGTTTTCACCATGAACACTCAAAATATAAGTATCTAGAATAGAATAGAAATTAAGTTTTTTCTTATTTAGAGGTAATAATTTCTATATTCATAGCATACTGCAATGAAAATGAACAAAGGGAAGTTATAATTGCTGGAGTAAAAGCTGTGTAGGATCCAGAGCACAGTTTGATGAACTGACTTTAGATTCCAGACATAATTCACCCATTCTCTTGTGTGATGGACAATACAACCCTTCAGGAATATCTGATGACAAACAGAGGCAAGTTGATAAACCTAGAAGCGTGAGGATATGGAAGCTATGTCCTGATTGGAGATTTCTGTGAAATGAGAAGCAAAAGCTGGAAAGAAGGGAAAGTGATTTGAGTGGGAAAATGAAGAATTGGTAGGAACCTCTGAAGGCCCACTTGAGGTTGGTGGTCATAAATTTAAAGTGAGATCAGCCAGCATATTTTTGCGTAGTACAATACTAGGGGTTTCTGTTGAAATCTTTAAAAATGAATTCCCACTTTATCTTTTCTTGTTTACTGCCATCCAACATAATATCTTTAGGCAAGGAGGACAGGATTTTATTTACATGAGAATTGGATGATTAAATTAGGCAGCCCACATCCACTCTTCTTTCTGGAAGTAAATAGATGGTACTTAAGCCAATTGGTTGGCTTCAATTGAAGAGTTTTTGGATATATTGTTCCTTCTAGAGATATGCATGTTAACACACTTTCATTTTGTGTTAAAATGTCAGTTAAAATATAAGGACATAAAAATAATGTGTTCCTGTCAACTAGTGATAATCTCTAGTAATTTTCTAATACATTTCTTTCTAGGAGTATCTAGATTAATAGATTTATTTCTCTCCCAATGGGGCCATACTTTTAAAAGTTGTACTATCTTCTTTTTTCATGTAATAACATATTTCCTAAATGTCTTTCAATGTCATTCTTCTAGCATGTCTTTTTAATGAATTCGTTTCTATGATATTCCCAATCAATTGTTCACAGTTCCTTCATGGACCTGACAAATTGATTCTAAAGTTGAAATGGAAGAGACAAAGTATAAAAATATCTAAGAACATTTAAAAAAAAAAGTATTGACAACAAAAAAGTATATATCTTTTACCTTACCAATATGCCCTTTTTAAGATATGTTTTATAGTAATATTAATACTTTTGCAAAATGACATTTGTATAGGGAAACTTACTGAAGCATTCCATCTAATAATTCAAACTTAGAAATCACTCACATATTTTTCAATAGGTGGACAGGTAAATAAATGATGATGTATTTAATTTAAAGGACATGACTCTAGTAAGAAAACAAAAACATCTATTTCCATTATAGGGCTTTTTTTTTTTTTTTTAAAGAGACAACTTAATGAGAAAATGTACATAAATTTCAGGCATAGTTTCTGGCAGACTGAATACTGGTAAGCATTTAATATATATGTGTTATTCAGATTATTATTATTATTGTCTTAGCTATTATTGTTTACACTTGATTCCCAATATGTAGCACAGTGCTTATTACATATGAATTGCCTCCCAGATATTTGTTTAATGAAGGAATAGATGAATTAAGAAGCCTTGCAAGATAGAGGACTCTCTAACATATTCTTTCACCTTATTAATCCTGGACTTCGCAACAGAGCTCTCCATTTTGTGTGAATCGTTTGGGGAAGCCACGTTCTTCTCCACAACAAAAGGTACTACCAACAGGGCGATGTGTCCACCTCTGAGGACCTCTTCTGTCATCTCAGGGAGAAGAGCAGATCTGATCACGTTTCATTTCTATATCGATAAACAGTGATCATCTGAAACCCCCTCCGCACCCTCCTATGAGGAGATGACAGCTTCAGAATCCTTGGAAGCATTTCAGGCATTGATTTTTTTTTTTTTTTCCTTTCCTTTTAATGCTGGCCTTCCTGAGAACTCAGCGACTTCACTAAGTGAAGGAACGCAGGAACTCTGGCCACAAAATTGAAGGAAAGCCACGGGTTCCTTTCATACCCACTGCTAGAGCACAGAGCCAGCAGACAAAAGGCTGACCCCCTGCTGCCTGAAAGTGATCATTTCTGAGCAGCGGAGAGCCTCTGGTGCTAGCTCTAGCTCTGTATGTTTGTTGTTCTTAAGTTCCCGTGTGTGTGCCGTTTGATTTTCATAGTTGCAGGGTTCTTTGATTTGACGCAGGGCGAGCCCAGAGTTGTCTTTTAGGAATAAATTACAATTTACCGAAGGCTTGCTTTTTCTCAGCCGAGTATGTAGGTACTCGATTGAACTTAAAAATGGGATTTTTTCAAAACCTAGTAAAGGAAAGATGACCCAGTTCTGCTCTGTCCTCTCGACTCCTGAGTCTCAGCAATTTGGGAGGTGAAGCGGAGAGTGTTTTGAGCAAGTGTATTAGGGAAACTTTGGAAATTTGGAAGGAGAATGAATGGAAAGAGAGCGAATTTAGGAGGGAGGTCTCAGCTGCGCCTCATTTCGTTTCTTCAGTGCCTTTTGGCCACCCGGCCTCCTGGGACTGCTGCTGTCTCCACTCTGCCTCTTTGGCTCATTACAGCCTCCGGGTAGAGTGAGGACACATGCTTTTTATGCTCAGCCAAGATAAGCTGTAGTTTTCCAAAAGGAATGTTTAGAGAAAAAAAAGGAAAAAAAAAAAAAAAAAAAGAGGACCTAAAAGAAAACAAATCTCTCCCCTGAAAAAAATATAAAAAACATGGAGGAAAATTGCAGCCATAAATTGGCTTGGTGGCCATGCATTAGCAGGGATACAAGCCTTATTTTTATTTTTTATTTTTTGATTGATTTTTTACAGAGAGAAGGGAGAGGGATAGAGAGCTAGAAACATTGATGAGAGAGAAACATCGACCAGCTGCCTCCTGCACACCCCCCACCGGGGATGTGCCCGCAACCAATGTACATGCCCTTGCCTGGAATCGAACCTGGGACCTTTCAGTCTGCAGACTATCACTCTATCCATTGAGTCAAACTGGTTTCGACGGGGACACAAACCTTTAATTTCTTCTCTCTCTTTACCTGAAACATCTGCCCTTATCTCAACCCTGTGTTTGCTCTGAGCTTTATAAGAACCCCCTGTGAGCTATTTGCCCAGTTCAGTTCCTTTTGAAGCCACGTGGCCGGGATGGTAAGTGTGATCACCCTTAGAGCCTTGATGCTGTATGTGATGCTTCTTCATTGTCCTTGATGAAATCCGAGGTTCACTGTATTCTACCTGTGTGGTCTTCCCAGGCCATACTTCCGCGAAGTAAAATAGACTGCAATTCTAAAATCTACCTCAGAGGGCTGCCGTAAGTATTGTTTATACCATCTGTGGTTATTATTAGAGAGCATGGTACAATGTAGAATCTCAGGAAAATGGTAGATGTATGTCATTACCATGGCTAATTGGGAACATCCATCTCTTTCAATGGCTGAGCTCTCACACCCACTGGAATGTTTCAGTTTCCAGCTTCTACTTTTCAAAGTGTCTGTCAAATTATTATGAATCACTTCTACATCATTCCTGTTCCTTGTATGTCATTTCCAATTATAGTTCTTCCTGACACTGTAGGTACTCCATGAGGCAACATCTGGAAAGTTCCTTCCACAGAGGTGCAGAGTAGGCATTTAATTTGTTCCTTTCAGCAATGCTTCCTGTTTCCCATCTTCTCAGCAATGCTTAGTGATTCCCAGCTTTCACATTGGTGAGGAGTCAGCTGCTTATCAGAGCTGAAAAGGAAAACAAGCATGTCTAGTCAAAGTCTAGATAAGTTCTGCTGTCCTTCTTCAGGCTTCATTGTCCAACAGTGTCCAGTAGTCTAATCCACATTCAAATGTCATGCTTCTCTATTCTATTGGCATTAACTGAAATACCAATGTAATAAGCAAGTGGTCAGCATACTCATCAATCAACAGAGCCAGATATCAACAGTACAACAATTTAAATTTCTTTTGAGAGCCAAGTTTTTTAAACTTCTTCTAACGCCACTTCTTAAAAATAGACTCTCCCAGGCCGTGGTATTTTGTGGAAGAGCTACACTCAAGGGGCCAAAGAGCCGCAGGTGGCTCGAGAGCCACAGTTTGCCGACCACGGTTATAAGCCGTGTTCCATACTCTTATTTTTAGTTGGGCACCGGCTGTGCTAGGCTTGAGCAGTAGTGAACAAGTCTAGAAGACGAAACTCAAAAGATTTGCAATTTCAATAATAGAACGAGGTGAAGGCCAGCACTAAGTTTAGAACCATGTGACAGATCGAAGCCACTGATGGGCAGAGCAGGATGTCATAGTGGAGCCGAGGTCAAGAGAGAGGAAGCAGTCATCAGGGAAAAGGAGACATTTGTATAAACAGAGTGTATATAACAGGGAGAAGGTTGCTGAAAAAGACCACGAGTCTAGGCTTCAGATCAACATTTACTCTTTCCCATTCCCTGGGCATATGATTATAAGAAAGTCATTTCATCCCATAGATTGCATTTCCCTCCTCTATAAAATGGCAATAGTATTTATCTTACCTACCTTCCAAGACTCTGGTGTTATATATATATATATATATATATATATATATATATATATATATAGTAGAGCATTTGATAAACAATTGAGAGTACTGTGTACATATAAAAGTAAAATTAGCCTTTGGTTTGAATTCCACATGATATATTTTGTTTGCTCAACATGTGGCATTCAACCCATGGGCTATAGAAAGTGTCCATTTCCTTGAAACACAAGGACCCAGAACCTCTTGGCTAGTGTCCATGTATAATAACACGCTGGGCATTTGGGTTTGTAACCTGTTATAAGACAGTCAGATTCACCCCACGCCCCCACGCTCAGGATCCAGACTTGACAGCCCAGAATATGATTAATCAGGACACAGGGCTCAGGAATCAGCTCTCCACATCTGGAAGATCTGACAAAATCTTTGCCACCAGAGTCACAGAGCAGTGATACAGGGGGTGTCCTGTCAGTGGGGGCATGGACATATCATTATGTAGAACAATGCTTTATCTCAGCTGACCTGCCACTGGACTGTTGACTGCATATCAATGTGGCACACTCACTGAAGAGCCTGGATAAATGCTATGGCTAAGGTGTTCTGAGAGCAGTGGGTAGCAGCTAGAAAGTGAGCTCTATCCACCGCACGCTCAGCTTGAAGACAAATGCTGTTCAGGGAACAGCATCTATTTGGCTATCTCTGTGTCTTTTTACCTGCGCTTCAGTAAGTCACAGTGGCTTCTTTTCTTTTTACTGTATGCTTTTTTTTTTCTGCTTCTCCTTCAGTTCTACGCTGATGGTTAGCATATCCCTAAGATGGGATAGTAATTGTTTTAGTAGTTTTTAAAACAATGTGTTATTTTAAAAATATTTTTTTTACTGATTTCAGAGAGGAAGGGAGAGGGAGAGAGAGGTAGATACATCAATGATGAGAGAGAATTATTGATATGCTGCTTCCTGCACACCCCACACTGAGTAATTACCCCATACTTGGGATCAAGCCCACAACCCTGGAATATGCCCTGACATGGAATCAAATGGTGACTTCTTGGTTCATAGGTTGACGCTCAACCTCTGAATCATGCACCTATTTTTTTTTTTTAAGATAACAATTTTTCTCTTCTCCTTTCTCAGTAGTTTAGAATATACCTGCCTCCTCCAGAACCTCTCTTCTCTCAGAACCAGTTCTCCCTCAACAGGTCTCTGATGTCATTCACGGATTGTACCAAAAGGCATCACTTTCTTGCACCTACATTAAGTCACCTCCCCCAGGCACCAGTATCTTTTCATGGCTGTGATTGAAATACCCAGCAAGAATGTTAGAATCATATACAGCCTCAATCATACTCCACCTCTGCTGTGTAATTAAAGGGCAGGCCCAAGTTTCATTTAGTTAACTCTTTTTTTAAAATATATTTTATTGATTTTTTTTTTTTACAGAGAGGAAGGGAGAGGGATAGAGAGTTAGAAAGATTGATGAGAGAGAAGCATAGATCAGCTGCCTCCTGCACACCCCCTATTGGGGATGTACCTGCAACCAAGGTACATGCCCTTGACCGGAATTGAACCTAGGACCCTTGAGTCCACAGGCCAATGCTCTATCCACTGAACCAAACTGGTTAGGGCTCATTTAGTTAACTCTTCTAAGCTAACTTTTTTCCTTCCTTAAAATATCAGTTACAGGGACAGGGAACAGTAAACCTTGTTACACTTGGTTACCTTCACAGCATTAAAATGTCATGGATTTCTGGGTACCTGCTGAGACTGTGACCAATCAGGTGTTCAGGTTTCAGGGTGCTTTGCAGACCTGGTGACCTTAGACTTAGGAAGGAGAGCACAGGAGGTGCCCTAGATTAAGACACGTACTTTAAACCACATCGATCAGAGGGTTTTTGCATGCATAGCTTCCTTATAGGAAGCAAGGGCAATGGTAGGGGAGTAATAACTAGTTTTATTCATACACCAACTACTCTTCACCAATGCAATATTTGTAAAATGCTCCTTTTCTTCTAAGAAGAAAACGCTCTTTGAGTCACAAATCAGCTTCTCCGGGGAGTGTGCTGTGAGATAGAAGTTTGTATGATGAGTTTATTAGGAAATGCTCTTGAGGGCAATACAGCTGGAATAGAAAAGAAGGAAGCAGGATTTGATGGAAGGAAAGTTTGGCTACGATGCAATCTCAATGCAATTTTTTTTCCAGTTACATTGATAGAAATGGCTGAGATAGCAGTTCAGAGTTTTCTTCCACGCCAAGGGTGAAGGTCAGGCCTTTATACCTCATGTTGAACAGCCATTGGTTGGGTTTAGCTCTGAAAGGTGGCTTAATCTTCAAAGAGGCAATTTTATTTGGTCCAGAGCAATTTGGGGCAAAAAAAAGCTGGATGAATCATATACTTTATGCTTTTTCTTAGTACAGACCTTTCCCCTTTCAAACCACTCAGATCTCTACATGGACTGTCCTCTTTTGCATAACGCTTTACATTTCACATACATGATCCCAGACATTCCCTCCCCATGATATATTTTGAAGCTGGTGAAGTAGATATTAATCCCCACCTTAAAGAAAGAGAAAAAAAAGACATTTTCAGCCTTTCCAATCACTCCTTCCTTGGGTAGCCTTCGACAAATTATAATCCATGTGAGATTTAGCTTCCTTTTCAGCACAATGGGGCAAAAATAACTTACCTGCCTAATGTTTCATCCCAGCTTTCGGATGTATGGTTGTGTATTCCACACAGACTTATGTTTGCTAAGTGGAGGAGCCAACCACTGCAGTCCTGCCCTGTGGGCTCGGGCTCCAGGGTTCTTCCTGCTGTCCAACACTGCCCTGGGGGGCTGAGGTCAATGGTGAAACTATGCGCTGAGCTTTCAGAGACAACAGCATGGGAGAGAACTAGAATGCAATCTGAGAAAACGTCCCCAGTGGACAGGTGCCCTTGAAGTGTTTGGAATCACATGAATAACAATGAGCGATGTTTCTCTGTTATGTGTGTCCTGGGATTTTTTGTTTCCTTCCAGATAGAATGACTTGTGCTCCTAAAGTGAAATGACATGGAGCAGGCTTGGCAGAATTCCATGCAACACTGGTGCCTGGCTTTTTTAAGCCAATTGTTCGCACAAACCTTTACTGGGATATAAATGCTCTTCTCTAACTTTAGCTTCATCTATTAGTGAAAGGCAAAAGCATGGTATCTAACTCAAGGGTCTGTCATTCTTGGATTACATTCCCAGTCCCTGGATACTCCAGTTACATTCCTTATAGAGTGGTTTGCAGAACCACTCTATACCTGTGGGTAGCAGCTTTTCTCCCTAGCCACGGGGGTGATGCTTAGCTTACCAATTTTCTTGCAATTTCAGCCAACACTTATTGCCCAAGCAGATTACTGGAAAATGATGGGCTAGAGCTGACCCAAGTCAGACCTCATCAGCATTCAGCAATACAGTTCTAAGGTGAGTGAGAAAAAAAAGGCAAAACACGTAGAAAAGGCTTCTGATCAAAGAGAAGCAGGGAAGCAGAAAATAAGAACATCTCCAGGTGTGGGGTTTTTTTTTGGCCCCAATTTCATGTTTCTGACAAGCCGTGTATTACAACAATGCGAGGCTTCTTGATCTGCCTATGTGTGCCTTTTCTGATACTGTAGTTCTGACATATTGGGAAACCTGGCTGTGTCACATGTAAACTTTAGTTTTAGAGAAAGGAAGAAAAACTATGCATCAGGAGGATCCATTTAAAGGAGAGAATGCTCTGGCTCCCTGATGTGAAGGCGATGGCAGAAGGCAGGAAGGAAGAGGAAGCAGTTTTGCTCTGCCGGGGTCCTTGACAACCATTCTGGGAAGCTGAGGTTATGCATCGCCTCCCAGATTGGATGGGGACTTTTTTGGATGCAGCCTGTTCATCGTTCATTCCTTGTCTTGGGTACTTCTTTCTTAAAATCTTCACTTTTGATGTTTAACTTCCCTTGAGGATATTTATTAAAGTATGATATTGCTTTCAATTAAATTCTTTTGTTTTGTTTTGTTAATCCTCCCCCGGGAATATTTCCCCATTGATTTTTAGAGAGAGTGGAAGGGAGCGGGAGAGACAGAGAATGATGTGAGAGTGACATGTGGATCGGTTGCCTACTGCATGTGCCCCAACCAGAGATTGAGCCTGCAATCAAGGAATGTGCCCTTAGCCAAAATTGAACCTGAGACCCTGCAGTCCCTGGGCTGATGCTCTACTGATTTAGCCAAACCAGCTAGGGCTAAATTGCATTATTTAATACATCAGTGTACTTTATTTGTAGTCACAAATATTACTGAATGATGCATTTCCCATCATTTGGAAGGAGCCAATGTGTTCTAGTCACAATAAATTCCGAGTTTCGCTTTTGTCCCCTCCTACTGTGCCATAGTCAAGGGAGCTGAAGTGAAATCATCAAAGATCAGCCTCAAGTTCTGTCACCTTTTTTGGGCACAGGAGCTGGTCAGTCAAATTAATTAGAATGAGAATCTAAAAGCATTTAGAAATGGGAATGAGGTTTGAAGTGAAATTATGAGGACACCCTGGTTTCTAGGGGTGTGTTACCATGGCCTTAGTTAACATGAACTGGTAATAATAGCTTCTGCTTTAAGGTCGGTGTCCATTTTTTGGAATGGGAGAGACACATTAGAATTTCCCTGAATATATTGTAATTGACAGTGTGGTGAAAGTAAGCAATGATCATTCAAACAGCAAAAATCCTTTAGCCTCAGTTTCCCATTAAGCTGATAAATCATAACTACCCACTGTCTGTAATATTTATAGCAAAATATCTAACAACAAACAGTATTCTCTGACATAAGATTTTAACAACAGGAGAAGCTGGAGGTGGAATACATGGAAAGTCTGTACTATCGCTGCAATTCTGCTATCATCTAAAAGCATTCTAGCCGAAACCGGTTTGGCTCAGTGGTAGAGCTCATTCAGGTCTGCGGACTGAAAGGTCCCAGGTTCGATTCTGGTCAAGGGCATGTACATTGGTTGCGGGCACATCCCCGGTAGGGGGTGTGCAAGAGGCAGCTGGTCGATGTTTCTCTCTCATCGATGTTTCTAGCTCTCTATCCCTCTCTCCTCCTCTCTGTGAAAAATCAATAAAATATATTAAAATAAATAAAATAAAAGCATTCTAAAATTTAAAAAATAAAAGTGTATTTAATCAAACAAATACAACATCCTCTCTTCTGTATCTCTATTTTCATCAATCCCCACTCATCACCCCAACTACTATGGTCTGAGTCACTCAGAACTGAATGGAAATGACTCTGTAACATGACCAATAAACCCACATTGAGAAATCCAGTGATCACTGTTAGTCCCCTCTCCTTTAACCACTCAGTCATGTGGACCACTTCCAATCACTCCTTGTGGAAACATTTACAAAGGAAGAGACTGCTGTTCTCTTTATCCGAAACAGAAAGCTGACTGTGTCGTGTGCTGCATAAGGGAGAACTCTATTTGAAAAGCACAGTATTTTTTTAATACTCTGCAGAGGCTGGGGAGGATTGGAGTGCAAGGACAGATTTTCAAAAGAAAATATTTAGGGAATAGCTAAGTTTGGAAGATTGTTTTACTAGAATGAGGCTGGTTACCACCCGACTGGTGTTGCTTAGTAGTTCCACCCAGCCAGTGTTGCTCAGTGGTTGAGCCTGGACCTAACAACCAGGAGGTCATAGTTGATTCCCAGTCAGGGCACATACTCCAATTGCGGGCATGGTCCCGAGTGGGGGGGCTTGCAGAGAGCAGCTGATCAATGATTCTCTCTCATCATTGATGTTTCCATCTTTCTCTCCCTCTTCCTTTCTCTCTGAAATCAATAGAAACATATATTTAATAATATATAAATGAATAAATGTGTGGTTACCAAAGCCAGTTGTCATTATGTAAGTCATGTCACATGATTATCATTTTTTGTGTGTAGTAGAAATACCTAAGATCTAGTCTCTTAGGAACTTTGAAGTTATAATATTGCATTATTGTCTATAATCACTATACAGTACATGAGATCTTCAGGATTTATTTATCTATTAGTTCCACACTTGTCCCCTTAAGCAACATCTCTTCGATTTACCTACCCCCTAGCTTCTGGTAACCACAAGACTACTCTATTTTTAATTAGTTCATTTTTTTTTTTTTAGATCACACATAACTGATATCATAGAACATTTCTCTTACTCTGTCAGAGTTCCAAATGGCATGATTTCTTTCTTTCTCTTGGCAGAATAATATTATATATTGTCTCATAATCTTGGCCTTTATGAATAATGCTGTGACATATGGATATCTCTTTAATTTCTTATTTTTATTTTCTTTGAATATACCTTAAGTGGGATTGCTGGGTTATAAGTTAATTCTATCTTTAATTTTTGAAGACCCTCCATACTGTTCTCTATAGTAATTTACATTCCTACCAACAATATACAAGGGTTCCCTTATCTTCACATCTTCTGATTTTTTGTTTTGTTTTTTGTATATTTTTTGTTTTCTGAATGATAGCCATTCTACCAATATGAAGTTATATTTCATTATGAATTTAATATGTATTTCCTTGGTGATTAGTTATACTGAGCATCTTTTCGTGTGCTTGTTGACCATTTGGATATCTTGTTTGGGAAAGTATCTATTTAGTTGCTCTGACCACTTACTGATTTTATTTATTTATTAATATATTTTATTGATTTTATACAGAGAGGAAGGGAGAGGGATGAGAGAGAAACATCTATCAGCTGCCTCTTGCACACACCCCACCACTGGGGATGTGCCTGCAACCAAGGCACATGACCGGAATCAAACCTGGGACCGGAATCAAACCTGGGACCCTTAAGTCTGCAGGCTGATGCTCTATCACTGAGCCAAACCGGTTTTGGCCCACTTACTGATTTTAATTGTTGTCCTTGTTTCTGAGTTGTTTATGTATTTTGTTGTTGTTATTGAGTGGTTCCTTATATGTTTTAAACATTCAATGAGGGAAAGATAGTCTCTTCAACAAAAAGTGTTGGGAAACTGAATAAACACATGCAGAAAAATGTAATTGGTCCCCTATCTTATGTAACTAAAAAAATTAACACAAAGCAAATTAAAGATGTAAGCGTAAGATTTGATAGCATAGTGACCTTAGAAGAAAATACAGGGAAGAAGCTCCTTGACATTGGTGTGGGCAATGACATTTTTGGATATGACATTAAAAGCACAAGGAACAAAAGCAAAAATCAACAAGTGAAAGTACATCAAACTAAAAAGCTTCTGCACAGAAAATAAAACAATAAAAAAATGAAAAGTCAACCTATGGAATAAGAGAAAAGATTTGCCAATTATCTATTATATAAAGAGCTAATATCCAAAATGTATTTAAAAACTCATACAACTCAATAGCAAAACAATCTGATTAAAGAATGGTAGAAAGACTAAACAATTTTTTGAAAGAAGATATCAAAATGGCCAACAGGTACATAAAAATATGCTTAGCTATGGAATAATTAAGTCTGATGTAGTATTGCTTTGGAAGGGAGGGAGGTTCTCAATACATATTGGTGAAATGAGCAAATGGATGGCTTAATTTATCATCTACACATAGAGTATTCTCTCTCTCTCTTCCTTTTTCTCCCTCTCAATATTTCTTTCTCTCCTCTGACCTAGACAGTTCACACTTGCATATATTGCTGCCTTTTAAACTATACTACCAGAGTGTCCTAATGGAATTTCAAACTCAATTTATTCAAAATTTAATTCATTACTTTCCTACTAAACCACACCTCCTCCAGTGTGCTCTCTCCTAATAAATGACCATATTTTATACTTGATTATGCAAGCTAGAAACCTGAGAGTTATCTATGCCATTCCTTTCTCCATGATCTATCACATCTGAACTCCTGCCATTCTGAATGAGTGGAATCTCTTCATTTTACTCCACCTACATTATCCACAGCCATGCCCAGGCTTCTATCATTTTCCAGCTGGGCAGATGTCCTTAGCTTATCTTTTGATTTGATCTTTTCTCCTCTCTTGTATTGGTGCTCCCCTCTGCAGTAAAGCTGAGACACAAAAAATATAATTATGTCACCTTATGAATATACACATACCACTAAAACATTTAAATAGTTTCATTGTCCTTATTATAAATACTAAATCATCACTGTAGCCTCCATGGCCAGGCATAGTCTGGCCCTTGTCTACTTTATCATCTTCATCAAGTGCTAACTTGGCCCTGGCTCTCTTAATTCTAGACGTGGAAGTCAACTCTTGTTTTGTAAAAGCTTTATGCCCTTTCTGGCTTGAAGTTTCCACACATGCTTTCCTCCTGTCTGAAATGCTCTCCCTTTCCACCATTTCTGAATTGCTATCTGCTTCAGAGCTTGGCTCAGGTATTGATCTTTAGAAAATCTTTTAGGATTCTCCAAACCTGGTCAGTGTCACCAGATAGGCTCTCATAAAATCTCTGCATTTCTCTGCATAATCCTTTAAAAAAAAGTAATTAAATAATTGGGCGATTGCTTTTGAAATGTTTGTCTTCCTACTAAAATATCAGTTATAAGAGGGAAGAGATGTCCAAACTTCATGGTAGTTATAATTTGAGCACCGCATCTAGGACAGCTTTTTTCCAATCGTGATAAAGAATTACTTCCCTTCCTTTAGCACACCTAGCAGTAAATTGATCATTAGTTAATTTTCAAATGCTCAGAGGTAGAATATGTATAAAATAATAAACTGCTGCATGCTATCATCACTTCGTGTAGTGTGCTGAGATAAGCCAGGGTATCAGGAAACTAAGAGCCGGAGAGAGCCTCTTATCTGAGAGGCTTTGGGTGAGGGCAGTGTCATAGGGTGAAATTAGAGTGATTACAGAGTGTTCTAATGGAAGACGCTAAGTGCTGATTGGGGTAGTTATCAGAATTACAAGTACAGATAAAACAAATATTAGTAAGGTGAATTACACAGCTGAAAATGTCTGCTAAGGGAATAAACTGGGCAAATTGATAAAATTCTCTTGGACAGAGCCTTCCAGAATATCTTGTAAAAGCTTCAGTCACTTTTCTTGCCAGCCATATTGAGATAAACACCTTATTTATGGTCATCTCCACACCCTCACCCAATTGTACTCTTAGTAGAAATACACAAATGTGATTTTGTGAAATTTCCAGAAAGATTGTAGAGATACGTATTGGGAGACAAAATATTGTACTTGTCTCTGAAATGTAAGAATACTAGTAGCATGATAGGATTAAGTTCAGCCCTTCTAACAGAGAATCAAAATAATAATGTCTTAAACAATACAACAAATTTTAAAAAGTGTAATATATTTGCACAAGCGGCTCAGATCTGAATTAGATTTTACATGGTATTGGAATCCATGGCTAGCACTTGTTCTTCCATTTCCAGGCTTGCTCTAATCTCGGACCCCTCACAATCCATATGACAGACTGTGGGAGGGGCACACGGGAAGGAGAGACCATGGTGTAGAAAGTGCATACATCCCTTTTGCTCACTTCCCATTGGTCAGAACTTAGTGGTATCCAAAGCTGGCTCCACGGGTGGTTAAGACATTCACTCCTTATCTTGAATGGTCATGTGCCTACTTAAAACTTGGGATACCATTACTATGAAAGACAAAGAAGAACATTTTACCATATGTGAAAAAGAACCATGCCTATTATAGTAAGTAAATCTACGTAATCTCATCCAATTTTCACAAACTTCTCACTCATTTTTTTTTTTTAATGGAGTTAGTTTTCAGGGGAAATATGTTTTGGGATACTTTAAAGAAACCAACAGTAAGTAAAAATATTGATAACTAAGCTCAGCATGAAAATGAATAGAAATTCTTAAATAAGAATAGTGATGATTAGCTACAAAGGAGTAACACAAGTCAATTGAGTTTTTGTGCTTTTCTGGATACAAACATTTTTGAATACAGACTATGCATGCTGTAGGCTCCTTTTTGTTTTCTCCATGCATCCTGAGTGGCTTGTGTTTTACTAGTTTATTCTGGCTCTATCCATGGCACGCACTGAATTAGGGAGAGAACTGTCTTTGATCTCATCTGTGGCACCTCATTACACATCCCTGAAGCTCACATGTAGAACACATTCAACCTTCTTTGATTCCTCTCAAAGACATAACTCACTCAAAGCATTAATGTATATAGCAGGATTTACTGATTTTTTTTTTGAATGCTGTGTGTGGTCATGTTATACATTCATATTGAAGACAACGAAGTATTTATTATCAGCTTAATTGATTAAAGTGTCTCTTTAAAATCTCTGCCAACTTCATCTTAAGACTCCCCTCTCCCTTTTTCTTATTTCTTATCTATAATAATTTAGCTTCTTCTATTCTTTTTTCCCCCCTCTTATATCTGCTTACATGAAAGTATCATTTTAAACATAGGTAGTCTTAACTAACTTTGGGAATGAGATATGAAGTATTGGTGTGTTCCATCTAGTAGAAATATAATGTGAGCTATGTATTTAGCATTTCCTCATATTCACATTAACAAAGTAAAAATAAACATATGTAACTAATATTAAGGTATATTTTATTTAACCAAATAAATATAAACTATTAGAATTCCAGGATGTAATCCCTATAAAAGGATTGAGAAATCTGATATTATTTTGTACTAAATATTTAAAATCTAGTGTGTATTTTAAACTGCTAGCACTTCTAAATTCAGGTGTTACATTTGCATTGGATATGCTTGATCTCTATTTAGAATTCATAACATTTATAATTGAAAGGTTAAATTTCTATACTCAAGTCATCCCCCACAGAAAATCTAATCATTAAATTGATTACCAAAAATAATTTACCTTTAATATCACATCTGCATTGATAAAACTTGTTCATCTTTTATAGGAGTGTTGATTTGACTTTGAAACAAAAGCATATCAGCTTTAATACTACATCTGTTCAAATTAAGTAAAATTTATAACTCTTGTGTCAACTTGGGATTACTAACATTAAACTCAAAGAGGCACTCGATAAATTGAAGGACAATTCTAAATCTGAAAATATGGATCAAGTCTTTTGCAGCTAATTTATATAGCACAGTCCATTATGTATATTGATTCATGTTAGAATAATTTTAAAATTAATATTATTGATTCATATTTTAAAGTCTTAATTTAAAAATAAACTGGTAACTTTCTAGCCAACTCACAAATAAAATCTTTCTTTGAAGCTTTAAATTTAGTTTGTTTATATGCAGTGCAAAAAAATTCTAATTCAAATTGCCATTTTTGTCTTTGCTTATTGAATATTTGGCAAGCAATTCTGTTTTGAGAAAACTTTAAATATTTTAAAAACTCTTCCATGGCTCAACCAATGAGTATTGGCAAAGGACTTAGCATCATTAAATATACTGTCTTCTACTTCTTTCAAAAGTTCCAAAAACTGGCTCTAATTTATATATTTCTAACACTTTTTACATTCTACTTCCAAAATCTAAGCATAAATTTTTCAACATGTATCTTACAGTAGAATTCAACAATAAGGGAACTATCACTCTCTTATTTAAAATCTCAAAAGTTCTGGGTTTTTAACCTAATACACAGCATGTTTCATAATAATTTGAAAAGGCTTTTTTTTCATATCTAGCTGAAACTCTCTTAGAATTATGTAAAGTATTCAAAATTAAGTATGCCCCGAGGTTGATATTTTATACTGCAAATTGACATTGTCTCATAAATTTGAAAGCCCATTGAGACCAAACATGCTCAAATAAATAATTTATTTTACCATCTCTTGATCTAAAAATGGCATTTTGTTTATGGGCAAGAATCCAAGGTGTATTAAAGCTGGACAATATAATAACCTGAGGTAATGTTAAAAAAGTTAATTCATACAGTTTTGGGGCATTTTATTTTTATTGTAGATGATCAAATTTTTAATGTTTTGGCTTTAGATAATATTTCTGATCAAATTTATTATGTCCATTTAACATTGTTCCTTATTATCCCTGAGATTGGTTTTATAAGTCATGCAACTTTTATTTTTTGTTCTGCTTCTGTTAATTTTAATTGTTATATTTATTTTTAAATTGAAAACTATATATATATACATATATATATATACATATATATATATATATATATATATATATATATATATATATATGTATATATATAAATAAATCTATCTACCTAATAAAAGAGTAACATACTGGCTGAAACCAGTTTGGCTCAATGGTAGAGCATCGGTCTGCAGACTGAAAGGTCCTAGGTTCAATTCTGGTCAAGGGCATGTACATTGGTTGCGGGCACATCCCCGGTAGGGGGTGTGCAAGAGGCAGCTGGTCGATGTTTCTCTCTCATCGATGTTTCTAGATCTCTATCCCTCTCTCCTCCTCTCTGTAAAAACTCAATAAAATAGCAGAAACCGGTTTGGCTCAGTGGATAGAGCGTCGGCTTGGGGACTGAAGGGACCCGGGTTCGATTCCGGTCAAGGGCATGTACCTTGGTTGAGGGCATATCCCCAGTGGAAGGTGTGCAAGAGGCAGCTGATCGATGACTCTCTCTCATCGATATTTCTAGCTCTCTATCTTTCTCCCTTCCTCTCTATAAAATCAATAAAATATATTTAAAAAAAAAAAAAAAAGAGTAACATGCTGATTACTGTACCTTCATGATGCCCACCAGCCAATCAGGAGTGAGTATGCAAATTAGCCCAACAAAAAAGGCGGGTAAATTTGCATATGGCCAGGGTTGGGGTGGGACGCTTGCATCATCACCATGGCAATGACACAGGGGTTCCACACCACCCCAGCTGCTCTGGACAGCATGGGAAGGTGGAAATGCAGCTCCAGCCAGAGCAAAGGCAGTGCCAGCAGCCAGGGGAAGGAAGACCCAGGCCCATTCTTGCACGAATCTTCATGCATCGGGTCTCTAGTAATTAAAATAATAATAAATAATTCAATTTCATTGCCAATTTAAATTTATATAGGTGCCACTGCAACTCTTACTATCTACATAAAATATTCAAATAAACATATTACAATGCTACATTAGTGTATTAAACAAGTCATTCTAACTGAATCGGTTCATAGATACCAAATAGATTGATGATAGATTTAAGTATAAAACTAGAAATGGCCCCAGCTGGTTTGGTTCAGTAGATAGAGAGTCAGTCTGTGGACTGAAGTGTCCTGGGTTCGATTCCATTCTAGGGCACATGTCTGGATTGTGGGCTCAATCCCCAGCAGGGGGCATGCAGGAGGCAGCTAATCCATGATTTTCTGTCATCATAGATGTTTCTAAATCTACCCCTTTCTCTCTGAAATCAATAAAAAATATTAAAAAAAAACAAAAAACTAGAAATGATCAATGTTTCCTGCATGTGCACTAATTATATATATAAAAGCCCAGCGAATGAATAGCAGAATGACCAGTCGACCAGTTGCTATAATGAGCACTGACCACCAGGGGGCATACACTCAATGCAGGATCTTCCCTCTGGTGGTCAGTGCGCTCCCACAGTGGGAGTGCTGCTCAACTGACTGGGATGAGTGGCGCTCTCACAGTGCACAAATCCCTGCAGGCCACACCCCCACCAGTGCACAAATCCATGCACTGGGCCTCTTGTAATATAATAACAACTCATATGATTCATAGCTCTACCAAAGTAATAAAATTTTGTAACACAAAAATATCTTACTTAAATTTTAAAATATAAATTTAAATTAAATTAAATGTTAAGTTTCTCTGTCTCACGAGCCATATTCTGATATTTAATAGCCATATGTAGTTGGTGGCTATTGTATTGGTAGGACATCTCTAGGTGATAAAATGACATCTCATCTCAAAGTTTAACACTCTGATTTCTTGCATTTCTTAATTGCAATAACTTTTAAGAAACATATTTCTCTGAATTGTATGCTGTGTCATATATTGTGTCTTCTCTATATTCTTCCTACCTAGCACATTGCCTAGGCCTTGGTAAATATTATGTGAATGAATAACCATAAACCTATACTTTGCCACTGTTTTATATTCTTTCCAATTGTAAAATTTCCATTATATTTAGAACAACTTTTTTGAAGAAAGAGAAATAATCCATTTAATTATTTATCATCTCTCATTTGTATGTGTTGGATAGTTTCACTTGATTTTTTAAAAAGCTTTTTAGGATGGCATTTAAATCACAAAAGTAGAGAAAAAAATGTTTTCTTACATCTCTAATTAGATATTTTAAATTTCCTTCTTCAGATTTTCTTTCTCTGTCACCAGTTAAATGTTCTTTTATTCATTTCACTCCAAACTCCATCCTAATCCTTCTATTCATCTCACTCCAAATTCCATTCTAATCCTTCTATTCATCTCACTCCAAACTCCATTTTTATGTTTTCTCTTAGACAGCCATGACTGTGACTACTGTACTTAGACAGGTGACTACATCTGTATGGCTGTCTATTTCCAAATTTTACACAAAGCTCTAGACTCACATTTTCAATTTCCTACTGTGCACCATCAGAGTTCACTCTGGTCCCTAACACTTAACACTGAAGATGTCCAACAATCTGTTCTCCATCATCTCTCCCAATCTACTCCTTATCTTTTACTCACTATCCCAGGTTATGGAATCACTGTGCACAACTTGCCCAATAGAGACTCTTGATTTATTTTCCTATATTAATTAAATCAGTTGCCAAATCCTATGTGGTCCCATTCATAGGACTTCAAATCCTGTTGCCTTTTTATGTTAAATGCCAGTGTCTGATCAAGATCCCCATTTTCTCTTTCCTCATGGTGACACTCCCCTTACTGATCTTCCTGCCACCGTTCCTTCCCATTTTAGGCCATCTCTCATATTCCCATATTGTCTAGAGGTTTATCTTTCTAAAAATCAGATGTGACTGTATATCTCCTGTGAATAAAACCTGGTTTTGCCTCCAGGTCTCTACATATTGAAGGATCTCTCAGCCTATCTTTCTGTACTTAGCTCATCTTTCCTCCCCTCCACTTGTACTCTTGCCTTCTCCTTCTATAGTGAACAATGGGGGGCTTTCTATTAATAAACCCAGTGGAATTATTTTATCAATCCTCCTACTACCTTCTGTAATGCCTTTATGTATATATCTTTGAGGAAATATATATATTTTCCTCTGCCGGGAATGGCTTTGTGCTTCATCTTCACCAGAGGAATCATTCAATAGCCCATTCAAGTGGGTATTCAGAGCATATCTGTAGTTGCCAATGTAGAAACACAGGTGTAAGTCTATCATTGTTTGGAAACAGTCTTTCTTTATTTGAGAAAGCTATTCTCTTCTGCAAAGCCTCTAGCTTCCAGAAGAAAAATATGTGGGAGGAAGGGGACAGTGCTGAACCACACAGGATCACACCTACCAATCCTGGTAATTAGTCTGGCCAGGCTCACACCCAGAATGGAAACAGCGCAAATCCTATGTCTGCTCTGATGCTTTCGTGCCAGCAGCCAGCCACGTTCTGTGTTCCCTTAACACACTGTTCATAGTTCCATGAAAGTGCATATTAGTATATAGTTTGCTAGTCGTTTGCCGACATGCCTACTGAAATGTGATTTCCTTGTGGACAAGTTCAATTCATCTTTATATCCCTGGATATATCATTTACTTTAAACTCATTTATTGTGAGTGAATACATTTAGTAGAAATGGAGAGTGACAGGCCTGTTGGAAGACTATGAGTGAAAAACATATTCTTGGTAGCGCTCAGGTTACTTGAATTATGCATTTACAGAGGGCGTACTGTACCTGCCAAGGCAAACATTTTTAATGTTTAATTTTAAAGGGTTCCTTTTAAAATAAGGGTTTAAAATACCAGTTTCTTATGCTTTCATGTTGATATTGCAGCTTATCTGAAATAGAACTTGTTCAGAAACCTTGTAAACAGCCTCCTGTATAGAAATTAGCCATATATATATATATAATATGTTAATTAGACCAGACATCCTTCCAGACGCCCTTCTGGATGACCTTCCAGATAAAGCTGGGGCCTGGAGGACTAGAGCAGCCACTATGGTTGGATCAGCATGGGGCTGAGCCCCTTAAAATTTTGTGCATCTGGCAACTAGTGTGTGTGTGTGTGTGTGTGTGTGTGTGTGTGTGTGTGTGTGTGTTGATTTCAGACTGGAAGGGAGAGGGAAAGAGAGATAGAAACATCAATGATTTGCCTCCTGCACATCCACCACTGGGGATTGAGCCCATAACACAGGCATGTGCCCTGACCAACCGTGACCTTCTGGTTCATAGGTCGATGCTTAACCACTGAGGCATGGTGATTGGGCCAGCCATTGTTATTTTAAATCTGCCACTGACCTGGGGAATCGGAGATGAACTAGAGCTAAACACCACAATGCTTGCTCTTCTTACTGATAGCCATTTTTGGGGGGTTAATTGCTCCTGAGGCTGCTTCAAACCTTTGGTTAATTTCCAGAGTTTTAAAAATGTTTATTCTGACAATTTTTTCCAGTTGATTTTATGGAAGAACTGACTTTCAAAGATCCTTAATCCATTATTTTCACTGAAATCCTCCATAAGTAATAGTGATAAGATGTAGTGATACTGAGCTCAGGTAGACTATAAAAGGAGATTTAATAACTCGGCCTCCAACTTAAAATACTTATATCTTTATTGAAGGCATGGGATTGGCAGGGTGCTAGGGAAGTCAATGTGTTATCAGATAATTTTTTTAATAGCTTAAACTGGTTGGCACTATTATTTCCATTTGACAGGTGAAAAAATTGAGAGGAGGAGAGAAGGATAGAGAGAGAGAAAGAGAGAGAGAGACAGACAGACAGACACACCTAGGAACCAAACCTAGCAGGTTAACTGAAGATATACTTCTTCTCAACATAACCCCCAGTTACGGTTGATGTTGTGAGCATTTTTGCTTTGTATAAAAAGTAGGTTCAGATGATCTTGGAAATTTTCTATACAAAAGACTTTACCTATAATGTCACATTGGACCTCAAAATAACTTTTTAAGATACTTCACTATTCTTATCAGATTATTCTCTAACATAGTAACCTATCACTTTCCAGAAAACAGTTGAGAAAACTTAACATATAAGACTTTTAATTTTATGTTAATAGTAATATAAACTTTCATTTAGCATATACTGCCTTTTATATTCTTGCTGTGCATTATCTCTAATCCTCAGATCAATCCAGTAAGGTGGGCATCTTGATTTCTTTTTTATATAAAAACTAAAGGTCAGAAAGTCTAAATATTGCCTAAAGTTACCCAGTAAGATAGCTGAGCTGAAAATCTATTGCAGACTTATCTTATCCCAGAGCTCAAGTTTTTCCCATTGTACACAGCTGCTTAGTACTTTGTAGACAAAGTACTTGGGAGATATTGTCGGTGATAAATGAACATCAATAAGCACACAAGGTCAAGGCACCACATGCAGGCTAAGACTAAATTGAACAGTCATTCCATTTGTTTTTAGAATAATTGCTTTTTATTTAGGAAGCCTAAATAGGAGAATTCCAAACTTGAAACAAATGGAAACTTACATTCCACTCATAATACTCCTCAGACACCAGAAAGTGCTCAGATATAATCCAAAATGTACCAATCAATTCTTGTCTTTTAAAGCCTAAAGAAAAGCAGAATGCAAAAAACAAACAACAGCTGTCAGTCTTCTCTTTCTGAGCCGGTTTCTATTTTCTTTGTTAGTTTATTTTGTTCAGAGGGGAGGGATGCTGGGTGGAAAAGGTGACGGGATTAAGCAAAACAAACAAACAAAAAACACTGGAGAGGGAAGGTAGGGGAAGGTGGGGGTAAGGAGGAGAGATCAACCAAAGGACTGTTATGGATGCATATAAGCCTAACAAATGGATACAGACAACATGGGGTAAGGCAGTGATTAGGGGGAGGGGTTGTTTATTTTGGGGACACTCCAAAATAAACAAACAAAAATTTTCTGAGATATAGACAACAGTATGGTAATTACCAGAATACCAGAGGGAAACGAGGTAGAAGAGGGGATAGGAGGATAGATGGTGATGGAAAGATACTTGTCTTGGGGTGGTAAACACACAATATAATATATAGATGCTGTATTATAGAATTGTATACACGAAACCTATGCCACCCTAATTAATTCAATAAATAATTAAAATAAATAAAGTAAAATAAAGAAACAAAAAACATTTTCTTCACAGATTCACTGATGCAATACCAATCCTCAAAACTGCAGCTGGTTCTCAATAATTTGTATTATTATAATGCCTTTACCCTAATATTCTGCTAGGTTTCTTGGGATGCAGAGGGGAAAACCAAGTTCCTAACTCAAGGAGTACCCATTATTAATCCATTGCATACATAGAATATTGTAGCATTTCTATAAAATAGAATCACATATCCTGCATATAGAGAAAAGTACAAGCTTATAGTCTTCCTTTGTTTGTCTCCAATGATTCATAGCCCATGACTTTAAATCTTAGTTTAGCCATTCAAAAGAATGCAGAGATAAAAAACAGATCCAGGAGTTCATGAGAATTTAATGTCTTATGATAATGATATTGGTAGCTATCATGTAATGAGTGATTATCTTATGTAAGATAGTATCCTAGTTTTACTTGTATGACTACTTCTTGGTATCAACATTATCCTTGCTTTTAAGATTAGAAAGTTAAAGCCAGAATGAGTTAAACAACATATATAAGATCATTCAGCACATGGACATTAGAAATGGAATTTAAACTAAAAAATTTTAGCACTTGCACCCTCTTTGCACCACTGCAGTATAAAGTCTAATATATATATAAAGCCCAAAGGCAGAAATATGTACTATCCAATTAAGTGACAGTGTGTTAAGCATTAGCATAATATAATTCCAATATGATTAAGGACATAATTAAAATAAGTTACAAAATGGGACATACTTGGAAAACATATTTGAAACTATATGATAGAAAATAATTTATAAATTTAAAATAAAAGTTATTTCAAGTAAATAAAATGACATGTTACATAAGATAAGAAGCTAAAGAAGAGTTATGAATGCTCAGTTAGCTCAAGATAATAGGTTATATCCATTGGAAGCTAAAATAATGCAACTCAAAATTTTCTTAAAATGCTAGTTTAACCTATGCAATTAACAAAGGTTAAAATTTTTAAGGAGTGATTTGCAGTTTTGGAGAGTATATGGGGAAAATGACACATTCATACATGCACAATAATCAGATTAGATTTGTAAGAGGAAAATAGCCAAATCTAATTGCATGCTTATCCATGGGAGCCTCACACACATGAGAGAGCCAGAGACTCCAGATATATGAGTTTCAGGAACGGAGAGTTAAACGGAAGCATAGATGACATTCTGAGCTTGGGCTAAGGTAAAACACCTTGGAGCCTCAGAGGGGAGTAAGGTCACTTGTAGGATTAAGGCGGGATAGGAAGAAGCTAGGAAAAACCCCTTGGCAAGTGGAAGGAAACTGAGACAAAATAATTAAACAAGGTCAAGCAATTAACAGCCTGCTCGTAAATCGCAAGATCTTATCTGTATAACCAAGGGCATTTAGGAGCAGGTGGCTTATACCTTTCCTCCTCTTCCAGAGAGTGAGTACTAGTTGAAATCACTCTAATCAAGGAGAGAGTGACAGAGAGCCAGCCTGTGCCATTAGTGCCAGCCAAACGCCAGAATGGATCAAGTCAGGGAATAAGTAACAAAAACCTTGGTAAGATTATGAAGGCCCACAATTTTGAGGGGAGAGGGATGTCAGAGTAGGCAGTTAGTTAGATATTAACAAAAGAGGAGGGAGCAGAGGGAACAGGACATCTGACTAAACTTGATTAGGTGGGAAAAACAGCTTTTTAGTCTTTCCAGGGAGCCTGGGAGCTGTGAAGGGGGAGAGAAAACAGCCAGGGAACTCCTGTCCTAAGTGCATGTGCAGATGCAGCCAAAGTGGTCACCATAAAAGGGTTTGTACATGCACTGGCATGTACAAATTTGGGAAGAAGAGATTAGATAAGGGGAGGGAACAAACAGGAGCTCCCAGGGAAATGCCAGGAAAGAGATGGGATAATGTGAAAGAAGGCCTGCTTTTTCCCTACCCAAGGAAATGGATGGAAACTTAGCAAGGGCCTCAGAGAAGCTGCTGCCTCTAGCTTGCCCACTCTTTGCCTCTCCGAGAGTGCACTATAGCTTTGGCTCTAATAAATCTTGCCACTATCGCTTAAAACTTCTTCTATCTGAGTGTTCCTGAAATCCTTTTCCCCCTGCTGTAAGAAGAGAAGATTTTTAGTAATTATATATTTGTCCTGCCCAGGAAGTAGGTCATTAATAAGTTATCTTTGCCCTAACCAGTTTAGCTCATTGGATAAAGCCTCGACCTTTGGACTGAACAGTCCCAGGTTTGATTCCTGTCAAGGGCATGTACGTTGGTTGCGGGCACATCCCCAGTAGTAAGTGTGCAGGAGGCAGCTGATTGGTATTTTTCTCTCATCAATGTTTCTAACTCTCTATCCTTCTCCTTTCCTTTCTGTAAAAAAATCAATAAAAAAATATATTTTTAAAAATTTATGTTTGGTAATAACTCTTATTATGGGCAAGACCCCAAATTTAAACTTTTTGAGGGAGAGGTAAAGGTATTTTGTGATCCTCTAGGGCAGTGTTTCCCAAAGTGTGGTACGTGTACCCCCAGGGGTATGGGAAGAGTTTGGTGGGGGTACGCATTTCGTTGCACCGGAGTTTGATGGGGATATGCACTGCACCGTGCTTAGCTTCGCCTAATTCTACATTCTGGTGAGTATGAGGGGTATTCAGCGTTACGAAAATTATAGAAGGGGTATTACATATGTCAAAAGTATGGGAAACACTGCTCTAGGGTCTCAGTTGCCTTCAGCCAAAAATAATTCTCATGCCAGAGTGGCACATGTTGGGGAGGACTTTTCTGAAATCCTTCAGGAATATGGCGCCTGTATTTTATAGGCTTTTAAATATCAGGCTCATATAAAATGTGAGTGATCTGGCCCCACATTACACTCGGTTAGTCATAGAGAGAACGTTTGAGGCACATGGAACAAATCTGAGTATAAAAAGTGTGTGATGTCACATATTTTAAAATGTTGTTTAATGATAGATGCAGCAATTACATTACTAGTATAAGATGAAAGTTTAATTGAATCCTTAATATGCATTATAGAATGAAAATAAACTTAAATGTCCATCAAATCATTCAAATGTACTACCTGTAGGCTCAAACACTATTTAGAAAGAGCTATAATATTTTCTCTGTTTAGATATTAAAGCAAGTCTTTCCTTTCTTACAATAGCAGGGTACTTACGTACTTTCCTAAAGTGTTTGATGCATGTTTTCACATTTTATTAGCATGGTTATATGTAAAGAAAGCCAATATAATTATCTCTATTTAAAACACTAGGTGTGGCTCAGTGGTTGAGCATTGAACTATGAACCAGGAGGTCACGTTGGATTCCCAGTCAGGACACATGTCCTGGTTGCAGGCTCAGTCCTCTGAAGGAGGCATGCAGGAGGCAGCCGATCAATAATTCTCTCTCATCACTGATGTTTCTATCTCCCTATCCCTCTGCTTTCCTCTATGAAATCAATAAAAAAAAAGAAAAAAAAACATGTAACATACTAGGACACTGAGACACAGTGACTTCAAATTCTGTAAATAAGGCTCACAGATTATGGGTAACAGAATCTCACAAAATGTTACTTTGGTTTATTTTATTTCATTTTTGTCTGTTATGCTTTTCTTCGAGGGTGATTGCAGCATAGGTTGGGGGAAGGTCCTATTCTTTGTTAATTTGTACATTCATTTAATGAATAACTCTCATTATGCTTAATGAATGCTTAAAGTTCTATTGAACAAAATCAACCTCTCTTTTTCTTTTATACTTTCTTGACAAACTTGCCTCTCTGAATAAGTCTTTGTTTATCAAATATCTTCTCCCCAACCCTGAATTCAGAAGAACAAAGAAATCATGCTGTGTATTTCTTAGCACAGCATTTTACAACAGGACTATAATGTAACTCCTCTTATAATTTAAATTTTCTAGTAGCCACATTAAAAAAGTTTTAAAAAGAGATAAAGTCAACTTTCCATTATATTTTATTTAACCTACTATGCTCAAAATGTAATTTGAACTTATGGCCATTGTAGAAATTATTAAGGAGCTATTTTACATTCTTTTCCTGTACTGTATTTAATATTCCATGTGTATTTTAGATGTATTGCACATCTCAATTTGAACTATCTTCATTTCAAGTTTCTAATAAGTAAATGATTGGACAGTACAGTCTGAGAGCAACTGGGACCTCTGATAGTCTATTTGAACTCCTAGTTAAATAAAATTTTAAATATTGTCAGACTTTAAATGGACTCTGGGGAATATGTCTGCTTGCAGAGTTACCATTGAAACTCTGTGGGTTAACCTTTGTTCTCATAATCTGTGCATAATTAATTGAAATGTGAATTTTTAAGAACTAATTCTTTGTGCGTTTTTAGCCTCTCAATGTATTCTGACATTCGTCCTCTCTTTAGTAAGATTCTTCCCATCTTTACAAGGACAGAAGCAGTAACTCTCAAACCTTCATAGTATGGAAGTGTGTCCTCTTCCAAAATTATCCTGATGCCTCATTTCCACAGAAGTTATTTAATTCCTTTTAGTTATTACTTTATTCACCTACTAGATTAATTAGTATGGGTAATAGACAAACTAAAATTATAGTTGCTAAATCCAAAATTTACTTCTCTCTCAGAGAACAGACCTAATACAGGCTTCATCGCACAGACATTCAGATACCAAGGAGACTAAGGCCTTGCCCTCTTGAATGGATAGTTTCCAGGAGAATTCTTTCACGGATTGACAGTCAGTAGACAAACAACACGGATAGAGGAGGCAATGCGTTCCCTAAATACAAATCCATAAGCAACGCAAGCTTTTTACTTATAGTCCACTGGCAGGAGCTAGTCATGTGCTCAGACCAAATGTCCAAAAGGATGGGGAATGCTCTGTTTTCTAGTACCAGCTCTTAGAAGTGGGAAAAGGGCACACATCTCTGGTGGACATCAAACCTTCTCTGCCACAAATGCTGATCTCTCTCTCTTTTAAAAAAATATATTTTTACTAAAGGCCCAGTGTATGAAAATTCATGCACTCTGGGTGGGGGAGGGGGTTGTCCCTCAGCCTGGCCTGCATCCTCTCGCAGTCCTGGGAGTCCTCAGGGGATGTCCGACTGATGGCTTAGGTCTGACAATTGGGGATATTCGAGTGTGGGAAGTGACCCATGGGCCACTGAGGGGATGGCTCCAGCAAGTGAGCAGCCGGCTCCACCCCCCATTTGCCCTGCTGCAGCCAGCCACTGGTCGCCAAAGCCCCCTTGATCGCCATTCCTGCCCTCTGGCCTCTGGTATCCATTTTGGCTGGCCTGGTGCTGTCCACTTGTCATCCCTGCCTCCCTTCCCTATCTTCCCCACTGACCGGTCATTCTGCTGTTCTGTCATATTAGATTTTTATTATATAGGATTCATTTCCAAGAGGAAAGGAGAGGAAGAAAGAGACAGAAGCATCAATGATGAGAGATAATCATTGACATGCTGCCTCCTGCACCCTCTATGAGGGATTGAGCCTGAGACCTGGGCATGTGCCCTTGATCAGTATTGAATCTAGTACCCTTCAGTCCATGAGCTGATGCTCTATCCAATGAGCCAAACCAGGTTGAGCAAATGCTGATATCTTTTAACCATAAATCTTCTTGTGGAAGATCCACCTAAACTAAGAAATCAGCATTGATAAACTAGAGATCTACTGACTCAGATTCAGGTTCTGATTCCAGTGCTTAAAGAAATTAATCAGCATGCTTGAATCAGTTTTTTTCCAGTTCCTGTCCATATGGTTGGAAATTTTGGCAAGATGGAAATTATTTTCCCACTATCATTGTCCTTATATTTATAAAGTGACTCCCAGTTTTGATGGGGTAAGAAATTGGTCCAGCTAAAACCTATGTCTCTCAGTTAGGGTTGGACATGTAATTTATTTTGGGCCAGTGACAAAATTGGTCATTCATTATTTTTTGGTTTAGTTAATGTTGACTGATGCTTCCACATGACAGTATAAAAATTTTCAGAGGTCTGGGTTATTTCTTAGCAGCAGTGTATTATGGGGAGTAGGTAAATGTATATAGTATTTCTGAGGGATCCAAACATTTTGCACAAGATGGGTTAGGTCATGCTGTACTCTAGTAACAACAACAACAACAAAAAATCCCAAATTTCAGTGGCTCAACTAAACAAAATTTTTTTTTATGACTCCCACAAATTCTGTTGCAAGTCTAGGTGATTATCTATGACTGGAGGCCTGGTGCATGAATTTGTGCATGGGCGGAGTCCAGCCGGCCTGCCCTGATGGGGACCAATTGTGTCCAGGCTAAGGGCAGGAAGGGGATGCAGCAGGAAAGGGGATGTGGTGAGGAAGGGGATGTGGGAGGTTGGCCGGATAGCTACTGTCCATGCAATAGATCCTTGGTAGTGGCTGAAGATATATATTTCTTTCCCTCAAATTCAGAAATCCCCAGAGAGCAGCACAGAGACCTGTAATAAAGTGACCTGTGTCTAAAGTACGCAGACATTACAATCTTACTCAGACAATGGAAAAATGTTTACATGTACAAATATAATAGTGTCCTCTAGTTTTGCGTATTTTCTTCCAATTTCCTAATATGTGTGAGATCTTAAAAAAATCCCTTTAGAAGCTTTAAGTAATTTTTAATAATTAGCTTAATTTTAAGATGCATTGTATGCAATTATTCATCCATGTTGTCACCGTTTTTTTAGTTAGTTAAATATGATTCTCACGTACAGGCCTCTCTTCAAAAACTGTCTCCAAATCACTGTTTTCTGCAAGCCACCAGTTACAGAGCAACATCTTGCCAAGGTAGAGTAATGGAAGTCAAATCCCATCGTTAAAGCAGAACTGAAATTATGCTTCATGCACATCTGGCAACACGTTCATTTGTACATGAGAAAGGCGTGAATAAGATTATGTCCCAAATAAATTATCCCCTGATTATGACAATTAAATAGCTGTCATCGGTATTCAGTTATCTAATTACCTGCCAACATTGTGTGCCAGGTGTTCCCTATGTCCAAATTTTCATTATGTTACATGAACAAACCTCCTTCGTTCTGAGGAACATTCTTCCTTAAAATACGTGGTCTTGATCAAACTATTTTCTTTTTCTGTTCGTATTTAAAGACCTCAGTTTACAAAGGAGGTCATCTGAATAATGCATGAAGAATGTGTATAGATTCAAACACATTTGTCCACATCGCAGCAACTGTTTGTACTGGCCCAACTGCCTACTGTGCGTGCAGATGTTAAATTGTGCATCCTCCATCACCTGTGTATAATGCAAAATTACAGGTTGACTTCATTTTATTTAGCAGAAATAACTCAGGCACCCACATTAGCAAATTTGACCCAGAAGGTCTTATGAAATATTTTGCAGTGGAACCTATAAGTGAATTAAAATGCATTTTCTCATTTCTGTGCATGAGTGTGTATATATGCTTTCACTGTACAAGGTTTAAAAAAAATCACACCACAACCTAGTGATTTCCCTTCTTAAATCCCAAAGAAAAGCAATTTTCTCCATGAATCAAAAGAGGGTAAATAACACTGTTTTTCCCTTTGGTTTTACCTCCCACTATCAAATAGCTGTGAGCAATATGCTCAGGACTACAGGTACCTGCTTTAGCAAATGTAAAGAAATAAGTTCTTTGTGACTGCATTTTTATTGATAGAGAAATTCATGTGGAATTTTACAAAGACTCGGTCTCTACCCTTTTTGTGGCAGTGACTATAACTCCCACGGAAACCAGGAATAAACCTTGTTCTACCAAACAAGTGACATTACGGCCTTTGATTGCATTGTCCAATGCTGTATCAAAAGCACCCATCCACGGACACCCACTGATGAACATAAAAAACAGAAATATCTAAATATAAATGCAAAGCACACAGGGAAAAAAGAAAGCATAGGAAAAAAACTGTTTTCTAACTATATGGTTCTGATTTTTGATAGAGCCAGTTTACCACAATTCTTTTCCCATTGTCCCTTTCTACTTCAAAATCTAATTGCCTGGACTTTTTCAAAACCTAGCTGGACTTTCTGCCACCTGTGCACTGGTCCTGGCCCTCAGCCATCTATTTTTTTTCTCAAACTAAATAGAGCTTCAAGAGAACATGTATAATAGCCTGATTATCATTTCATGTTATTTCCCCCATGGGAAGTATGTGAGTTTGGGCTTAAGAATACTGTTTGTAAGGCCCCTGTGGAGAATGAAGTTTAAATCATTCACTTAGCTGTTGTGAAGTGAATGATAAAAGTCAAAGCTAAAAAAAAAAAAAAAAAAAAAAATACTCAGCAAATCCAAGCTCCCATCCCTCTATTTGGGTTATTTTCCTTTATCGGGAACTATCTTTTGGTTTTTGATTTTTGGTTTATCCTTCCATGTAAAACATATGTGTATTTTACATGTACACATACACATGTATGGAGCTACTAACTGGTTTTCTGGCCTTCTTGCCATATGCCATCCTCTTTCTTTTTTCTTTCCATCTCCAACACCTCAATAAAACTTATTTGAGCATTGTTCTCCCAAATAGCATATATTCCTCCACTTGAGAGACCTTGTTAATATATATCCTACCTAATAAAAGAGAAACATGCAAATTGACCGTACCTTTGCTACGCCCACAGGTCATGCCCACCACAATCAGGGCAAGTATGCAAATTAACACAACCAAGATGGTGGCTAATTTGCATATCCAGGCCAGAATGAAGACTGAAGGCAGTGTAGAAAGAAGCCAAGTGCTACAGAAGGGAGTGAAGCTGTGGAGAAGCAAGCAAGGAAGGAAACAGGAGGGGCAGCAGAGAAGGGAGGGAAGCAGGTGGAGTGGGGAGAAGAGAGGGAAGCAGGCAGGGCAGTGGTTGAATCTTCCTGCAGTGGGCTTCTAGTTATAGAATAAATATTATGTATCTATTATGTAATAAATGTAATATTTATTATATACTACATGTAAAATATAAGATATACATATAATCCCTCTAGAATTTCACTCGTCAAAACATTTGACACATTTTTATAGATTTGCTAATTTCTTTGAGCAACCAACTTTGTCCACCCAAGCTGGATATTTTTTCCCCCACAGACACATTCAGGGCACTTTATTAATTTTAGTTGTCTTATTTATATATCTGTGTCTCATCTGACTATCAAAGGCATTTATATCTAACCACACTATTATAAGCCATTACATTTTAAAGTGATAATTTGGATTCTGTTACTTGCAGCTGAATTTCCTTCATCGATACAATCTTGTAAGCATTGAGAGGCCATAGAGTGAGGCAAAATAGAAAAGTAACAGAATCATATTTGTATTTTGCAAATATCAGTCACAGTGTAGTGCAAAACACACATAAGAAAGAAGAATGGACTTAAGATTAATTAGAAGGCTTTATATTAAGGTGGTATTTATCTTTCTCTGTCTGATTAATTTCATTTAGCACAATGTACCCATTAGGTCCATCCATGCTGTCACAATAATTAATATTTCATTCTTTATTATGACCAAGTAACATTCTATCATATATATGTACCACAGCTCTTTTTATCCATTTGCCTGTTTTTGGGCAGTGGGGTCACTTCTATATTTGTCTATGATTTCACTTATATGTGGAATCTAAAGAACAATATCAACAAACAAACATAACAGAAACAGACTCATAGATAGAGAAGAGACCGAAGGTTGCCAGGGAGGAGGCACATTGAGAGACTGGATGAAATACGCAAAAGAATTTAAAAGGACAGATTGGTATTTACAGAGTAGTCATGGGGATGCAAAGTACAGCATAGGAAATATAATCAATCATGTTATAATAACTAATATGGTGCTAGTTGGGGACTGAAAATATCAGGAGGGACACTTTGTAAAGTATATGATTGTCTAACTACTATTCTGTACACATGAAACTAATATAAAGTCATTTTGAATAGAAACTGTACTTTAAAAAATCAATGTAAAAAACAAACAAAACAAGACAGTAAAAAAAAAGATGGGCAAAAGATTATAGGAAATAAAATAAGCAGCCAGAGACATGGTAGACCACCATTTAGTTAGGTATGCTTTGTGGAATGTTAGCTTTGAAGGATTTTTGTAGGAGGTAAATAGAAAAGTTTGGGAATCAAATAACTTGGAAAAACACTAGGTTAAGTCAAGTTAAATAAGCTCTGATTTACTAACATTCAGTGTAAACGCTTAACTTGGGGATTGAGTAACAGAATTTACTTTTCACTGTAAAAGAATTTTCTCTTTACTGAAGCATTTTATGGAACTAGAATTTCACAGACCACACTATAGGAAATTCTAGTCTTGGATATATTTATTTGATAGGATACCCCAAATTTGGCAATTAATCCTATATAATAAAAGCATAATATTCTAAATATCTGACCAGTCGCTATGAAATACACTGATCACCAGGGGGCAGATGCTCCACTAGTAGGTTAGCTTGCTGCTGAGGTCTGGCCCATCAGGACTGGGCAAGAAGGCCAGACATGCCCTGGAGCCCTCTCCTAGTCCTTTCCTGGCTGGCTAGCCCCCATTGGCCCTTATCAGGACTTGGAAAGATGGCCCCAATCAGCCCCAATCACTGGCCAGGCTTAGGGACACCACCCATGCACGAATTCATGCACTGGCCCTCTAGTTATGAAATAAAATGACTCCGTTTCTGTCTTAAGTGGTGGGTTGGGAAGTGGTACCATTTATTTAACAGAAACTTTTGTGGGAAGGTAATCAGTTCATTCTTGGACATGCTGAATTTTGAGTTGCTTGGGGCAGAGCCGAGCAGGAATTTTTCTAATAGTTATTTGAATATGCATGTAAAATTCAATATTTTTCCTAGATATGTGGGTAGTGATTAAAGTCTTGATGAATAAAATAAATTGTTTTGTATTAAATTTTTTTCGGCTGGGTTGTGATCGAGATTCTTGTCTGGCATTGTTTGGAGAATATCCTTTGCAAATAGAATCAGACAGTGGTTGCTAGTGAAACGTCTAAGAGAGCAAGATGTAGGGTTGGTGTAGCTGCAAGTTTTTAACATAGCTGTTCATCTTATATCATCTTTCTCCCCTGAAAAGGCATCTTTGAAAAACATAGATTCCCTTGTTACAGTTTAGAGGTGGATAATGAGTGTTAGCTACTGTCAATCACTTGATGTGTGAACTTTGGGCAATGCCATGGAACTTCTCAGATATCAATCTTGAGTGCATACGTTTCTGTTATTAACTTCAGCTGAACTTGAGGCAGGAACCTGGAGATGGAAAAACTGGAGTGGCCAGTATGATGAGCTCTCTGAGCTACAAAGCCCTATAAGCCCAATTAAGTTTATATTTTTTAAAGAGACCAAAATCTTAAACAATTGGTATTTTTAGATGGAGCAGCATGAGCACTATTTGTGGACTCTGGAGCAGGGTGACAAAAAAAATAAATAAATAAATAAACAACAACAAAAAAATAACCAATCAAGAAAATACACAGACAGCTCATTAAACACTCCCTCCTGGGCAGTTTGAGTGTTCATTCCTTTAGGATCCCATGTCAAAATGTACATCTGATCTCTCTTTTTTTCCCTACCACTTACCAGTTTCTAGGCTCTAGATGTGACATGAGAGGGGAAAACTGCGGGAAAAATTGCCAAGTCCACCATCATCTCAGTGTGGCTTGCTGAACTCATATATGGGTACTGGGATGGCTGATGCTCCTGCTATGTTTTCAGGATGACAATTGGAGATGTTTAAATCTTTGACATGGAAGCAAACACAAGCAGATAGCCCAGAAATGGAAAAGGGAAAGCAGGAAAGCATATATCGACCATATATAGGAGATTATATAGAGCACAAGTTTCAAGAGGAAACACATTATTTTCTCCCCCAAGATTTATTTAAGGTTATTTTTTTTTTTTTTGAGCTGTTAAACTGAATGTCTGACATGTTTCACTTGGCAGAAAAAAAAAACGAAAAAAAAAGAAAAAAAAAAAAACACCTCAGTATGAAGAGATTTTATAGTACCTCTCAGAATTTTGAGGTCAAGCAAAATGAAGAGAATGTAACACCCCAAAATAACTGGCGATTAGGCATGTGCTGCATGGAGGACAGCTATTGTTTGCCACAGCCCTCTGAGAAAGGATGTTAATTTGCCCTTCCATTGGCTTTATTTTTGCTATGTGACTACTTAAACAACAGATTGTGGCAGCAATCACAATGTGCCAGATGCAAGTTTAGCCTTTAAAATATCTAGCAGCTTCTGTTTGCTCACTTTTGGATTTTGCTTCCTCTCAAAATCCATCTGCTGCTCAGAAGCCACAATCACGTGGAGGGGACATGGATGTCAGTTCTGGTCAACAGTCTCAGTTGAGTGCCCAGCCAAAAGGCGGCATCATCTACTAGCCACGTGAAGAAGCTGTTTTAGATGTTCTAGCCCAAAGAGGTCCTCAGAGGATGTAGTCCTTGCTTATATCACATGAGAAACAATAACACTGTTCTTTTTAGTCACTAAATTTTGATGTTGTTTGCAATCAGAAGGTGATAATTGAAACAGGTAACATGGCTTCTTCTTGGGGACAAGTACATTCTTAAAAAAAAAAAAAAATATATATATATATATATATATATATATATATATATATATTTAAGAATATATATATATATATTATTGATTGTTATAGAGAGAAATGGAGAGGTATAGAGAGTGAGAAACATCGATGAGAGAAAAATATCAATCAGCTGCCTTCTGCACACTTCCCATTGGGATGTGCCTGCAACCAAGGTAAATGCCCTTGACCAGAATCGGACCTGGGACTCTTCAGTCCACAGGCTGACGCTCTATCCACTGAGCCAAACTGGTTAGGGCTGACAAGTACATTGTTAACTCTCAGAAGCCATTTGTAACACTTCTGAAGGAAATTCCTCTTGGGTGACACCGGTGAGAACATAAGGCTTGGTCCAGCATGCCACTTATGAAATACTAGAAGCTGATGGGATTCATGATTAGATGCATTAAGGGATCCCAAGTACATGTTGCTGTGATATTTATCAAAGAAAAACAGGAAACAACTGTGCTTAGTCTAAAAGGTATGGAGAGGCCACTCAGTAGAATATAATGTTGCCATTTAGAATTATGTAATGAAAACCTTACAGCATAAAGGCTTATTGAAAAAGATCACTGGACTATGCCATTGTATAGGGATTAAAATTATAAGCACATAAAATAAATAAGACAAAATATATCTAGAGAGAAAAGGCTGAGAACAATGCTTTGGAGTAAGCATTAGCCTCTCTGGATATTCCACTTGCATGCCTAACTCCTGGGGTGAAAAAAAGAAGCAAGCAAAATCTGTAAAGGAACAAAGGAGGGGATAGTTAGGTCTCTCTTGTTCAATCAGATATGGTTTCATTGAGGAGTTGCACTTAAGATGTTTTACAGGATGAGTAGGAATTCAACAGGTTGTCAAATGTGGGAGAAAATTCTTAAGCAGAAGAAATAACCAAAAGAAAAATCTCAGAAAAAGATAAAATAGCAAAGAGCAGTAACTGTGGGAAACTGCAGTTTTTCTGGTACAGAATTTGTGCAAAGGGGCAAGAGACAGGAGGGCAGGCAAGCATAGATTACAGACCAATCTACTAAACTCAGTAGTTCCATTTAGATTGATTTTCCTTTTTTCTTTGAATGCCCAGGATACTTTGTTTAGTTATGCTTTCTATGATAGATATTTGACCACCTTTTTTTCTACTTTATCCTAAATCATAAATTCCTTATATCTGAGGCATTCATTTAATAAATATTAATGAGCTCACCTAACTGTCCCAGTCTCCCTTTGGTTGTCTAAATTTTTAAAAAGACCTGGGGACTCTCACCTTCAAAGAGCAGAAAGTGAGCTGAGAAGGTTATGTGATTCCAATAGGTTCCTGCGCCACAAAGCCCAATACAGTTTATGGCTGAGGAAGGAAATGAATGAGGAAAAGAGCAGAGCTGAGGGAAAATGGACAAATACCTTTTCTGAGGAAAGAATCAGGATCTAGAGTAGAGGTTTATATCTCCCATTCTTCCCTTCCAAAAAACAAGCATGTGTGTTGTAGTTATCCTGTTTGAACATGTGGTGTTGGATGATAATATTACTGGCCTTCTTTGAAGATGAGCAACGCCCCTGCTGATGGAGACACTACTGCTCCACACCCATAGACTCTGTACTTTGAAGATGTAGCCTGTGTGGGACTTTGTGTTGTCTCCTGTGGGAGAGTTGAATGTGTTCGTTGAATTTGAAAAGAGAAACAAAAGGGATGTATCTGTTCTAGACATATAAACGATGCTCACCAAATATATATATATATATATGCTTCCAGACATGTTTGCAATTAGATTGGGGCCAAGTGATTAGATTCAGCCAATAAACTGTGAGCAGAGCTAATATGTATCATTTCTATAATAGCACAATTTTGATCTTCTCTTCCACTGCAATGGTGGATTGAAGTGAATGTGGTTTATTCAGTATAGCCAAATGATGGAGGAAGATGTCCTAGCCTATGTGAAATTACCAAAATCTGAACATTTGTTAATTGTAATAGCTGTTGTGAATCGCCTTAGCAAATGAATTCCCGAGAAAAAATACTTTGCAAGAGCTACCACATAGCAAGACTACAAAACCAACACTACTCCTTTCTTCTTCAATAGCACACACACCTTAGTGAGAGATATTTACAATCCTTCAATCCTTTTTTCCATCTTGGCTTCTTTTCCACAATTTGCATACCAAAAAGTTTGCTAATTTGGCTTTACCCTTTGTGGGCTTTCTGAAGTGAAGAAACATATCTCTGGCTATGGTCTATTTTCCAAACACGAGTGAATTTATTACCCTATCGTCCAGCCAGAAATGACTTTTCCTTTCCTGTTTTGCAATCCAGTCCACTGGGTTGTCAGCTGTAGTCCCATAACTTGAAATGTCCTCTCAACTTGGTGGAGCTACAATATCTCCAACTCAGATTTCCAGGGCTGTTATTTTTCCACTGTTCAAACTCAGCTTCTGATAATTTGGTATCAGAACACTTCCCTTCCTCTTGTACATTTCTTCAAAGAGAACGCAGAGTTTCATTTTTAAGACAGAATTTAACAGTTAAAGGGCTAATTGACATATGGTAATATATTTGATTCTCAAAATACTTCTATGGAATCAGGCATGGGTGGTATTATTTATACTGTATATTCCAGATGAGGGAAATGAGTCTCAGGAAACATCTCTAAATTCTCTGTCTGTGACTGTGTACCCATATATATTTTTTTCCAAGTCTTATTTATCCATAATACCTTCATTATCTCTTACCAGTTCTTTCATTCTTCCTGATCCTATAGCTTGTATTATCCATTAATCATTCATATAGAACCTGACATGTTTTGAAATCATATTATTAAGACAACATGGTAATAATACCATGAGTTTTAAAGAAGTAAAATTGAAAATCCAAATCAGTAAAACAAAGCTAAAAGTAAAGGGAAGGGCAAAACAGACATTTGAATGGCTTCCAGTTTTGTTTTGTTTTTAATTTGTCTTTTTGTTTTGTGTTTGTGTGTATTCATAAATGCTTTGCTTTGGCTTTTTTTTTTTCTATTAAAGGCAATTCTATCATGGATGTTTTTGTTTAACTCTTGAAGTTCACAAACAGGATTTTCTCCCAGTCTAAATTATAGAGCTAGGATAATGCTGGAAAAGTTTGAGTAAAAAAGAATCAATTCAAAAAAGATAAAAGATATATGGCTGGAAAAATAAATCTGTGTTTGTGTACATACATGCAATATTAAATCATACCATACATGAAATACAAATTGTTTCATACTCCATATACTACATATAGACATAGAGAATATATTATATTATACATACAGTATGATACAATTTTTGAAAAGCTCAAAGATAAGTAAATATAAACAATAAATGATTTAGAAATACACTTGTGATAAAAGTATTTAAATAAGTTGTAGAATGACAACTATAAAATTTAAGGTAGAGATTACCTCTGGGAAAATGTAGGTAGTAATAGCATCACAGTAGACTTTTACTGGCATTTGGTAATATTTTTCTCAAGTTGGATGGTGGGTTCAGAATGTTCAGTTAATCATTATAATTTATGATGTACGTGTTAACTACATAAACTTTTGAAAATATTAATACTTTTAAAATTCAAAGGTGAAGAACTGCCAGTAAAGTTTAAAAAGCTAACAAGCCATAATGGGTTACAACTCTATCCACTATATAAATAAATTTTTATATTGCCCATGTGTTAATTTTACTTCCAGTCCAATGCCCCTCCAATTAAAAAGGAAACTTCCCGTGACATAGACCTTGTGATGATCCCCCGGGGTCCCCTCTCCGGTGCTCATGCCTCGGTGTTGTCCCCTCAGCAGGAGTGTGGGTGAAACCCGTGACTTCCTGTGACCAGGTGCATATGGGATGTCACTTATGTACTTAATTTACGTAATGCAGCACTGGTGATAGGGTGTCTCTCCTATGATGATGACATTATGTTACAAAAGACTGAGTCTTGCCAGCAAATGGGACCTAAAGATTCTCCTTGGAGTCTTTATGAAACAAAGAGAAGACCATGTTAGAGAAGACCATGTAGCAAAGAACTGTGGGCAGCCAGTAGGAAGAACATTTGATGTGCGCTAGGACCTCAAGGAAACCTCCAACTGACAGGCAGCAAAAAAACTGGGACCCTCCAAGTCATAGAACTTAGGAGAAATCAATTTTGCCAGCAACCTGCATGGGCTTGGAAGTGATTTCCTCCCTACTAGGTCAGAAGGCAGCCTGTCCTACTTCAGTTGTGAGACCCTGAGTAGAGTATTCAGCAAACTGTGCCAATACTCTTGATTCATGGAAACTGTCAATTAATAAATATTATATGTATATTGTTATAAGTTGCTGAGTTTGTGGTAATTTGTGATGCAACAGTATATAACTATTGCACTTTCTTATTTTAAAAATAAAACTATATGGTTCATTTTAATATGTAGCCCAAACTTTGCTTTCAGAAGTCACTGTAACATTATTTCTGACATCATAGGTATAATCTTTATAAAATTATCAAACCTACAAAGACATTTTCTTTTTGGCTACAGCTATTGACAGCTCACTTCTTAACATATAAAAATTGATAATCCTTATTATTTCTAAATTAAATGTCATAACAGTAGCTGCCTTTTCAAATAGATATCTAATTATTAGCTTCATACCACACTGAATACCAATTGACATGTGATTATGGAATAGCATTGCTATGACATGCACTGACCGCCTTAATTCATACTTTCAAGTTTTTTCTTTTGTGCTTTGGTTTTGAATTAAGAGGACATGTAAGAAATTGAATTTTTCTTAGTCTGACTTGCTTGATTTTAAACTGAAGGTAATAATAAGAAAAAATTGGAGGAGATGTAACAACTTGATTTTTATAGTATGACTAGAGGCCCGGTACACAAAAATTCATGCACAGAGGGGGGAGGGGCCCTCTCACAGTCTAGGACCCCTCAGGGGATGTCTTACTGATGGCTTAGGCCCACTCCCTGGGGGAATGGGGCCTAAGTTGGCAGTCAGACATCCCTCTGGCTGCTTGGGAGCCTTCAGGGGATGTCCAACTAAGGCAGCTCCTGCATTGAGCATCTTCCCCCTGGTGGTCAGTGCATGTCATAGCAACCAGTCATCCCACCCTTAGGGTCAGTTTGCATATTACCCTTTTATTATATAGGATAATATCAAATAGATAAGAAAATCATAAAGAAAATATCGTGAGTATATAAAACTTGTCAGATACCATCTAAATACTGTCCTGTCACTCAGTATAGAGAACATTTTATATTTTGGGGCTGTCTGTTCCACATCCAATTCTCTCTCTCATCTCAGGCCTTAGGGTTTGAATGGCGGCCAACTTAGTGAAGTAACTCAAATGAACACGGAAAGTAAAATATCCAAGAAGAAGATGGGAAAAAGTGAACAATGTCACCGTGTCCTGGTGACATTGCTCGGGACTGTAGTTCTGCTTTAGGTCTTCAGTTACACGGTTGGATCTCAGCTTGATATTTTTCATTTTAAGATTGTTTATTCCCAAGTGTATTCCTGAAATAAAATGGCAGCCTCAGCTGGTGAGTGACAGATAGGTCTCTACCTAGTGCTCACTGTGAGAGAAGGTTGTCCTAAAAAGCAGGGATGCCACTTCACTAAGGCAGCATGTGGAGAATTGCGTTAAATTGAAATGCACTGAATTGAATGAATTTATGTGGACATAGTGCTCTAGGAGGAACCTGCCAAGTACCTGAAGCAAAAGGTTAAAAAGTGTTCCCAGTTCTCTAGTACGGGTGGCGAGCTGCTCATATCTATTTTGAAACACAGAGTGCTGCAAGGGGTGCAGTTGGCTGGAGCCCCGGCACTTCAAGGTCCTCTCAGCTTTCAAGTCAAGACCACACACTTTCTGGACAGCCTCTAGCCAAAGACCGAGCATGGCTGGGATTTGAGGGCTCACCATATCTGGTCATTTGGTTCTTCTCTATGGGCAATCTTTGGGGGCTGGCTGAGACTCTCAGGGCTGCACAGCCATCCGAGGGTCTTCCTGTTCCATCCAGCTCCCCTTCCCCTTTTACCTCTGTGAGACCAGCATCACGGTAAAAAGTCTTTCCCTGCCTACTTTTGCGCTCGCTCTCTCTCTCTCTCTCTCTCTCTCTCTCTCTCTCTCTCTCTCCTCTCCCTCTCCCTCTCTCCCTCTCTCCCTCTCTCCCTCTCTCCCTATCTCCCTCTCTCCCTCTCCTCTCGTGAATTACCTCTAATATTCTATTGCACTTTCATTTCTTAATTTTTATTTTTGGTAGCTGTATTACAGAGACCCAGAATTGTCATGTGGGAGTTGTCATTGATCTTTATGAAACAGGACTGGTGGCTGTTTCCTTTTGTGATGGGGAGGGCAGTGAGGGCACATCCACCTGTGCAAGCTTCTTCATAACTAGGACAAGGAAGTTCTCCCAAGAGCCCAGTAACCTTGAAACAGCATAAACACAATTAGTGCAACAGAATAGTTCTCTTGATTACAAAAAGCTACTTGCTGAAACTTACCTGGTAATCAAAAACTGTTTCTTTTGTATTTTATTGATTTCAGAGAGGAAGGAAGGCGAGAGGGAGGAAGGGAAGGAGGGAGGGAGAGAGAGAGAGAGAGAGGAAAAGAGAGAGAGAAACATCAATGATGAGAGAGAATCTGATCAGCTGCCTCCTACATGCCTCCTGCAACTGAAGCATGTGCCCTGACCAGGAATCAAACTGTGACCTCCTGGTTCATAGGTTAATGCCCAACCACTGAGCAACACAGTCCATAACAAAACCTATTTAATTTGATTGAGCAGAAGGATAATATTCTATATATATTTAGCCAAAGAAAATGAGATTTTAACTATTTGCAAAATTTTATTACTGTGCATTGTGTGATATAAAAAACATACACTGCATTATTATTGTTGTTCTTAATTTAGATTGTATCCCACTGGCTCAGGTCAGAAACTTCTCCACTTTCTGCTTTGGAAGTTTAGCAAATTCCTGTGGGTTGTTTACTTATTTAACAGTATCCCACAACAAAGAACTGTTTGGAGACGAATTACCAATGAGAGCATGTTGGATGTCTTTGCATAGGTTTCTTCAAATGCTAAGGTCTATGATATCTTTAATCCATGACAAATCAGTGGATGTGGGAGTGAAGAAAAGAGGTTGCAGTCTGCCTTTAGAGTGTGAGATATCTGAGGGCAAGGACTGTACCGCATTTTTCTTTGCACCCAGCTCTTCAGAGCTCTCAGGATGGGTAGGAGTTTGTGAAATGTTTCCTGAGTTGAACTAAAATCTAATCATTAGTTATTTTGTGCCAATAAGTGCACATCACAATTACATTATTTCACTAAGTTTCACTGACATTGGTGGCGAATATTTGCTGTGAGATAAGGATAGGAGTAGTTAAGAGTTGAATTTCAATACATTATATTTGAAGTATCTTCCATTTTTTTCCACTTCATCAGGGCCTTCAATGTGAATTTTGGAGTCATGTGTAACTAAAATAGGAGAGAGCGTATTTTGGGCTGCAGATGTTTGGGATTAAAACTAATTGCTTTGCTGCTGCTATTTTTATCAGCCTGCTGAAGGGATTTTGGGAAATGCTGGAAGAAAGCCTAACTTTAAAGGGGTTAAGCTTCTAAACTGCCATGATCTACAGTTAGTCAGAAGTGACAAATTGTAAGCAAAAGATAATCTCTTCCACTTACAGAAATGCCAGCCCAAATATCATCTGTAAAAAAAAAACAACACACACACAACTTTAGCAACTTTAATAGATTCATGTTAGAGAAGCAGAATTTAAAAATAGGCCTCTGTAGATCTTTTGGGCCCCTGCTGCTTTCTGGATTTTAGCTCTGCTGCTTAGCAAGCCTTTCTGCTGTGGTCTGATGGTCTCTTCAATGGAGACGTATGAAAAGCCTGCACCCTAGAGGCACGCTACTACCCAGCCTCCCAGCTCATGTGCTTCACACAATGGAAACCACAGCTATGAGTCAAGGACCTTTGAATCTCCTAGGAAAGTTTTAAGTGGTAGGTAAACAGAATACAGCACAAAAATGGCTTAAAAAAAGAAAACTGTGAAGTTATGTACAAATGATGGAAGTATACCTCTCTCTCTTTCTCATAAGAGCATCTTGGTTCTATCAGGGATGTGAGTATTTATCTCTAGTCCTTACCTCATGGTCGCAAACCGGTAGCTCCAGCTCCCAGCAAGCAGGGCCTAACAAATCACATTGCAAACAGGAAGGCAGGCAGGCAGGTGGAAATGGAGCTTTCCCTTTGCTAAGAAGCACATCATTTTTAGATTTCCTGAGTAGTCGCCCCATATGTCCAACTAGCTAACATCAGATAACATGGCCATCTCTGGGCAGAAGGGCAGCTGGGAAAGTGAGGAGATGGGAAGGAAGAATGAGGCAGTCATAACTTGCTTAGATAAAGCATGTTTAATTCCACAGAATTGGATGCAGTTTTGTTTTGTTTTGTTTTGTTTCATTTTTTGAAGAAATTTGAAGATTTGCTAGCAGGGCAAGTAGAAAGAAAGCTATAGGATATCCTTGCAATAATGTATGTAAATTCCTAGTCCAGCGATTTCCAACACTTTCAGCTCATGGCACACATAAACTAATTATAAAATTCTGCAGCACAAATAAAAAAAAATTGATTTTTGCTGATTTGACAAAAATAGGTATAATTGTGATTCATTCATATAAGATGGCTACTCTTGTGTAATTTTTTGGGGACAATATAAGGGAAAAGAAGTCAGTGCCCCTGACTAAACAGACAGGTTTTGCACGTTTTAAGTGTGCCTTGGCACACCAGTTGAAAACCACTGCCCTAGTCAATTGCATAATTGTTCTAATTTGAAGGACGGTCAAATAAATTTCTCCACATATCCCAATTATTCAGTATAAAAATGCCAACAAAAACAAAATTAAACCCAGTAAAAGTTAACAACAGTAAAGACACCGAGTTAATCATAATTTATTTGCTCACAAAAAAAAGAACCTGTATGCAAATTGGAAAATTACTTTTAATCTTATTTTCAACCCATTGCTCATTGTTATTCAGGCTGTTTACAGACTACTCCTATTAGAGACAGGGCAGCTTTCTTCAGCTAAGCAGTCCCCATAGCGGCTGTCCACCAGGGTTTTCTATTAGCAGCTCTCTCCACAGCTGGGAGAACACGTCCTTCATTTCTAAAGAGGAATGTCCATGGTGCAATATCACACCCTCCACCATGCCCAATAACAGATCCCTTCCTGAGAAATAAAGTTTTGGGCTCATAACGCACAAGAAGACAGAATGGTCACAATTCATTCATCCTGGGGACAAAATGGCTAAGTCTCACAAACCTACCATTCATCAATAGAAGCCAGATACAAAAGAGCAAATGTCCATAATGTCATTTTCCTAAGATTTAGGAATCAACTGGCAAAATTAATGTGTGGGTTTTAGTAGTAAAAATCATACATGTATTTTTAATTGGTAGAATTTTTATCATTATGTTGTTAATTTTTGTTATTTAGGACTACAAAGAGCTTTAAGCACGAAGAATCTATACCTGATTTTACATTTGTATATATGAAGAAACATATTATATAGAGTTAGTCAAATTAAAGCTCCATAAGAATTTTTATTTAATGAGAGGTCCATCAGTTTTTCCAAATGCTACTTTGCACAAATTCAATTGGTAGAAGCCAGTTTGGGCAGAGAGTTATGAACAGGTGAGAAAATGGAAGGCAGATTACCTGGGATGAAAGGCAAAATGTGAAATCAGAAGCAAGCCTGGGGCCTGAGACAAACACCAGCAAAAGCAATGCTAAATTAGCTAGCAGCTAAGACACCAGAGCTGTCCTATGAGGTTTGAGGTGATCTTTCACATAAAACACAAACAACAACCGCCATGCATCGAGCATTTTCATGATCAGACACATCTGGCCCATGCATTTGAAAAACCTTATCTAAAATTTTTAGAACAAAGAAGGTGATATTTTCATCCAGAGTTTTACTGAAATAGGCCTTAAGGCTCCAAGTGGTTAAGAGATTTGCAAGTCACAAAACAAAGTGTTTCATCCAAGAGTCAATCGAACTCTGTTCCAAAGAAAGTTTCTACTCCTTATATTATCAAAGAAGACACTGAAAGTGATTTAAAATGCACACACACATTATATGTATATGTGGCAATATAAATGGATTTAGCTACAACAGCTGCGACATGAACTGTAAGAACTAGACACCCTCAAATCAGAGAGGATCTGACTAAGAGAAGCCATTCCATTGTGGGGCCATTCTGCCCAGGCATTGCACAGACTCTGGTTTCCCTTTTCCTCATTTCACTCCGCAGAGGAATTTACTTGGAAGGGAAAATCTTGATTTCTTAACTATTATTACCCACCTGAAGTCATCCTTTCTGTTTATTCCATCATAATCATCTCTACTTGCCACAGATTGTACATCCCCAAAGAGGAAATTACGGTTTCAAGTGGAGACAATGAAATCGGAACAGATGTGCTACTAAAAGAGAGACATCCTATCCTGAAACTGTACCTCATAATGAAGAACCAGGGAAAAGAGATCAGAGGGTATTGATATACTTCAAAAGAGAGTCTGTTCTAGCAACAGGATTAAATAGATCTGCTGTAGTTTCCATGTACCATTCATAGGACTTTATGCTTGACACTTCACATACTAGAGAAACTAAAAAAAAATCGGTGGGAAGAGGTGAAATCTGTAGCCTTTGCAACATTTTTTTCTGTTTTAATTTTCTTTAGTCACAGCAGCTTGACCTTACTTTCAATGATGACACTTCCCTGTGGTACTGAGTTCGTTATTCTCAACACTGGATTGCACTACCTGCTTCCTTAGAGGTCTTCATAAAATATCTCTGTTTTTAACTCTAGGGAAGGAAACACTGACAGAATGGGAAACTGTGTTTTTACAAATGGGTGTTGGGTCACACCAATGCATTCATAAAAGCAGTTCTTGTTCAAATGATATGTGTCAGGTGTTTGATAGGCTAAAGGTACGGAGATTAAAGGTGTGCTTTAAAACTCAAAGCGGCATAGTAGAGTGAGGGAGACAACTAAAGTAATAAATAATCAAAAAATAAAGTGATCAGTGCGATGACAGAGATATTCACTATGTGCTATGGAAGCTCCTTATAAATACAGACTAAGAGGCTCATCAGCCCAACTGGGGAAGACTAACAGTGAGCTAAAGCATTGTTTGCACGGGTACACAGGTGAAACCAACAACATTACGTCAGAGACAGGGCTCAGTATGGGGGCAGTACCCCCATAGACACCGTTTCACTTTCTGAGATTTTTGGTTACTGCAGTCAACCCTGATCTGAATATATTTAATGGGAAGTTCCAGAAATAAACAGTTCTTAAGTGTTCAATTGCATGCTATTCTGAGTAGCATAACGAATCTCAAGCTCTCCTGCTCTCTGCAGGCCAAGTATGAATCATCCCTTTGTCCAGTGTGTCCACGCTGTGCACACTGACTTACTATTTTACTCACTTAGTGGCTGGCTGGGATATCAGACCAACTGTCATGCTATCGCAGTGATTGTGTTTGCATAAGCCTTATTTTACTTAATAATAGGTAGTGATGCTGGCAATTGAGATATGTCAAAGAGAAACCTCACAGTGCTTCTATTTTATTATTGATTATTGTTGGTACTCTCCTACTGTGCCTAATTTAGAAATTAAACCTTATGATAGGTATGTATGTATAGAAAAACCATAATGAATACATACGGGGTTCAGTACTATCTCTGATGTCAGGCAAGCCATTGGGGGACTTGGAACACATCCCCTTCTGATAAGGGGGGGACCGTTCTACCCTATATATATATGGAGGCTGTTGGTCAGGAGGATCAGGTGAAGATAAAAAGGTGGGGGAAATTGGACTAATTGAGCTTTTTAATCAGTATTAAAGTACACAGGCATTTGTTTTATCTCCAGAACCACTCTCAAAAGAGGTCACAGTTGGATTCCCAGCCAGGGCATATGCTCAAGTTGTAGGCTGGATCCCTATTAGGTGGCATGCAGGAGACAGTCAATCAGTGATTCTATCTCACCACTGATGTTTTTCTATCTCTATCCGACCACTGTGATGACTTGTCAATGAAAGAAACTACATGCTACTTCAATAGTTTCACCCCTGGTGCATTTTTAAGCCAGAGAAGATAATAAACAGCAAAGTCTATTAATAAAAACAACAATAAGCTGGCAGATAAAGTGAGAAACGTCCTAGGTCATTTTTATTATTATTCATCAGTTTTGAAAAATGCACTTGCTATCTTAAAAGGTCTTAGAATTTATAAACACATTTTTCTGCAGCATTCTAAGCCAAAAAATATATTTAAAAGAACACTGTGCTATAAAGCAATTCCAACCATTTCTCAGCAAGTTGAATATTTAGAAATGTCTTATGGTGCAAAGTAATAGAGTATTCTAATATTTATGTGACAGTGAGCATTCCTGGTTCCAGAAACAGAGGGCTTAGATTTAGCACTTAAGGCCCTTAAATACATTCTAAGAACATTTTAATCCTCCACAGCTTCATGTAACCTATGTTGTTGCCATTTTTTTTCCACCTTCCTTGCTGATATGCCATATGATTTCAGAGCTCCATGGCTTTGCTTGTGTAATTTTCAACATGCTTTCAGCTAGCTAGCCACAACTCCACTCCCATCCCAAAGCATTTTCCAATACCCTATTGATTACTCTCCTAGGTAAGTTCTCAAAGACCTTTGTTCAAATCTCTTTTCCAGTAGGTTCAACTTTGTGTTTTAATAATTTACTTCCACCATAACGATGGCTCCCCAAGCTAAACATTCAGTTCCTGGGGAGGAATGAAATTATTGAAGGAGGGGCCATAAATCCATACATGCATGTATATATTCTTTAACCAATAGGATAGCAAAATTATAGTCATTATTATATGGAGAAATGTAAAATATCTATTCTAACAGGAGAGAGCATATTACAGCTTGTGGGCCAAATTCACCCTACTACCTGTATTTGTTAACCAAATTTTATCTGAACACGGACACACCCATTCACTTATGAATTATGACTAGAAGCCTCATCCATGAATTTGTGTACTAGTGGGGTATTTTGGCCTGGCCTGTGGGATTGGGCTGAAACCAGCTCTCTGACATCTCCTGAGGGGTCCTGGATTGTGAGAGGGCGCAGGTCAGGCTGAGGGGCCCCACCTGTGCACAATTTGGCCTGGGGAGGGATGTGGGAGTTTGACAAGCTCAGGAGCAACAGTGGGAGTGCTCCAGGGCATGTCCAGCCCATCTCATTCAGTCCTAATTGACCAGACCCCAGCAGCAAGTTAACTTACCAGTCAGAGCATCTGCCGCCTGATGTTCAGTGCACATCACAGCGACTAGTCAACCAATCAACTGTCTGCCCCCTAGTGGTCAGTGCACATCATAGTGACTGGTCGACCTGCCAACTGTCTGCCCCCTGGTGATCAATGCAGGTCATAGCAAGCAGTTGAGTGTCCTTATCATATCATTAGCATATTATGCTTTGATTGGTTGAACAGACAACCTGACAACTGGACACCTAGCATATTAGGCTTTTATTATATAGGTTGTTTTCCTGCAGTAACAGCAGAATTGAGTGGTCACAACAGAGACCACATGGCCTATAATGGTTAAGGTATTTGCTGTCTGACTATTTACAGAATAATTTGCCTTCTCCTGCCTGATCTAGAATACAATCATCTTGAGGACAAAGGGAATATAATAGATATATTTGCACCATCCCTGCACACAACTTACAGAAAGTACTCCACCTCTGGAGACGGAAATTATGAATTAGTATACAGTAATTCCCCCAAACATGCTCTTCTTTATTACCACTATTGCTTACAGTTATCAACAAATATTCACTTATTTGAATTTAAAAATATGTTTTGCTGACCCTTCTCTCCTCGCTGTTCATATCTATTAATCATGTCTTACTAATTTTGTGTTTATTCCATTGAATTGTCTGGATATTCTCTCCTCAATCTCAGGCCCTTCTTTCCTCCAGATGTGACACTTAATTGGATATGTATTCTTTTCATACATGATTTCATATTACGAGTATACATTTTTACATGTATGTATATCCTTAATATAAAGGAAATTTTTAATGTTTTAAGAATTGATGTATGTGGTATCATATTATACCTACAAATTACAGAGAAAAATTCTTTTCCTGTTCACATAGCATTGCATTTTTGTGATTTATCCTTTTGGATATATTTTTCTGATTCACTCATTTGGTGTTCCATGAGAGGATTCGATTATTTATCGCTTTCCCCACTGATAGATGTCCAATTGTTCCTATTACCAATGGTGCCAGAATATCTTGGCCACATGAATGAAGAGTTTCTTCAAAGCCTCTACCTAGATGTAGAAACGCTTGTCATAGTATATTATATTCACTTTTTTCTGGCTGCTACAACAAATCATCACAAACTTAGCAGCTTTAGACAATGTAAAATTTATTGTCTTACGGTTTTAGAGATCAGGGTTTGAAATGGGATGCGCTGCACCAAAATCAGTGTGTCGGCAGGGCCATACTTCATCGGAGGCTCTGGGGGAGGATCCATTTGCTTGCCTTTTCCTGATCTGGCGGCTGCCTGCATTCCTTGGCTCCTGGCTTTCTCCTCCATCATCAAGGCCAGCAGAGTAGTTTCTTCAAATCTCTCTTTGACCCTTTCCTTCTACTTCTGCAAAAACATTTCCTCTCTGAACAACTCTGCTGCCTCCCTCTTCAAAGGGCCTATGTGATTATTTGGGCTCACCCAGATAATCCAGAATTATCTCCCATCTTCAGATCTCTAAGTTAATCACAGTACGATGTCCCTTTTACCATGGGAAGTGGCATGCTCTGTATATTAGGATGTGGATATCTTTTCAGAGACATTCATTATTCAGCCTACCACAAGTATAAACATCGTCCAAGTTATTAGATGCTATCAATTTCCTCTCCTCTGCCGCCGGAGCAATTTAAATACTGCCTCTAGGCATTTTCATGTCTTCATCAACGCCTAGCATTGTCAGCCGCCCTGGATGTTATGAAACCTAAACTTATTGGTTTTGCTTGTAACTTTTAAATTTGTTATAATTTCAAGCACACATAATAGTAAAGGATTCTGGATATAACTTATTACATTCACCTGATGTATATATTTTGTCCCACTTGAGACTAAATTGAAAATGTATGTGCCTTTATCTCTTGAACATTTCAGTGTATATTTCCTAAGAACATGGATATTCTATTGTTTAGTCACAATATAGTTATGTAAATCAAGAAATTTGATATTGGTGCAATACTTTCATATAATTCTCGGTCTCTATTGAAACCCCTCAATGGCCCCCATAATAGCCTTTGTAACTAGAGCAAGTTCTTGAATGATGATGTTTCATTCAATGTTATTTTGTTATAAGGATGGTGAGAAGAAGAAGAAGAAAAAAAAGACTCCTGACTGGGGCCTCTGCCTGTGTGGAGTTTGTATATTCTCCCCATGTCTGTGCAGTACGCAGGTTGCTTCCCACATCCCAAAGATGTGAAGGTGAGGGGAAATGGCCCATGTTACTCACATGTCTCCATAATGCCCAAAGCATAACAAAACTTCAATAATTATACGTTCCTGACAATGGTATTCCTCTTAGCCTTTCTCATCTCCTATTTTTTTTATTGCTCCACTGAGCCAAGAGAATAAGATAATTATTCTTCAGATAACTCTTCAGAAGTTTCCTTTAAAAAAAATATTTATGAGAAACGAACTATAGAAATATAGCTTATAATATTCCTATAGCCCACTAGGAAAACAAGGAAAAGTTACTTAAAAATTGTGACTAAATGGCCTCTTTAATCATAAGAGCTCATCTTAAATGACATGGCATTTCTTTGAACCATGTTGCTTAATTGTCTAAAGGGGAGATCATTTTCTTCACTTCCTTGTACTACTGTTTGAGTCATTCCATTGCTTTGAAGTAAAATATAGTGATTCTTTTTTACCTAAAATAACCCAAGACCTTATCATCCTGTTCAAGGCTCTTTGGAATATGGACCAAATCATTTATTCCAGCTTCATTTCCTACCACCCTATCTTCTATCATAGACTGCATTATATTGTATTATAAACGCTTCCAATCTCCAAGGAAGCTCCTTGCAGCCCATACTTTCCTAAGAGTATGGCTTCTAAATGAGCAGGGACAGTTACCTGTAGTTGTGGGGTGTTGGTGTTTAGCACAAAGTCAGGCATGTTACAGGGATTCAACAGATGAACTATACCTGATAAGTTGAGTAAATAAATGAATGAGTTAATGTTCTTATCAGGACATTTTAATTGTGCAATCATTCTGTACTTATTTCTTAGATCTGTACTTACATTATTCCTATTAAACATATGAAATGCTTCCTTTATTTTTAGTGCTGAATTAACTCAAGTATGTCCTTTTAAAAATATATTTTTATTGATTTCAGAAAGGAAGGGAGAGGGAGAGAGAGATAGAAACATCAATGATGAGAGAACATCATTGATTGGCTGCCTCTTGTACCTGTACACTCCATACTGGGGATTGATCCTGCAACCTGGGCCTAGGCCCTGACCTGGAATCAAATGATGACCTCCACACTGGCTGGGCAGCTCCTCCTCCTCCTCCTCCTCCTCCTCCTCCTCCTCCTCCTCCTCTTCCTTCTCCTCTTCCTCCTCCTCCTCCTCCTCTCCTCCTCCTGCTCCTCTCCCTCCTCTTCTTTCTCCTCCTCCTTCTCCTCTTCCTCTTCCTCATTCTTCTTCTAATTCAACATATTAGCTTGACTATATCTCATGGCAGATGACTATAAGAAAAATTTGGGCTATAACTGCTCATCTCCTTATCAGCAATTTATCTTTGCTTTGGTACATTAGGACTTTAATGGAAGCTGCCTCATGTGCAGGTACCATCAGTAAGAAATTAAATATAGGTTATTACTCAGTGATATCAACTGAGCAGAGGAGCAACATATAAATTACTGAGAAATGGAGATAGTTCATGCCATTTGCACTTTGAAGTAAGTCTGAGTTCTCCATGTGGTTGTGAGGTCCCAGGGTTCAGCTTCGAAGGCCGAGGAGCAAATCTTCTCCTTATAAGGGTCAACCAGATACCAGCAACTCTGAGCTCTAGAGAGGGGATGTGAAGACTACATATTTTCCCCTATGCTCTGCAATTGTCTAGCCCTATCCTTCCTGTGCATACATTATAGTATGTCACCTTACTTACTATAGTATGTAACCGTAGCCTGTCCCAAGTTCTCCAAACTGCAGCTACCTAGTTTATAAAAAGAAAATAACACTTAATCTACCTATTTGGCATGATTTCTTTTTACCATTAAATAACATGTGCTATAGGATTTGGGTAGCAGATCTTATCAGTTCCCTACCCATAACTCTAGTATCTTTAACCCGAATTCCAGTACCTGGAGCTCTGCAGAAACTGGCTGCCTCTCCCCCTCCCCGCCCCACTCCCCGCCCTGGTACTGTGAAAACCCCACTGAGAGAGGGCTCTGGCTGGGCTGAGGGACCCCCCTGAGTGCACGAATTTCATGCACTGGGCCTCTAGTTAGTATGTAAATATCCCTGTTGCCTAATACTGAAGATTGGTTCATTATGGTGTGTGCATTTTATATCAATTTCCAGAGTCTCCACAGGATTTAGCTTAAGTTGCACACTATGACAGATGGCTTCATAGCACACCTTCCATTGGCTGCTTTCCATTCTCTTTATCACGTCTCTATCAGTGTTACGTGCATAGCCCATGTATACCCCCTCCTTATGAATCCTGGTCTCAGGATCAGTATCTAGGATAATGTAAAAAATAGCCTGCACATCATGAAAGGACACCTACGCGGGGACTGGTGATGCTATTATTTTGATAAATTAGAAACCTAGAGATCAAAGAAATGTTTGTGTTTGGGGATTCTCAGGGCACCTAAGGAATGGATATGTGAAGGCATCTGGGTGACAGCCTGCAGCAGGTTAAGTGTGGATCAAGGTCCCCAGATTATAGGACATTAAGAAGCCATGACAACAAAATATACCCTCGTCCTACATCGGATCCTGGCCCAGCACAAGGACATTTATGGATTAATTGGCAATATTGGTTTCGTCTGTAAATTTTAATATTTGTGTATTGAGGTTAGTTTCTTGTTTTTGATCAGTAAAGTCTAGTTATGTAAAAAGGTGAACATTTAGAGAATCTGGATAAAAGTATAAGAATTTTTTGTATGATTTTTATAATTCTTTTGAAGTCTAAAATTATTTTAAAATTACAATAATAACAAAAAGCTTCCAAAATATTACAGACATACTCAAAGTGACCCATATATTAAACAGAAACATGTCAAACTCAAACCTCAAAACTAAGGATCATGGTGAGAAATCATACGCTGTTTAAATTAAGATTTGGTATTATTAAATCAGAATCTGTTTCATGAAAATATTGTAATGCTGTCATTTACTTTTTTAAATGCACATTTTATAGGACTTTATGTTTGACAAGGACTAAAAATCCAGTATTTCTATCCTCACTACTTCGGTATACAATATAACATTGGATGTCTTTGTATCATTTCTTTTATTCTTTTTTTTTTTTTTTTTTTTTTAAAGGAGATAACAATTACATGTCCTCTAAGATCTTACAAGTAATTGTAACAAAGAGAATCAGAACAATTGTAATGAAATCCTCCAAAGCCACCCTTTCTATCCTCTGTGCACTCAGGTTCAATATTGCAGTCTGAAGTAAATGCATAAAAACAACCACTATATTTTTTTCTAAAAGTGAATTATTTTGAAGTATGACTACACATTATACGTTTCAGCAGGTTTCTTTATAATGAAACCAGGTTATTATTCTTTTTTTTTTAACCTAAAACCTCAGTTCTCAAGAAGTAGCCTTTTAATTATAACATTCCTTGACCTGGAGTCTTTCTTATTGTTTGCTTAAATGTTATTGTTGGGACTTGAATTGATCGTTGCTGTTCCATTTCGGGGTGAGCATTTGCTGCAGACACAGAGGGAATTTCTCCTGCTGTTGCCTCGAGGACTCATCGAACGTCATGTTACTCCTGATGGAGATTCTCCTGATGGAAAGGTTCCCAACAAAGAACAAATTAATTTTTGGTAAAAATCGATGGTACATACAATGCATTTTCCCGTGTCCTTTACTTTTCCATTCTGTTTCTTATTGTCCCCTGTTTTCTAATTTTCTTTTGCAGAAAATAGTTATTTGTTTTTAAAGCACTCCTATAGCTGCCTCCCACCTTAATTAAAACAGGGACCATAGTTTATCTGGATTCCTAATCTGGCTATGAATGCTCAGCAGAGAGCCTCAGCAACACAGCTGAAATCAGAAAAATAGAAATAATGAAGGATCAAGAGGAATATGCCTGTCCTGTTGCTAAAGAGAAATTGGCCCTTCTAAATGTATATACTATTATACAATATATAATATATAATATATACACTTTTGAAAATTTGTTTTGTTGTAGTGTATGACTTCCACACTAAAGGGTATATTATGAATCCACTTGGGATGGCTAAAATTTATTTGTGAGTTTATTGTACACCAACATTGTCACTGCTATTCATCTTGTTTAGCACCTAGGGGGCTTTCTTTATAGGGCATGGGGACCATAGAAATAAAACCAGTGTGTTGTTATGACATTGTCCTGCATTTGATACAACATCCAGGGCTGCAGGCTGACCTGAGGTAGCCAGCTCAGTTTGTCACGGTGGTTTTGCATGTTGCATGTTGACAATTATCTATCTATTCAATTCAGAAAGAGTATTTTCTCTTAAACACATATTTGGTACCCCTGAGTGCTGTTAACTCTCTGCCAAGAGTTATTCATCCTAATTGCTATAAGAGAATCAAGTGACCAATGTTTCTGAGGAGTTTTGGATAAAAAAAGCCACTGTAAATTAGCAACATACAGTCTAGCTTGTTAATACAACAAAGGAAACAAGTTGTTGTCGCCAGTGCACTCAAGCAGTTCTTATCATTTTAATTAGAGGTCCGATGCACGGAATTTGTGCAAGGGGCTTGGCCCTTGCAGCCCCAGCTTTGTCCAGAAGGTCGTCTGGAAGGATGTCCGGTCTAATTAGCATATTACGCTTTTAGTATTATAGATGCTCAAAAGGAATGATCCGTATTCTACATACACTAACCAACACTGTATAACATAATGCAAGTGGTACAGTGACACATTATGGGTTGCACTTGTTACCTGAGAATTCAGCTTATGATTAAAGAGTTTCTTGTGTGTTTCTTTTCTCTCTTCTGCCCTCTTCCCCCAAGCTAATAGCATCTCAAAATACAATAAAGACAACTTCAAGAATGCATATCTCTGAGATGCTTAAGTGTCAGAATGGACCATGTCATGGGAATCCCCCAGATGAGATAAGAGAAGTGGGAAAAAGGAATCACAAGAATAAAGGGAGGAGAAAAAAAAAAAGAAAATTCTAAAAAAATATTTCCAGTTGAACCATCAGTCATTTCTCAAGATTACCTCAGGCTAGGGTTGTTTGGCTTTTTTTTTATTTCTTAAATGGGGACATAGAATAATTTTTATTTCACTTTTAAATATTCTGAGAGTATAGGTCACCTGTGTAATGATTGCCATTATGATTTTTTCAATATTTCTCTCTGCTTGGTATTCACAAGAGTGGCTAACATTGCCACAGAAAGCTCTGCTAAATTAAAAATATTGTTGTAGCTAAATGTTACAGGTGTTGCATTATAAACCATCATAAAAGGTTATTCATTAGTTGAAGGTTCTGTTAGCACAATCTTTCTGCCTTAGTGACTAAGAATTACAGTGCTTTTTGGTTTTATAATAGTGAGCTAATTGTTCATTGTCCTAATGTTAGCCCTTAAGGAAATGCAAAGAGCACGGTGACATACTGTTTCTTGCCTAGTTAAAGGGAAGGACAGAACAGCCTACTTGAAAGAGCTGCAATCACAAAGTATAGAAGAACAAGGTTTGAGATCCACTCTCTGTGCATGTCTCTAACATTAAGAAAGTAATTTTTTTTTTCTTTTTGAACTTGTTTTTTCCTTGTAAGGGAAGAGGGAGGTGGATAATGATTGAATTTTCCTCTAAGGATGTTGTCCTGGTTCCATCAATCTGTGTGCACAGAACAGCATGCAAAGCTTGTCTGCCATGGCTGGGGTGAGGGGTAGATAGCTGCTATTGTTATAAAAAATGAAATTGAACAAAATGAACCACAGTTTACCAATCAAGTCTTCCCCAGGAGGTTTCAAACTTTCAATAGACTCCAGGTGCCCAAAATGGTGATAACAGATAAGATTCTCCAGTGCAACTGTTCCTAGGTGGGGAGATAGATTCCTGGTCCTTCCTACTCTCCAATATTTCCAGAATCCTCTCCCTAAACCTTCTTGCATGTTTTATAACCCAGGAAGCTCTTCTTCTCAAGAATCTGGAAGCGAGCTCTTTGAACTGTAAACATCAAGGGAGAGAGCGCCTATGTCCCAGGTTCTGTGAGAAAGTAGGAGACACGTTGACGTGTGAAACGACCCCAAGTCTTGACTATATGGGGAAGTTTACTTATCTTTTGGGCAAAGCCAATTAGTGAACATAGCCTGTGTTCTCCCTCTCACCCCAGCACTTCAAACCCTCCTGCTCTGTGATTCAGCAGAGCTGAGTTCACACTACACTGTGGCCTCTCTACCCTATTGCAATAGACTTGAACAAACTCTTCCTTGTGTCTTTAATGTTGTCTGGTGCAATTGTTTGCTTTGACACCAGAAAATATAAAGGGCTAACACAGATCAATAATAAAAAAAAAACAAAAACAAAACAAACAACAACAAAAAACAAAAACAGACAGCCAAATTTAAGTGGTGAAATAAACCCTATTAAATGGTCAATAAACATAAAAAAGCATTTATTCTTTTATATGTTTACCAGGGCCCAGTGCATGAATTCACTTGAAAGGAACTGTGGTCTTTCACTTGAAAGGAACAGTGGGCACAGAGGAGGGTCTCAGCCCATGCTCTGCGCCCCTGCCCAGCCCTTTTCACCCTGGCCCTTGGTTACCTGTCTGCTGGCAGCCCTGCTCGGCCACCACCACTCCCATGCACTGAAGCTGCCAGCCCACTCACGCCCGCTGACAGCGTGTAGCGATTGGGGCTGGTGCCAACAGTGTGTATGAGTGGCAGCGGCTGCCCCAATCGCCCCTCAGGAGTAGGGGGAGGTGGAAAAGCCCTCACAGGCAATCAGGGCTGGCAGCCACTGCTTGCACCTGCTGATGGGGCCAGTGTGGGGTGCTGGCACCAGCAATGGGTGCAAACAGGGCTGGCACTGGCAGTGGGTATGAGCGATGGCTCTGTGCTGGCAGCAGGTGCAAGTGGGGCTGTTGCTGGCAGTGGGTGCAAGAGGCGCCTGCTGACCCCGATCACCCCTCAGGAGCAGGGGAGGTAGAGAAGCCCTGAGGGGCAATTGGGACCAGCATGGGGTGCCAGCAGTGGGTGCAAGTGGGCCCAGTGCTGCCAGCAGATGCAAGCACTGGGTGGGACCACAGTGGATGGGAGCAAGGAATCTTCAGTAACCACTAGAGGCTCGCCCTGATGACAGTGACTGGTGACCCACCTTGGTCTGGCGCCTCCACTCACCTGCTCCACCATCCCGCCATGGCAGATGCCTGACATGTTCCGTGAGTGCCTCCTCACAGTCAGCCACATCATAGTGACCAGTTGTTCTGCCATTTGGTCTATTTGCATATTAGGGTTTTTTAATATATAGATTGACCATTTTAGATTGTTCCTAATTCTAAGAAAAAACTGATTTTTATCAGAAACTTGCAAATCATAACAATAATATAACATAAACAGATTTAAATGGTATTCAGGCTTGACAAGGACATGACAAAATGGGAGTTATCATGTATTAATAATGGGAGTGGATTTGTGTGTGTGTGTGTGTGTGTGTGTGTGAGTGTGTGTGTGTGTGTGTGTGTGTGTGTGTGTGTCTTTTAAGAGTTGGTTTGTATCCATCAAAATTTAAAATAGGCATGTTGTTTTGTCTCAGGAATATAGTTTCTAGGTATCAGTCATACAGAATTCCTTATTAATTAGCCATTAAAATAATAGAAATTATTGGTTAGAATATTCAATAAGAAAGTACTTCTATTTTAATGATGAAAAGAAAATTTCAAGTTTCTAAAGGAAAGTCTTTCCTAAATGGAAAAATGATTGAATGGGAAGGTAATACCCAAAATATTAAACATAGTGAATTTAAGGAAATAGCTATTATTATATTCTTTATACAGTTTATAATTTCCATAATTTCTCCTATTAGTTTTATAATTAAAAACATTAATTATTAGACAAAAACATACAATTAAATTGAAACTACTATTGACTCACATCAAAATATAAATCTTTGCTTCAGTACAGACTGTTTGCTGTGACTCTACAATAATCTCCCATAAATGAATAAGTTCTCAGATTGTTTTAACATCTTAAATGTGGCACTTAAAAAATAAGACATCCCTCCACTTTTTTTTTCAATTGACCAGTTTTCTTTATTTTGTGCATGGTTGCAAAGTTAGAAATATAATGCAAACCCTAAAATATCCTATACCTTATCTCTAGAAAGAAAGAAAGAAAGAAAGAAAGAAAGAAAGAAAGAAAGAAAGAAAGAAAGAAAGAAAGAAAGAAAGAAAGAAAGGGAGAGAAATGCCTTCAGAGTAACATTCACCCTTATTTTGATATTTTGATATCATTGCTAAGTCTTGCCTGGCCATTGGGTGTACCTGGGTGTTTGTTTTACCTCCGGCACAGGCTGACTGTCATCTGCTTGTCTGGTCCACAGCAGTGTTGCCTGCAGGCTATAACGCACAGGCACCTGTGGACACCCTGATAAATGGTAAATGATGATGATGGTGACAGAGCAGAGCTCTGTTTCTGACACTGGATAACTCCTCTTTTCCACCCTGTGCCTTCTCAGACAGCTGTCACATCCTGGCTTTCAGAGGCAGAGACTCCTTGCCAAGTGAAAGCTTGAGAGGAGGACATTACATCCTCGTGTCTTCATGGAAGCGTGATATGTGAATGCCTATAACTATACACATCACCCGGAGACACATCTGTGTGATAAATACTGTCTCAAGAGCCAATTCAGATTGACTACCTGGCCAATTAAATCAATCCTACTGATAGCTGATCCAGAGAGAGAGTTTATATGATGCCCAAAATACTGGCCAATTCCTGGGGTGGGAGCGGGGGGATGAAAGACTTCTGAGAGTCCTTTTAGTCAGAATACTTTAGCTGAATTATATTAATTAAATAATCATATGTTTTTAGATAAATCTTTTTAAACATGCAACTTAGTGAACTTACTGAAGGAATGAGTAGATATTATGATCAATATCAACATTGACTTTTAAGGAGTTGATAATGCTATCAAGACCTATAATTTGTTAGGTACCATATTACATACTTTTCATGTAGTTTCTTGTTTAGTATTCAAACAAAACCCCTTAAAAGGTAGTTGCTAATACTGTACTTGTGTGCACTTGGAAAAACCAAGGCCAAGAAAATGCAAGCAGTTTTTCATGGATCACCAGGAAGTAAGAGAAGGAATCCAATTTAGTTCCCCGTGGCTCCACATTTCTCATAAGTTTTTTGAGGATAGTTTTAGAAAAAAGACCTTAATGGTAATATTAATCATTTACTTATGAATTAAAAATATGTACTAAGTATATCATTTTCAAGGTCTAACAAGAAATAAACATAACCTGAAAAAATATTGCAAGATATATGCTTCACCTAGTTTTATAACCATTTTTAAAGTGGAAATTTTATTCAAATTACAATAAAACCTACAGATAAGAAAATACCCATGTCCAATAATAAAGAAATGGTTTAAAGCTACATAATTGTAGATATTTCAGCCATTAAAATGGAGTACTACAAAGACTAATAGACTCAAAATACTGACTACAACACAAAATATAAGAAAAACATCTGTGAATAAACTGGCTGACAGCATGACATTTAAAAAAAAAAAAGCTGAATAGGAAAAAGGACTGAAAAAAATACAACAAAATGTTTGTGAGGTTTTTAAATTATGAGTGTTTTTCTTTTATGTTCCAGTAACTGCTAAAAATGTGTTATGTTAATTTTATAATAGAAAAGATTTAAAAAATAGACCCACTATCAATCAAATCACATCAAATTTTAAAATTCTAAATGGTGGTCATATTAACTACTAGAGGCCGGGTACACAGGTTTGTGCACCAGTGGGGTCCCTCGGCCTGCCTGGTGGGGATCCAGCTGAAACCAGCAGTCTGACATCCCCAAAGGGGTCCTGGATTGCGAGAGGGTGCAGGCCAGGTCAAGGGACACTACCTCTAATATGCATAAAGATCTTTGGTTAATCTCTTTCCATCCTCCCTGCTCCCCACTTCCCTCTGAGTTTCATCAGTCTGTTCCATGTTTCCATGCCTGTGATTTCTGCTCTGGTGTTGAGAAGCATCTGGCCCTTGGTTGTCAGTGCATGTCATAGCTACCGGCCACTCAGGAGGTCACTTAGGCTTTTATATATACAGATGATAACTAAAGTTTCAATTCATTATATATATAATACCTCTAGTGTGTATGTGTGTGTGTATGTATATATATATATATATATATATATATATATATATATATATATATATATATATACACATACACACACACATACACACTAGAGGTCCAGTGCACAAAATTTGTGCACAGGAGGGAGGGTTGTCCTTCAGCCCAGCCTGCACCCTCTCCAATCAGGGACCCCTCAAACAATCCAGAACTGCTGGCTACCATAACCACTTCTGCCTGCCAGCCTGATCAACCCCTAACCACTCCCCTGCCAGCATGATCAATACCTCACTGCTCCCCTGCTGGCCTGATTGCTCCTAACTATCCTACCTGCCCTCCCTTGCCAGCCTGGTTTCCCCAACTGCCCTCCCCTACTAGCCTGTTTCCCCTCAACTGCCCACCCCTGTAGGCATGGTCCCCCCAACTGTCCTCCTCTGCAGGCCTGGTTCCCCCCACCAACTGCCCTTCCCTGCAGGCCTGGTCCCCTCCAACTGCCCTCACCTGCAGGCCTAGTGTCCCCCAACTGCTCCCCCTCTGCTGGCCTGATCACCCCCAAATACCCTCCCCTACCCGCCATCTTGTGGTGGCCATCTTATGTCCACATGGGGGTGGCCATCTTATGTGTTGGAGTGATGGTCAATTTGCATATTACTCTTTTATTAGATAGGATATTTCTTTCTCAAATAGCTAATAATAAAACAAAAATAAATCATAATTTATCAAGAGTTTTTCTTTGTTTTTTAAGATACCTTATTAAGTCACCAGCTGGATTTATTTGCATGCTAGATTTTCTTTGATTACACATTCCCAACTGTACGTGTCCTAAAAAGTTACTGTTTTTAAAAAGAGAATTTTAGGAAATTTTATTATGATTTGTGCAATTTCTGATTTACACAGTTTACCATTACATTATGTTTTAATTAACCCACCATCAATTAGTGTACAAAATTTGTGCACAGGAGGAAGGGTTGTCCCTCAGCCCAGCCTGCACCTTCTCCAATCAGGGACCCCTCAAACAATCCAGAACTGCTGGCTACCATAACCACTTCTGCCTGCCAGCCTGATCAACCCCTAACCACTCCCCTGCCAGCATGATCAATACCTTATTGCTCCCCTGCTGGCCTGATTGCTCCTAACTATCCTACCTGCCCTCCCTTGCCAGCCTGGTTGCCCCAACTAATTTTTTATTGGAGTTGTATTTTTAGTGCACTAATTGGGGGGGGGGGGTAAATTGTCATTTTCCCCACTTGGTCACACAGCTATAAATTCATTGTCTCCTCCATGAGATTAAGGATTGTCCAATTAAGACAACTATTTTAATCTTTGAATTCATGAGGCATTTCCTAAGCTTTTCTTGGTTTCTACTAAACTGTATAATAAACTAGATGTGAAGGCAAGCCACATCATGAGGAAAAATAATTATCACCTTGTCTTGGAAATGGAAGCAGATTCCTATAGAAGCTCCCTAGGGATGTGGGGAGGGCCTGCTGGGAGAACTCGGCATCCAGAGTCTGGTCTCCAGAGAAGTGCTCTGGAGGTTAATAGGACGGCAACAATGATAGGAAGGTCTTGGTGAGAAAAGGGGACTGTCAAAATGTCATCTTTGTAGTAAATCCATTTCTTGACAAGTATTTCATTCTGTCTTTGAATGCTGGCAGCGTCTGATGTTAATTCCTCTCTAAACCAAATCTACAGTAAAGTTTTTAAACTAGAAATGCTTCTGTAAATTAAGCATTTACAGTATGCAGGAAGGTATTTTATTATTCAAACTGGAAAAATAAATGCTGGTTTTAACTTTCCAGGATTAGGTTGAACTCCATCTATTTATCTACTCATCTGTTCACCCATCTATATCTATCTATCTATCTATCTATCTATCTATCTATCATCTATCTATCTATCTATCTATCTATCTCTATATACTGTATAATCTGTCTGTGTAATCTGTCTGTGTGTATATATGTGTATATATAGTTGCTATTTTTCTTCTGAGTGTTCTGTTACTCTCCCCATTTATATGTAAGTTGAAAATAAACACATTTCTTCTTTAACTACACAGGAGTCATTATAGTTTGTGATAGGAATTATTTAGCTGTTCTTCAAACTTCAAGTTTTTAATTTTCTTTTAAAAAGATATATATTTTAAATGGGCATGTTAACCCACTTGTTCAGCTGCATGCACTCAAACAAAGGTTCAAATTTATTTCCAGTGTTTCCTCTCATGATCCTTAAAACACTCCTTCAGAGAGATACTGCCTTTTAAGAATAGTTTTGTGTGTGTGTGTGTGGGGGGGGATAATTTTACTTGGCCATTCTAAGGTTTGACTATTATTATAAATATTGCTATGAAGAAATTAATAGAGGCTGATGCTTTATAAACATAGTGGACAGATTTATCACTCCATGCAGAGATGATGGTTTCTGCTATCCTACTGTTGACTTGAAATGAAATGGTTGGAGTTGTAGACAGACAACATTTAGTTACATAAAGGTGCTATGTGTCACCATGCTGGTGTCACTGTGCTGGCCAGGGTCGCTAATGTAATTTGTCTTACACAGAGCTTATGAAAATTCCCATCTGCCACCATAAGCTTCTAAGACAGAAGGTGTTGGCCTATTAAAGATGCAGGCATCTCACACATGACTATTTATTCATTTATTATTTCAGCAGGAAGGAAGACAGCCTTTATTTATTCTTTCTTTTTTTTTAATATATTTTATTGATTTTGTACAGAGAGGAAGGGAGAGAGATAGAGAGTTAGAAACATCGATGAGAGAGAGAGTCATCGATCAGCTGCCTCTTGCACACTCCCTACTAGGGATATGCCTGCAACCAAGGTACATGCCCTTGACCGGAATCGAACCCAGGTCCCTTCAGTCCCCAAGCCGAGGCTCTATCCATTGAGCCAAACCGGTTTCGGCGGAAGACAGCCTTTAGAAAACAGTGAAGAGATTAGTAAATTCGGACATTTGATTTAGATATTCATTTGAGGACAACTACCTCACAGTACAAGATATTTTAATAGGAAACAGAATTTTGTCTAGAAGCTAAAAGCAAATAAATCCCAGAGATGATTTTTTTTTCTTTCTTTCTGCTCATGGAAATTATACCTTCACTTTGCTTGGCTGATTTTCATCTTGAGAGAAAGGGATTGTTAAAACAAAAATTGTGATGTCACAACAAAGTAGGTTAACAGAGCAAATTTTCATGCAAAGTATGAGAAAGAAAAATATACTTCTATATATCCAGCTCTCATTAGAAATTAAAAAGAATTACTAAATGATTGTTGATTAGATTCCATAGATCTTTAAACAAATGGCAGTGAATGCTATCTCACAGTACATTTCCATCATTCTCCTTTGTCACATTTTTTAAATGATAAGTTCCAGGGAAATAAAATATAGAATTGAAAGGAGGAAATGCCATCATTCCCTTGAAGAGAGAAGAGTTAAATGTGCTATTTTACATCCTGGGAATCATGAACTTGTTGAAATTAAAAGGACATTTACCTTCTCAATGGGGTTAATTCTGCAGTTATCGTCACTTGAGAAGCCACTATGTAGGAGATACCCGGCCTGGCACCTCACATACATTATTTTATTTAATCCTTAAAACAAATCTTATGAGAATGCGATTATTACCCCATTTGTCTGTTAAGAAACTGAGGTTAAAAAGCAATCACTCAAGCTTGGGTTTCACCCCCAGGAAGGCCTGACTGCACGTCCTATGTTCCTTCTATTGAGATTCTCTGAGGCGGGATATTCCAGGAAGAAGTCACATTGGGGGAATGTTTTAATAACATAATTAAAAATAACTTTTGACTCCCCCAAAACTTACCATTGTTGATCAACCCATATTTTATATGTTATATGTACTATAAGCTGTATTATTAAAGTAAGCTAGAGAAAATAAAGTGTTTTTTAAGAAGGTCATAGAGAAAATACCTATAGAGTACTGTGCATATTTACTGGAAAAAATTTACATGTAAGTGGACCTGTACAGTTCAACTTGCTGATACAAAGAAGTCATAAGCAAAAAAAAGGTAGAATTATAACTGTACTCATAGCTTTAGTATATGAATACCATTCCGAACTTGAATCTGAATCAATGCATACAGATCCATGCACAATAATTACATTACTTCCTAGTATGGCTATGAAATTTACATGGCCACCTGCCTTAGCAGAAAATCAGGTTATCTTGTAATCTGGGGCTTTCTTCATACATCTATTGTTGAAACAATTTGCTTCAATTAAGGCAGGGACTGTAACTTATTTATATGTTTATCTTCAGCAAGTAACATCCTGCCTGGTACAGAGAAAGGACTCAAAAATTAATTTTGGTACTGAACTAAAAACAGGAAATAAGCTAGGCAGAGAAAGATAAATATCACATGGTCTCACTCATTTGTGGAATATAATGAACAACATAAAACGATGAACAAAAACCGGTACAGAGACAGAGAAGCATCAATCAGGCTGTCAAACCTCAGAGGGAAGGTAGGGGAGGGTGGAGTAGGGGGAAGAGATCAACCAAAGGATTTGTATGCATGCATATAAGCCTAACCAATGGACACAGATAAAAGGGCGGTGAGGGCATGAGTGGGGGATTTGGGGAGGGCAATGAGGGGTAAGGACACATATGTAATTCCTTATTCAGTAAAGAAAAAAATATATGTGTGTGTGTGTGTGAGCTGGGAATTAAATAACAGAAGGAGTAAAAATTCTTCAGTGACTTTAAAAAAACAAACAGGAAAACAGGCTGTAGAAATTTAGATTCTCTGACCCAAAGGAAAGAAATGTGATATTAAAATATATGATTCCTTTCTATAACATGTGTATTCTGCTTGAAATGCCTTGAAATGCAAAAATATTTCAAACAATAGTTTTTTTAAGTCTCAGTAATTTTTTATAAATTTTACCTGGAAATCTTATGTATCTTTAATCTTACTAGTAATATCTGACAACATTAACTTGTATAAAAGATCTTCAATGACAAAAATCGTTTAAGTTTAGTTGAACAAGAGATAATACTAAACACATGGGAAAATAAGCCACCTGTGGGAGAGTTAGCCAAAACAATAAACTAATGAATCAGAAAAATAAGTGCTTGCAGATATTAGAATTATCAGATGCAGAATATAAAATATTCATTTTCATATATTAAAACAATTAAAACACAAATCCAAAAGTAATAAAGAAACAAGGGCTCCTGTGCCAGAAAATAAATAGAAAGAAACAAAAAAAAAAGGAGAGAGAAAGGATTAAGAAAATGAATATATGCGATGTTAAAAATTTTAATTCTTTCCCTTTAAAAAAAAATGGGCAAAGATGCTAATGCCCAGCATAACTATTTATAATCAACATTTTAATGGAAGCATTAGCCTGATCAATAAGAAAAGTAAAATAAATAGCCCTAGCATGCTTGGCTCAGTGGATAGAGCCTTTGCCTGCAGACCAAAGGGTCCCAGGTTCAATTCTGGTCAAGGGCACATGCCCAGGTTGCAGACTTGATCCCCAGTGTGGGGTGTGCAGGAGGCAACCAATCAATGATTCTCTCTCATCATTGATGTTTCTATCTCTCTCTCCCTCTCCCTTCCTCTCTGAAACCAATGAAAATATATTTAATAAATAAATAAGCAAATAAATAAATAAATGCAGAAAGAGAGCAAAACTGACATTTTTTTAAAACATATTTTATTGATTTTTTACAGAGAGAAAGAGAGAGGGATAGAGAGTTAGAAACATCGATGAGAGATAAACATCGATCAGCTGCTTCTTGCAAACCCCCTACTGGGGATATGCCCGCAACCAAGGTACATGCCCTTGGCTGGAATCGAACCCGGGACCTTTCAGTCGCAGGCCAATGCTCTATCCACTGAGCTAAACCAGTTTCAGCCTGTCATTATTTTTGAATGATGTGTTGTCAACATAGAAAGTGCAAACGAATATTCAAGTAAAATATTTAAATCAATAGTAGAGTTTAGAAAGTTTTCTAAATACAAAATCAATATAAAAATCAATTGTGCATCTGCCTATTACAAGAAAAACAGGAAACAAAACTCAAAAATGCTTTCTACAAGAGCATAACAGAAATCAAAGATTGTAGAACCGAACACAACAAAATATATTCAAAACCTAAGGGTAAATTTATGTGATGTTATGAGACATTTAAAAAGTACTGATTGAAGTAGTAAAATTGTCAATTTTCCTCAAATAGTTCTATAGATTTGATGAAGTTGCAAAGTAAGCTCTCACTGGTGTATTTCAAAGAACCTAACAAGCTGATTCTAAAAGATTTATGGAATAGCAAAGAGCTCAGAAAAGCCAAGAGACTGCTGAAGAAGAATGCCAGGTAAGATTTTTATACTAATAACAGTAGGGTGATATGGCACAGAATACATCAAAGTTATAGAACAGACCAAACTTAAAAACCTGCTTTATGATGTGGCTAATAATGCAGATCAATAGGAAAATGTTAAAATGTTCAAAAAATAGTGTTGGGACAATTTGTTATTTATATGGAAGAAAACAATTGAAATATGTTTCTATTACTTTAAGCTTAATAAAACACATTTAAAAATAACTTTTTAACTTTTAGAAAAAATATAGAATAATTTTAAAATATTTCTATTGATTTTTTACAGAGAGGAAGGGAGAGGGATAGACAGTTAGAAACATGACTTCAACAAGTTCTTCACACAAGAAGAAATATAAAATACCAGTAAATATATGAAAAGTTGTGAAATCTCATTAATAAGCAGAATAATACAGAAAAATCCACAATAAATTACCATGTCACAGATAAAAGAGTACCAAAAACAAAAAATTCTGACACTTTAGTCCAGCATTTGTCAAACAGAAGCTAATCCATACAGGCATCAGGAGATATGTATAAAACATTTGTAACATTGCTGTTTTTTACTGGAGACAACACACACACACACACACACACACACACACACACACACACACAAACTAGAAATCTCCTAAATCTCCTTTCTCAGTAAACCGGATATACTAGTATAAAGCATGTAATAGTTACAAAAAGAGAACTCCATATGGTCATGGAAATCAATCTTTGCTACTTTATCTACAAAAGTTTAGATTTTAAAAAAGCAATCATTATAGAGCATGATTTCATGATTCTATTTATATAGAGGTTTAAAGATGCCACTAAGCAATTAATTATTCGTGTGTATTGAGATATATATGTAGAAAACTATTCACAACAGTCAGAAAATTGGTCACTTTTGATGTTGGTGGCTGGAGAAGCAAAGTTGGGAGGGTCACTCAGATTTTCAATGGTATTGATAATGGTCTAATATATAAAGGATACATTGATGTTTATTTTTATTATTCTTTATAGCAGATACATATGTTACATGTACTCTTTTGTATGGCATACTTCACAATTTTAAAAGGTCTTTCCTAAAAATAATGTACAATAGTAGGATGCTATTTGGATTTTAAAAATCACTTGGGAAGTATTAAAGCTTTCTAGGAAAGAAGTGATGGTGTCTCGTCCCAGTGGAGGCAGAAGAGAATGCATGAGCCTAGATACATGCAAAATGTATTTTTTAAAATGACAGCATGTAATTTTTGCTTTAATATTGTGATTGAATGAGACTAGTTTTCTAGAATGATTCCCAGTTTAAAAGAAATACTGAAGTTGATTTAGGAAAGTATATTTTAAACTAATGTAGTTCAGATAGTTTGGACTAACTATACATTTAGCTCTGTGCATATTTGCTAAAGAAACAAGACTACAGTTTTTAAGCAGATATAATGTTACTCATCTATAGTTAGAATTGCCAATCCTAAAACATTTAATAGTTTGACCTTTTGAATGGAGTCCATAGTGTATAGTTATTTGCATGTGTGTTCAAGTTTTATACTTGAAGCTGTGTCAGTTACCAATTTAATTCTCCTGAACTTCAAATCTATCTTTTCTTGTTCTGCTTTGTGAGACGGTAGCTGGACCCTGGAAACACTTTTTCTTTGCATCCGGGGCCATGTTAAGACACGAGGGAGCCGAAACCAGTTTGGCTCAGTGGTGGAGCATTGGTCTGTGGACTGAAAGATCCCAGGTTCCATTCCACTCAAGAGGCAGCTGGTCGATGTTTCTCTCTCATTGACGTTTCTAGCTTTCTATCTCTCTCCCTTCCTCCTCTCTGTAAAATATCAATAAAATATATTTTTTTAAAAAGACATGAGGGATACAACCAAGGAAGTGACTGATTATCCAGGTTCTAGGTGCTTTGCTCTTCCTGATCTTCCAGCATCTGGCTGATGTGCAGTACAATCTCAGACACTCACCTGCCGGTGAATAGCACCAGAGGATGGCTTCCCAGAAAATTATGGTGGCGCCCTTTAATGCTGCTTTCACCAGCACCCTGCCTGGCAGTTTCCTGCCTTTTAGCCCCATCCTGCAGCACCTTGGCAAATTTCCTGACCATTTGTCACCTTTTCCCCCCAATAAAAATAGTGGACAACCTTGGTTGGAGTTGGGGAACAGCTTCCAAATGTGTTCCTTCTTTGAGTAGCTGGTCTTATCCCTAGAGGTGGTAGCTAGTCTTCTTATTCTTGAATTCATTAGCATTCTCTTTATTTCTTAATAGTTAATCTCCTGTTTTTACCCAATAATTCTTTGCATCTGAACTTTCCTGATTTAATTTAATTTACTGTGTGATTTCTATCTCTTTATTGGACCCTGACTGATGCAAAGGTCAATCTCTTTTGTGATAAGTGTCCTATAATTTCTCAAGGACTGCCCGACTCATCTCCACATCTGTACGCATTTGTATTCTAATGCCCTCTAATCAAAAGCTAACCTAGAATTTTGTCTGAATAATACTTGTTTTCCTTTACCTTTATCAGGTTGTGTACCTTTCACACAATGACTGGTGGTTTTCTCTGCCTTTTGGTGGCAGGCAAATTGCCTTGGAAGTATTCTTTAGAGAGGCAGACTACTTACAATTTCCATTAAATGTGCTTGTAGATCAGAGAACTTCATGTTTGCTTTGAACAGTGAAAATAGATAGTAAAACATAAATTTTAAAAGGCAATATATTTCAACAAATGACATATGTGCGCCACAGAAAAATAAAGGATTTCAATAATCATAAATGAATGGCGCTAGAATCACACTTTTTTTTTTTCCAAATCAGACTTTATTCTAGGAGATAAGTAATAAGTAACCCTGTCATCCACTGATTTTGCCTTCATTTACCACCGTGTTGCTATTCATCGAAAATGAAAGGCTCTTGAATGATTAATGGCACATGCTAATCAAGTCTCTCTCTCTGCATAGTTCATTGCAATTGTGAGAAATGTTGTCAGAGCTAAATGAACTTTTTGGAGTTGACTGATTTCTCCAAATTTTTGTGATTTTACCCAGCATCTATATGACAGCATATTATTTTTAATGAAGTAAAAGAAGAAAATTTGCATAAGGTTTTGATTCTGATCTGCATTCCTAAGGCAGAAAAAAATCTATAATGAAAATAAGTTTTTTTGCACCCTGGTTAGCATGGCTCAGTTAGTTGGGCATCATCCCATGCACCCCAGAGGGTTGCTGGTTTGATCCCCAGGTTCCATCACTAGTCAATGTTTCTCTCTCTCTCTCTCTCCCCCCTTTCCCTTCCTCAGTAAAATGTATTTTTAAAACATAATAAGTCATTTCCAGTATTTATCTTATAAAATCTCTTGCCTTTTAAGTCCAAAGCAAATTTAAATTTTTCTTTTATTATTGTTGCTCCACTAGCTGACTACACCAAATGTGAATAAATTGCATTTTACCCGATGTATTCCTCTTCTAAACTTATTGTAGCATTCAAACTTCAGAAGACATTTGCCAACAAATATCAATGCTATTTGTAAACAAAGAGAGAATGAGATATTGAGGGTGTTACTCAATATTATAAATATGTATAATTTGGTTAAATATAGTTTTAAATACCCTAGTTGATTTTGCTCAGTGGATAGAGCGTTGGCCTATGGACTAAAGGGTCCCAAGTTTGATTCCTGTTCAGGGCACACACCTTGGTTACAGGCTCCTCCCTAGCCTGGGCCCTGATTAGGGTGCGTGCAGGTGGCAACCAGCTGATGTGTTTCTCTCACATTGATGTTTCTCTCTGTCTTTTCCTCTTTTCCACTCTCTCTAAAAGATCAATGATAAAATATCCTCGGGTGAGGATTAACAATAAAAAATTTCATAGAACATATGATTGTTGACTGATAATTATGAATATTTTATTTACTTATTACACTCTAATATTATTTGCATTTATGTAAATATAGAAACATATAAGGTATATGTATTTTTTTAAATTGAGGATCATTATAAAGCAGTAAAATTTTTAAATAAATTTTAAAATTTATTTTAGATTTTAAACAGCTGTGAACATTGGTATTGAAAGTAAATTGAAATCTCAGGACCATGGTGTTTTTGGAGTCCAATTTGTGATGAACTGTGATTACTTTTACTTTTTCTGTTTTATTTGTTTGTTTGTTTGTTTGTTTTCCTTTGTGTTTTAATCCAAACTAGAAGAGAATTGTGCATGGCAGCACAGTATTTAGGAAAGTCGGGATCTTCCAGATTGGAGTGCCTGAGTTGAAATCTCATGCTTGCTCTGCAACTTTGAACCAATTAATTAGCCTTGTGGGTGTCAGTATCTTTATCTATAAAAGAGAGAATAATAGCCAACTCAAAACTATTCCAATATAAACAACATTTCTAATCACAAAACATGATTATTTACCATGTTTATGTTATTTCTAATTATCTAAGGACTTGGGATTATAATATATATCACTTTCTGAACATAATAAAACACAGAACAACTTTTCTTCATGAATAATTTTACTAAACATTTGCTAAGAAAAAAAAATAATGTAGTATAATGGTTAGGAAAGGGTTTTGGTGTCTGATAGTTCTATGTTCCAATATCTCGCATAGCGTAAGGAACTGAACACCTCTGAGCTATTATTATCCCACCTGTAAAATTAAATTAGTTATATATATATATATATATATATATATATATATATATATATATATATAATTAAATTAGTTATATATATATATATATATATATATATATATATATATAACTAATTTAATTTGACATAGATAATATGACATAGATTAGTTATCAAAATTAAATAAGATACTGCATTTGTTATTGTAGAGAGCCACCTGAGAAGGCACATGGACATTCTTTTAATTCTTATCAGCTGAGCCCGAGGGCACTGGCAGAATCCCGTTATCAGTACTGATTTCTTAATCCACGTACTTGGAATGAGGAACAAATAGGACCTTGACTCACCCATGTCTTGACTTGCTAAATCTTGTACCAAAAAATAAGGAGCTTACCCAGATCTTGATGAATAGGATCTGGGCACACCCCAAACTCCTTTTGACCTTAAACTCCCCTTTGGAAGCCAATAAATATGCTGTGTTGTCTGTGGTGAGTGTGACTGTCTCACCATCAGAGAGATGGCATCCACCTAGCTCCCACCTTTATGAATCTATTTCTGCCTCTTGTCTCCCTCTTTCTCTAATTTCTTAATCCCCAGCTCCTCCCCTTAGGAACCTGTCGTTTTTCCATGTGGGACTCGGATAAAGGAGAAACATCACATGTTATGTTTGGTATATTTCTTATCACAGAGGAAACACATTTAATGTGTGTGTGTGTGTGTGTGTGTGTGTGTGTGTGTGTGTATGTGTGTGTGTAGAAATGAATAGATAGAGAACAGATAGTTATGCAGGTAGAAGAATCTCCATTGTAGGCAAAAAAAAAAACCTTGTATAACTCAGAAATCAACCAATCTGCTTGCATGACGTAACTTGAGAAGCACAAAACTAAATTGTAGGTTCTGCCCTCCTATTTTGTTTAGTTTTTATTCAAATCTCTCCACTCCCTTAGTGCTCTTATCCCCACCCCATGACATAGGACCTGTGATCCAAACAGCTACGAAAGATACTCTGATTTTCTATTCCTAACTGGGAGTGAAGGTGCTCACTAGCAATAAAATACTTTTTGATAATTTTTCTAAATAATGGCCCTACCTCAAAAATATGTTTAATTTAAAGGAAAACTCACAAAGACAAAAAGAATCTTAAAGATCCAACAGAATGAAGCTCTCATGGGGAAATGATAGGATGTCATTTTGAAGATTGAGAGATCATTTTATCTTCCTGATAGCCCTACTGGCTAGGATTATAAGCACAGGTTTCTGCATATAGATAATACATAATTCTCATTTACTTTTTTAAGTGAAGCCCTTGGCATAGTCCAAAGAGCCAAGTCAAAGCAAAATCCCACACTGTCCCCCACTCACTTTTTTGCTGGCAGACAAATGAGGTTCCTCTGTCATCCTTGTTCTTACCCCCTCACCCACCATGCAAATCTCAGGATTCTCACTAGAGTGAATACACCAGTTTCTGGAAGGCATCTCCGACAGGTGGGTACCACCCAATCTAAACATTAACTTCCTTTCCTCATTTGAACACGTTATTTATTTTAAATGTCACACCCTCATAAATAAAATATCTAGTTTTTCTGAGAAAGAATGTGTACTCCAAAATGACAGAGTATCTTTAAATAGGCTCAAATTATACCAATCTTGTAGACTTTCTGAATTTTAAATTACATGATGTGACAGAATACAGTGTATAGTAATTTCCATGTGTTTGGTTTTCTTTTTAATTTATTTTCTAGTTTAATACTCCTCTATTACAATTGCATGATAGCATCCAATGTTAAATTGTTACTTACTGGAACTGCAGAGAATCACAAAGAAAACTGTGGGAGTGGGCGAAATTTCTGATAATGAATAATTATGCTTAGTATTCATAAAGCACCTTTCTTCTTAAACACTTGCATTGTTTTAATGGTGTTATTCTACTATATCTCTCTCTCTCCTTGTAGTAAGCAGGGTGAAATGCTACCTATTCATTTATTGAATTAGATTACAGAAAGGAAACCATTTTAGTGTCCTGAAATTCAAAGGTGAATTGCACAGACGATATTAGAATTCAGGCATCTAAACTGACCCTCACCCTTTTGCTAAGTTGAATGGGCCCTATTTCATGCACTGACAGTTAAACTTTAACTCTGTTACAGCATTAGAGATGGCATGGTAACCCGCCAGGGGGTTATTATTTCAGCGCCATGCATAATTCTATAACAGCAAAACACAATTTTGCTTCCCAATGTAATTTTTTTCCCTTGAGCTTTCAGACTAGGGACACAATAAAACACTGATATAAAAATATCATGTCTTTGTTTTTTGAAAAACTAAATATGACCAGGAAGGGAAGCCATTTTTGATGGTAAAAATAAATGAGTGGTATTTTCTATTTTGGGGAAAGCCATATGGAATTATTCTTTTGAAGTGGAATCTCAGTACAGTTGAAGATGAGAAGAATATTCAGAGTGTTTAATAGTACTACATTGTGACATAGTGTAGAGATTATCATTGGGATGCTGGTATGTGTGGTCAGCGGTTAGAAGTCCAGAACAAGGATCCTAGTGGAGTTAAATGTGCACAAATGCAAGAATAAATGCCACTCCTTTGATGGCATCCACTTTCAACAATAACTTCTCAGTTTCTTCCTGTTCTGCCCTTTAATACTCTTGAAAAAATCCCAGGGCTCATAGCCTATCAAATCCAATAAAAATAAAAAAACAGGTGAGTCAACATGACACCATGTGCCTCGCATGGTCTAGTGATGTAAAGAGAGCAAGAGACAAAAAGAGTTTCATTCTCCTCTCTCAAAACTAAAAGCTTCCAAAGCTTTAAGAACAAAGGCAAGTTGAGGGAATTCTGGTTCTTAAATAAACTGTTGCTAACTTCAAAAGAAACCCATGTAGACTCAATTCAGGTATTACGTAAAACACATCAGACTTTACCTTGCTCTCAAATTGTATTTGCATCTGTTTTCTCTCTCTCTTTTCTAATGGCTGCTTTACCATTGGTAAATGTTAACCCTTTTATTGTAGCTTCAAATCTTTGATGCTACAGACTTTTCTCCTCACATTTCCTGCATCCAATATTCCCCATTCCTTATTCCTTAACTCTTGCTCATCCTTTATAAAACTTAGCTTGAATGTGGTCATCTCAGTGAAAATTTCCTTCCCTGAACATCTAGGTAGAATTAAGACTGGTAGGTGTTCAAAGACACTTTCATACACCTCTTTGATAATACTTGTATTTATAATAATTATTTGTGTTATGGCCTATTCTTCTACACAGGAATCTGATTAAGGACAAGCCACGTATATCCTTCTATTCTGGTCTAGCATGGAACCTGGCATATGGTAAGTGGTTAACACATATTTCATGAATAAATGCAAGTTACCATCTTAACCCTCATTCCTCTTCCCATTTGTGTCATCCCTTTCCTCTGCCGTTCCCATGCCCCAAGGCTTATCATTAAAAACAAACAAACAAAAAAAATTTGATGATAGGCAAATTGTGGCTTGAGCGCCACATGAGGCCCTTTGGCCCCTTGAGTTTTTAGCAAAGACGAGCTTAGTACCCTAATTAAGTTAATTACAATGTACCTACCTATATGGTTTAAGTTTAAAAAATTTGTCTCTCAAATGAAATTTCAGTTGTACTGTTGATATTTGGCTCTGTTGACTGATGAGTTTGCCAACCACTGGCTTAGTCCATTATACTCCATTGATCCTAAAATTTCTTTCTCTCTACACTTCCTTCTTCATGCCCTGAATGGAATATAAGGGAGAGGAAGATGGGAAAGCAAAAAGGACTCAGAGAAAGCAATGACAAAGGCAGATTTTACAATTCTGAGGGCTTTGTACTCACTTATTGGAGGATAGACAGTGTGCCCCACAAAAACCCTATGATATAAGGAGGGTAACATTTACCATCCCAAGTCAGAGAATGCTAAAAATGAGGACGTTGAGGGTTGCTTGCCTGTGAGACCTCTTATGATCCATTCATTCCTTCCCCAGGCTTACATGCCCCTACTGGCAATTCCCTCCAATTCAAAGGGTAGGGGACCATTTCTTCCTCAACTCTCTCTCAGTTACAGACTCCATGTCCCCTTCCTGTACACCTCTTTGCTATTCTCTCTATTAGCTGGCATCAGTGAAAATCAAGTCCAGTGACAACTCAGCCAGAATAGGTGAATAACTTGCTAAGTAATTACAGAGCTGCTTCTCTAAAGAAATCCGAGACTGCCTTGACATCCATTTATCAGGCCTGGTTAGCACTAATAAAACCGAGCCTCCCACAGTACCGGAAGATGGGCTGGCTGACCCTGCATCTCAAATGATTCATGGCAATTGTGGTTCCTCCTGGTAATTAGAAGTCCCGCAGAAGAAAAACACTAAAATAAAACTCCCTCTAGGTGATGGGGGCTGTCAGGAAAAAGACTTGTTTACTTGCATTTCTCAGTGGCCCACTAACCAAGTATGTGAAGCAACTCATTTTGGAAGATAGTGTGTTGTTTCAAAATGGCAAAGTAGGTCAGATAGAGGGAAGCTGGGAAAAAATTAGGGATGCCTTGAAGTCCATATCTGCCCATATCTGCATGTGGAAGCATCTACATCGTTTCCATACACAGAGCTTAAGCTAAGACATATAAACTTCAAGGTGCCTCTCTCCTCCTTGCTGGGCTGGGTGAGGAAGAGTAACGAAGTCTGTAAGTAAGGATTTTTGATTCTCAGACAATTCTTTTCCCTATTCCTCCCTTTAAAAATCTTGGAATATATAGATGTGTGTGTGTGTGTTTGTGTGTATACATGTATATAATTGACAAGCTTATAAAAGCAATGCAATTAAAGGATAATATGAGAATGGAGGCCTTTTTTAAAAAAAAAGGGGGGGGGGGCGGGAAGGACACTCAGAGGACACAAGAAAATAAAAATAATAGCCAATCTAAGTCTCACACTTTATATAAAAAAGTAACCAAAATGAATCATGTACATAATTGTAAAACAGAAAACTACCTGTAGAATAATGGAGGGTGTAATAAATATTTTAATTGTATTTTTAGTCTGAGATTATGTAGAGGTTTGCTTATCCAAAAATAATCCTATATTAATAAAGCCCAGTGACCAAACAATGGAATGATCAGAACGACTGGTTGACCAGTCGCTATGACACACACTGACCACCAGAGGGCAGATGCTCAACACAGGCGCTACCCTGGTAGGTAAGTGTGCTACCAGAGTGGGAGTACCACTCGGCTAACTAGGATGAGTGGCTGCTCCTGCTGCAAACCCTTGGCCGATGGGCAGGAACCAGGCTGTGATCATCGCCTCCTCCATCCAGGCTCCTCCTCCTCACACCCTGTTGCCTCCTCTGGACATCTGCAGGCTGTGCAGCATCACCCTTGGGCTCGCAGAGCTGACCCCAGAGGCTGAGAAGCGGGTTCATGGCCACAGCAGGACTGAGGCCTACCCTGCCAACTCTCAGAGCTATCGCCCGTGGGCCAACAAAGTCCCCTTGAGAGGCGAGTGCTCCAGCTCCACAGAATATGCTGGACCAGAGAGCAGCCACTCAGAGGGCAGGTCCACGCCGTCTGTGGGATGAGCAGCACTCCCACAGCAGGCCGGTCTCCGCAGGCCACGCCCCCCACCAGTGCACGAATCCAGTGCACCAGATCTCTAGTAACTACTATACAAAGAATGTTTAACTTAGATAACAAACCTATAACAAATACAAGACAGGATAATCAGGTAAAGTTACACAATGTTTTACAACATTGATTTAAAATTTACCGTTTACTTAGAATTTTGAAATTAGTGATTGGACAATTTAGAATTCTCTTTTGGATTCACCATACAATAGCTTAACTGATGGAGTGGTCTCTGCTCAGGCACAGAAACAGAGTGGACAGTATTTTTTACTAAATATCAGTGATGAGCAAATTAACAATAAGACAAAACCACTTTGTCTAAGTCTTAGGCAGGCGGTCCTATTTAGAACTTGTGATCACATGCATGTATTATCTCTGAGTTGTGAACATTTGTTTTAATGTTGTTAGGAATCATGTGATTTTAAAAAGGGAGGGATGAAGATACATCCTTAAAAATACCTTCTGCATTCCCCCCTGGAATTCAATCCCCCTTTTTTCCCCTTACCAGAAACAGATTCCTTTTCTTCACTTTAAAATCATGCAGATTTTTTAAAAGGGGACATTGGAGAAAAGATAAAATATATGAAAACTTATCCATCTTACTTTATACCTTAGAAATGAGATGTCCAGTAGAAATATAATGTGAGCCACAAACATACACCACATATGCAATTTTAAATGTTCTAGTAGCCATAAAAATAAGTGGATTAAATTAGTGTTAATCTTATATTTTATTCAATCTAATATAGTTAAACTATTGTTACTTCAACATGTACTCAACATTAATGAGATATTTTATATTCTTTTCTTGAACTAGGTCTTTGAAATCTGATGTGTATTTTATACTTGCAATTCATTCTTTTAAGACTAACCACATTTCAAACGCTCGCTAGCCACTGCCTTGTGGCTCTTGTATTTGGCAATGCAGCTTAGAAAGTAAATAGCAAATGTTATCTTTATTCATAAAGATTTCATATACTAATTACAGCCATAATATATTTCTGGCATACCTACAATCTTCATATATTTATGCTGCTATGTTAATCTGTAGATGAGAATGGACATTTAATAGTAGCATATAATTACATATTCAAGGTTGGTTTAACTTTCTTTTTAAAATTCCATTTGTGGGTTCTTTTCATCAGGTCTTTATTGCTTAAGGTGAACTAAAAATTGCCTGTAATTGTGTGGAAAATAATGAACAAACTGTAATTGTTTGCAGTAGTTCTATACTACAGTAGTCCCCCTTATACAAGAGAGGGTAGGCTTTAGACCCTCATGGATGTCTGACAGGATATTACCAAGCTCTATATATACTATGTTTTTCTATACATATATGATAAAGTTTAATTTATAAATTAAATAATTTCACAGATAGGTTTGATCTTACTGTAGTAACCTCAGCATACAATTTTTTTCTTGCCTTATTAAGATGAGAACTTTCACCTTTTCACTTAAAGGAAGCACTTTAAGGTGTCTCTTTTTTGCATATCTGAATTTCCAGCATCATGACTATTGTGCTTTGGGACCATTATTAAATAAAATAAGGGTGACTTGAATACAAGCACTGTGATAAGGCCACAGTGATCTGATACTTGAGATACCTACTAAGTCACTAACAGGCAGAAGCATATAAAGTGTGGAGACACTGGAGAATGGGATGATTCATGTCCCAGTTGGAATATATAGGGATAGGGTGAGATTATTTCTGGAATTTTCCATGAAATACTTTTGTATTCTGGTGAACCTCAGGTACAGAAATCATAGAAAGTAAAACCACAGCCTGGCTGATGTGGCTCAGTGGTTGAGCATCAACCTATGAACCAGGAGATCATGGTTCAATTCCCAGTCAGACATATGCCTGGGTTATGGGATCGATCCCCAGTGGGGGGCATGTGGGAGGCAGCCAGTCAATGTTTCTCTCCCATTATTAATGTTTCCATCTCTCTCTCCTTCTCCCTTTCTTTCTGAAATCAATAAAAATGTTTTGTTTTTTTTTAAGTTAAACCACGGATGAGGGAGTCATATAATAAATAACATTCATCAAAAAGGAAATTAGATGCTCTTGACTATTTATTTATTTATTTGTTTGTTTGTTTGTTTTAGTTCTCCTTAAAGATGTGAAAGTAGGCAACATCTGTAACTGAAATGAGAAATCATGAGTAATCATACAATTGAGAAATAAACTGTTGAACTACTTTTCAGTAGGAACTGCAGATCAATGGAATCATATGTTGGAGCTCCCCAAATTTCCAGAAAATACAATCATTTTGCCTGTGCAAATGACAAATAGAACAAAGGACTACATAGAATGACATATTGAACTTGCTCTTCTTTCTTTGGGCGTTTTTTTTTTTTTTTTTTTTTTTTTTAAACTTTACCTTTATTTTAGTCACCTCTTGATATACTGAATTGATGGACACAGAATCCAGCCACTCCCTCCCACCTCCAGGGCTGTCTTCCTCTTCTAAGCCACTGTCATTTCTTGGCTGGATAACTGTTATAGCCCCTGGAACCCTCTTCCTCCTTCTACCTGTGCTCCTCTGCAGTCCATTCCAAACATAGCAAACAGGGGAAATATGTCAAATTATAAAATTATTTACCTCTCTCTCTCTAAAAAAAAAAAAAAAAAAAAAAAAAGCAATGCTTTAGATATCTGTCAGAATTCACTTCTACTGTCCTTGATTTTCACTCCTTCCCAGACACCCTGGCCTCATTGATGTTCTTTGAACAAACTGGCAAACTCCATTCGTGGGTTCGTCACACTGGTTCTTATTCACTTTTCCTAGAATGATTTTCCCAAGTGTCTACCTGGTTTCTTTCTCAGAGCCCTCAACTCTTTGCTTACTTGCCCTTTTTCAATGATGTCTATCCTAATCACCACATTTTAATTTGCAGTCTAACTCTCCCTTTCCCCTCAGCACTCCTAATACCACTTTCTCCCCTCTCTCTCCCTCAACACTTACCATCTTTGGACATAGTACCTACTTTATAATGTATTTATTTCATTTTCTGATGTCAGACGTTAGAATGTAAACTCCACTTGGGTGAGGATCTTTGTTTTCTTTCAGTATTGCCTTCTAGTTAATAAGTGAGTTTTGATATGTGTGCTTCTACATGGTAGATTTATTGAGTTTTAACCTCTATCCCTCATATTTCCTTTACCCAGCTTTATACTTGGCATTTATCATGTAAAACCCTCTTTAACAGGCTGTATATTTGTTAGCCATTTTGTTTAATGTTCCTCATTCTCAGTTGAATATATATTATCTGAGAGCAGAGAATTTGTCTGTTTTGTTCATTGAAGCATCCCCATACCCAACATCATGCATAAGTGCCATGCTACGTATTTAATAGACACTCATTGCATATATGAATGAATTAGAGGCTATCATTTTCACAGTTCATCGAGCTATATCTGGTGCATTTGGACTGTGGATTAATATCATGAGAATTTTGACTCCTGTGAGAAATCCTGAAGATTTGCGCCTCATCATGGTATATTCTATTTCATTCATTACATTCTTGCCAGTGAGTAGCATTTGACCTTTCATTATGACTCTGCATATGCAAACTTGGCAATGAATAGTAAGAAAAAAAAAAAACCCAGTTTGGCATCTCTGATTAACGACCTGAAGATGCTTTCATTCAGGCACAATTCACCAGGCAACCAAAGTCACTTCATTAAATTGTTAAAAGAGTCTGTGCACTAGAAGAAATATAAATAGGATAAGGAAAGGATTAACAAAGGAGGAAGTAGTTATTCATAGAAAGAACCCTTTTCTTAAAACCTTTTTCTTATCAGCACTACCTGCATTATTCAGTTAGTTGGCTTACTACCCTGTTTCCCCAAAAATAAGGCATCCTCTGAAAATAAGACCTAGAGCATGGAAAGATAAGACATCCCCTGAAAATAAGACCTAGCGCAACTTTGGGAGAAAAAATTAATATAAGACACTGTCTTATTTTCGGGGAAACAGGGTAACTAGCAGTAATTTATGTGTATTTAAAGCGAAAGCTTTGCAGCATGGTGTGAGGCTTAAAACAGATTACTCCAGAACATACATGATTATAGGACACCATTAACTCCTATAATGCTTTGAGCCATTTTGGAGAAACAGAGGCAGATCTGAGTAAGTAAACCTGAGACCAATGTGTGAAGTCTCCTTTGGGACTTCCGCTTCTGGCTTTTTCTGTTTCTATTTCAAGCTGGAAAACTCCTTCCTACACATTACAAATTTGTAATATTTGCTGGGAGCATATGACTCTATGTGTTGGACTGTTTTATTTTAGATGTCAGCAACCGCTACTTTATATT